>NC_082664.1:153549920-153866885 GCF_025265405.1 Mesoplodon densirostris
GAACCACATTCTGGCCTTTTATCCACATGCCTCCACCTGTTCAGCGCCCCATGTGAACCCACAGCTGTGCCACGGATCATAAATCAGGTTCAACGTCCCGAGAGGACCCCCAGGCTGTCAGTTACAGGCACCCAGATGCACAGAGACGCATCCACACGCTGCAAGTAAACACCTAAGAAGATAAGAGTCCTGCTTCAGTGGGCTCGACCTGAAGCATCAGTGACCGAATTACTTCCGTAGCATTGCAAGGCCTCAAGTGGGACGAACCGTGTCTCACACCACAAAAAAAGGCTTGTGTTGCACATGAACTTTTCACAGTGGGATTCTGGTATAAGATCAACACGACAGCACGGCAGACGTGGGCCAGCTGTCATGAGACTCCAAGACTGGGTTTCTCAAAGTGGGAGTTCATGGCGTCCAGGGAATCTCAGATGTGACCAAGGTTGAGAAACTGCTCTCAACTCGGGGACACTTTTGTTTCCTGCTGCCACACTTTAGATGTGACCTGTGGCGTCAAGGGGACTGAACGGCTGGTTTTACTCTTCCCTACTTTCTCCCTATTTGCTCCTCCCTGTTTGAGAAATCTGTGTTTTCTCCTTTCAGAGACTTCCCCCCATTTTCCTTTTGAGAGGAGATGGCCTTTGACATTTGCGGAGATTATTTTACTTATTTGTTTAACGTAACCTGACTAGCAAGCCCATTCCTGAGTACGTACCCTTGAGAAATGGACACGTGATCACAGAAAAACTTGTACACTAACGTTTATAGCAACTCTATTCCTGATTGTCAAAAAAAAAAAAAAAAAAAAGACTGGAAACAACCCAAATGTCTTTCCATGGATGAGCGGACAAACAGGTACATTCATACAATGGGATACTACTCAGTAAACCAAGAAAGGAACTATTTATACAGTAACAATCTGGATAAACCTCCAAGGCTCTATGCTGAGCAAATGAATCCAATCTCAAAAGCTTACATGCTGTATGAGTCCGTTTACATGACTGTCTGTGAAAGACAAAACTACAGGGATAAAGAGCAGATCAGTGGTTGCCAGCACCTAGGGGTTGGGGGAGGTTCGTCTATACAGGACAAGCACAAGGGTGTTTTCTGGGGTGATGAAACGATTCTGTATTCCAGCACATGTAAGATATGCATGTGTCAAAATTCAGGGAACTGTAATCCCCATGTGTTAAAATTCATTGAACTATACAGTCAGTTTTACTTATAGTAATTTAAGAATTAAAACTATTTTAAAAATCAAAGATACTTCTTCATGGAAAAAAAAAGATCACTGAACACAATCTTTTAAAAATAGGCTATGGAATCTAATTAAGCCAGGAGCCATAATCCACTAGTGTTGTATCTTCAAGCCAGCAAAACCGTGAACTCAGAGATCTGTAGCCCGTCTGCTCAACCGAAAGTTCCAGGGTGGGAGTGAACTTGCCAATTCCAAGTCCTCGAAGAGAGAGGAATAATGCAAATTTCAAGGGAGGACACCCCAGCTCCTCAAAAACCCACAGACGCAGCCAGACCCAGATTTGGGTACATCAACTTGGCACTCTCAGGAAAAAGCAAAAAGCACATTGTCCCAAGGTAGTGCATCCTGGACGGTGCTTGGGGCAAGTTTCCGGTACTGCTCGTTTAATTTTTATGTTTGTCAATATCATCGTTTTCTTTCTTTCTTTTTTTTTTACATGATAAAAATTACCTAAGCCTTCAGAGCATCTTTATAGGATAGTTTTAGAAATTGTCCTTTGGTTCTGATCAAGCTACCTTACAGGAGGAGAGGAAGGGCAGACATAAAAATAAGGCGCTCACTCAGCTTCTTTCAAGATAATGTGGTTTTAAAAATACATATATGTGTTATAAAACACTTTGTTATTGATGAGGCAACCAATGTAGTAGACAGGACAATGGTGACAAAGCTAGATCCAGGCCCTGGGCTAAGAACACTCAGGTCCATGGAACCGGTCCAGCTGGTCATCTCACTCAGAGTGAGAGCATGTGAATTTCCCACCATTCCATGGGACAGGAGTTCAGATGCTGCAGGTCTCGCTATCTGTCATTTTCTGTTCATGCACAGGAATCACACTGTAAAACACCTGACCTTCACGTGGAGAAGAAACACGTCCCTGTTTGATTCACGTGTCACATACTCAAATCATCTTTTCTATGTCAGCAGTATTCCACGGGTCTTGTCTATGTGCATCTGCATAGGCAGAGAACCACTGCAGTCATCGCGAGGAAGTGCGGGCAGATAGCCTCCCGGGGACAAGGACTTGGGGTCAGCAGCTTTTAAACTTTAAGAGAATTTTATTCTCCAGAGAAATTCCTATGCAGAATCCAATATTTAAAACATGTGTTTCAATAGCAGAGATTTATTTTATAAGTTCAAATTTTAAATATTTATTATAGATTCAATCAAGAGAACACTGAGATTGGAAAATGGGATTATACAGGACAGCCAAAGTCACATCAGCCCAGGAAGATAATTGACCTCTAAGTTTAATTTTGGTTGCCCAGTATAGAGAAAATTTTGAAAACAGATCGGTTTTACTTGACAATATTAGGATACTCTTAAATTAAATGAATCCAGAAGTTAGAGTCAAAATACAAGGAAACAATGGTTTCAACGCTGAATTGTTAAAATGAACCAGTGCATGGCTTATCCACTAGTTTAAGTAATAATTACTTGGTAGAAAATAGTTTTCAAACATATTTGTAACATTATGAGATGGATTTCCCATAATGTTATATTTTAAAACATATTACTTCAGTACAAACCGAATCTTTAGACAAAATTTCAGTCAAATTTACCTTGTTTTCCCTGCTGACTGTAAATCTTTCCAAGGACTCAGAAGGCTGGAAGGGAGTAAACTGACAGGATCTGGGGACCAGGCATATAAAAAACGTCACTAAAACCTTGTTTTAATCTTGAGTTGTCTTTCATATTCTGCTTCATTAACTGTCCCAAACTGAAGCCCAGGAAGATATCCCTGGCTTGTCCTGCAAGTTCTCAACATTTCCAATCCATGCAAGAGGCCAGTGGGAAATCAGCTCATTGAAAGAAACTGGGGGCTCCTTCCAGTCCACGATGAGTTCTCAAAGCCTGACATCTGTGGGGGACTGTCAAACTTTCTTTCCTGAGCATGTAAGACAAAGGCCCAGATTTAAGAAAGAAGCCACAATTGCAGTGTTTTTGCAACTCACTGTAAAATATAAAAATTAAATAAGTCAATGTGAAAATTTCTAAAATAAACAGATTATTTGGATTCTAAGAGGAGATGAGGAACCAGTTCTAAACACAAAAAGAAATCAATGTTGAAGGATGTCCTACAAACACAGTCTTCTGTATCAGGTGGCCTGTTTTAAGAGTAACTGAGCACTTTACATAACATTCCAGCTCTAATTTCTTTTATTATTCAAAATTCTGGAGCTAGACTTAGAGTTTGGATAATTAATAAGATCCCCCCTTCCTCTTGCTCCTGATTATCACTCATCAGGGTCCTGTTGGCACTTCTCTTGCTGACTGTAATCATTTATTTGAACCAGTGGCTCATCAGCTCTTCATTAGTGCCTGTAGGTTAGATAAAATGTGCTTGGATTTCCAAAATAAATGCAAATCACATTGGTGTTGGCAGCAAAGAGGTGCATTCCCAGAATATTTTCAAATAAGACAGTTCCCCCCAAGACCGTGGCTCTTGAGTGAGAAAAGTGGTGTCCTCCTGAGTGACCAAGAACTCACCCCCTGATCCAGCCCTGAACGTCTACCCTAAAAACACTCCCGTGGCCACAACCACTGGGCGTCATCTTAGCTCCAGCCTCAGCATGCAGGAACATGTCAGTTACTTAAGTAGGAACAAGGAGTGAAAGTCAACAAGAATTCAACACAAAATTTAAAAGCCAGAGTCCCCTAGCTAGCAAGTCAAAAATACAGCTGCCAAGGCCCCGTCCTGGAGAGTC
The DNA here is from genome assembly GCF_025265405.1 of Mesoplodon densirostris. NCBI lineage: Eukaryota > Metazoa > Chordata > Mammalia > Artiodactyla > Ziphiidae > Mesoplodon > Mesoplodon densirostris. Next base: position 153,553,884 of record NC_082664.1, read on the forward strand.
AAACTCAGAAGCTCTCAGAGCAGAGCTGGACACCGGGATCGGTACAGCCTTGAACACAGCAGACCTGGATCCAAACCCTGATCTGGCCCTGAGCAGCTGTGTAGACTTACACATCACAAGCTGAACTTGGTGTTTTCATCTTTGAAAAGGGAGATGACAGGAATTCCCTCGTGGTGCAGTGGTTAAGAATCCACCTGCCAATGCAGGGAACATGGATTTGATCCCTGGTCCGGGAAGATCCCACACGCTGCAGAGCAAATAAGCCCATGTGCCACAACTACTGAGCCTGCGCTCTAGAGCCCGCGAGCCACGACTACTGAGCCCCCATGCCGCAACTGCTGAGCCCACATGCTCTAGGGCCCATGGGCTGCAACTACTGAGCCCACGTGCTGCAGCTACTGAAGCCTGTGCACCTAGAGCCCGTGCTCTGCAACAAGAGAAGCCACCACAATAGAAGCCCACGCACCACAACGAAGAGTAGCCCCCCTTGCTGCAACTAGAGAAAGCCTGCATGCAGCAACAAAGACCCAACGCAGCCAAAAAATAAATAAATAAGTAAATAAAGGGAAATGACAGCCCACAGCCCCATGGGCAGCAGTGAGATTACAGACGTAATGAAGAGGAGAGCCTCACACAGTCTCACGCCTACGATGGCCCCCCTTATAAAGATCACAGAGGCAACCCGCCTGCAGGGGAAGACGGACTTGGAAGATTCAAATGCATTTCATGAGATAGAGGAACAGGCCAAACAGCACCATGAGGAGGCAACCAGACACACGCAGAATGCGTGTCTACAGGTCAACTGACCTCTTTAATGAATTGCTGTCACCAAAATAAAAAATGGGGGACTTTATTTGAGGAAAGGGATTTAATGAGCCAGAGAAATAAGATACAAATAAGTAAGGGGGGACTGAAACCTAGGTTGAATGCTGTGAGGCTGGGTTACAGTTTGAAATATCAGTATGAACAAACTCAGTTTAGCTTAAGAGAGACAGACACAGACTGACAGACATAGATAAACACAGAAATACAGAAATGTTACATCTGGGTTAATATACTTACAGTCATCCCTCATCGTTTGCGGATTCCATATCTGCAAATTCACTCACCCCCTAAAATTTATTTGTAACCCCTAAATCAAGACTCAAGGTGCTTTCATAGCCACTTGCAGCCCCACACATGCACAGAGCATCAGATAATTTTTTTTTTTTTTTTTTTTTTTTTTTTTTGGTATGCGGGCCTCTCACTGTTGTGGCCTCCCCCGTTGCGGAGCACAGGCTCCGGACGCGCAGGCTCCGGACGCGCAGGCTCAGCGGCCATGGCTCACGGGCCCAGCCGCTCCGCGGCATATGGGATCCTCCCAGACCGGGGCACGAACCCGTATCCCCTGCATCGGCAGGCGGACTCTCAACCACTTGCGCCACCAGGGAGGCCCGCATCAGATAATTTGAGTTGCCCGATGCACAAGGTCCCAGCTGAGGTTCCCAGCTGAGGACAAACAAGGCTCTGCCTTTGTGTTTCAGCTCATGCTGTAAACAAGTGTCCTTTTCACCATCAACTTAGTGCCATGGTTTTTGCATTTTTTTGTGTTTTTTGTTGGTGATTTCACTGTTCAAAATAGCCCCCAAGCATAGTTTGGAAGGGCCATCTAGTGTCCTAAGTGCAAGAAGGCTGTGATGTGCCTTACAGAGAAAATGTGTGTGTCATTTAGGCCTGGGTCACAGTGCTGTGGGTTGTGAGTTCAATGTTAATTCTCCAGGTGCAACCCCATTGAACTAAATTTTATCTTCACCTTGTACACTTGAGAGCTAAAAAGACCATAACATGGGAGTAATAATGGGTCAAAATTTACAAAATAAAGTACTGTTTTGATGTGGGAGTTGATAAAAAAATGAACCAACAATACATGTTAAATAAGATGCCTTTAAACAGAAACACACATAACACATGGTTATGTATTGATCGGTTGACAAAAATGTTGTGGCCATGGTCTCAGGAACCTAACCCTGAATTTCCCTCAGAAGCAACGGTTCAGAGTTTACCAATCCAGTGTTCAGGGCAGCTTTATAAAACAAAACTATCCCAAACACTGAGAACTGACTATACATTATTTCCTAGTTCCGTCCCCTAAGATGGCCTAGGAGCAATGACACCTCATTAGTAACTAGCACCCAGACCGTGGTTTCTAATGTCCCTCTCCAAAAAAAGGATAAATGGCTGATAATAGGGCTGGGGCAGGGAAAATATAAGATGAGCCTGAAGCATCTTGTAGTGGTAGAAAATAAGGAAGTGCTAAAAATTAGGGCAGGGGGCAGTTGATGGGAAAACACTGTGTTAAAGAGACACAGGAGCCAAGTGGCTAAAGACAGAACAATTTGAGCAACAAAGTAAACAACCACAATATTGAATTATAACATAAGAAATAAGATAAATATCCATGAGTCCATACTGATATCTCAAATGACTGAATAAATGCATTTACACAATGAATACATACGTTTAATAAGTAAATATATTTATTCAGAAGCGACAAATCTTCCTTAAAGAAGAATTCCAAATAAAAATTGTAAAAGAAAGACAGGAACTAGGAAGTCACCACCAGAACTCCACAGTGATGATTGCTGAGGCCAAGATCTGCTCAAGAATGCTCGTCAGTGGTCGAAACTTTAAGGAGAAACAGGATATTTACATTGCCTCAAAGTATCTCCCCCAGAATATTTATTAATTACTGTGGTTTTAACGTATGTCCACAAATTTCTTCACCAGGTCCTCCTGGAAGGACCTCTAGGAGGTGGAGCTTAACCTTCCCCCATCGAGTGTAGCCTGGATTTGGTAACTGGCTCCTAATGACTAGAGTTTGGGGAGGGGAAGGATGGTGACTCTGCAGTGGAGAAAACTGGCAGCCACCACCTTGACCAGGGGATCAAGGTTAACATCACCAGCAATAAGTCAGGTGTCGATAGCATCAAATGAGGCAATGAGAAGAGTACCTCACCTCTGTGGTATTTTTCCCTCAACCCATAACCCCATCCTGATAATGAGAAAACATCAGACAAACCCACACTGAGGGACGTTCTACAAAATACCTGACCAGTATCCTTCAAAAGTGTCAAGGTCATGAGAAACAAGGAAAGACTGAGGAAATATCCCAGATTAGAGGGGTCGAAAGAGACATGATGATTAAATGATGCATGTACCCAGGATTGGATCCTGGAACAAAAAAGGTTATCAGTGGGAAAACTAGTGAAATCCAAATAAAGTCTGTAGATTAGCTGATAGCAATGTTAATGTTTACTTTTCACCAATTTATCATGGTTTCGTGAGATGGTAACCTTGGGGGCAGCTGGGTGAAGTGCTGGGGAACTCTGCCCTGATATACAAACAATTCTCCTTAGGGCAGCAAATGTACGGTCCACCTTGGAGTTTGGTTCTATGGTGAATAAAAAGCATACATCATTTGCCAAAAATGAGGTCGGCTGGTTTTCAAATTTTAGAATCTATTTATAGACAAGCACAAGAGCTGAAATACCATTCAAAGCAAAGGCCCGGGTGACAGCCGTTGGGAGGTAAAGGGACAGGTGAGGGAGACCGGACTTCCTCCCTCACCCAAGAGATCCTGTCCTAAGATATGCACCACGTTAGAGAAGTTTAAATTCACGATTTAAAGTCATAAAACCATCACGAGAAGAAATATAAATTATAAACAAGAGAAAACATGAGGTCAGAGCAGGGGGCCCATAGAGACGGTCGAGGTCCATACATCCCTGTGGCCACCAGACATGTGAACAGGTAGTGAAAGTCAGACTGACCAGAGAAACACAGGTCAAGGATCATTTTACACTCATCTCACTGGGAACAATCTTTGAACTCTGACAATGCTCAGGGCTGGAGAGGGCACGGATCTGTAAGATCAAGACACAGGAGGATTGAGTCGGGAGCGAGGGAGAATGTAAACAGAGGGATTGCTCTGAGAAAGAGTTGAGCGTTACCTGCTAGCATTGACCATCCACACACCTTATGCCCAGGGTCTGACTCCTGGGTTTATAACCCCCAAAAAAAACTCTTGAACATGTGCACCAGAAAACCAGTATGAGAATGTTCACAACAGCAACAATCTGCAAACGGCTCAAATGTCCATCCATGGGGAGCAGGTGAATAAACCATGTGATGTTTTCATAGCACAGTCAAAATGCGTAATTACAGCACTCACACAACACGAAGGAACTTTAACAAAATACTATTAAGTGGAAAAAGGTTAGTCCCAAAAGATGAAAGACAGAGTGGTACTCTTTTTAAAAAGGTAAAAACAACCAAAGTAAAAACATACTTTTCAGCATATATAGATACAGTAAGATTATATAAAAGGGAAAGTGAGGGAATTAGATAAGATTCAGGTGGTGGGTTAACCTGAGTGGGGAGAAGCAGCGGGTTAAATAAGTCCTATTGTGAAGGACCCATTTTGACTGCAGTGGTGGGTTTTATAAGTACTTCTTATGTTTCTAAAAATAATAACAAATTTAATAAGGTTGGCCATGCATGCAGTGGTGAGAGTGTGTATGAATAAAAGGATTAGGGTTGGACCCATTTTGTATGCTTGAAGTCCACTTTATTTTTAAAAATAATATATCAAAAAGGCAATATAAGCATATGATTTACATTCATGCAGGCAACAAGCAAAGGAACTAAAACCTGACCCTGAGAACCAGAAGTAGGACTGGGGCTGCAAGAATAAGGCGAGAAGCTTTGACTTTCCATTTTATGCTCTTCAGTATTTAGGATGCCACCATAGTGCTTTTAAATCATAGTAAATATATCTAATCCCTTACATGTGGAAGACTCTAAGGGCGTGGCTATGCCCTTGGTGGCAGAATCCTTGGACCAGTCAGTGCCCAGAGGATGCGATTTCCCCAGGCTTCACACACCGCTGCTCTAACACCACAAAACCCAAGGAGCACGAGATGAAGGCCAACTGTTGATAAGAATTAAAAACAGAAATAAAATTCACGAATGTTGATCTGGCACTTAGGTCTGTCTTGAGCCACAAGAACCTTAGTGCACATATTCTTTCAAATTTCCAGATTTTACAAAACGTCCTGATTGAGTGAAATGTCAACCGGAAGTAGCTACCCTGCCCTGTGAGAGGGTCAACGGGAGTTGGTGCAGAATGACCAAAGTGAGCTCTGCCACCTAATTCTACCTGAGGCCTCAGTTACCATCTGCCCTGCCTTCCCCACAGGACATTACGAACGGGGTCAAAGGAGACAAAGATGCTGACAGCCATGTGGATAGCAGAGCAGGACAGGCTCGGGGCTGGAGGTCTGACATCATGGGGTCGGCAGGCTGATGTCTCCTGAGGCCTCTCCCCTTGCCTTGCAGACGGCTGTCCTCTCCATGTCCTCCGATGGTCTCCCTCTGTATGTGTGTCCTAATCTCTTCTTCTCTTAAGGACACCAGTCAGATTAGATTAAGTCTGACTCTAATGATCTCATTCTTCCTGAATTATCTCTTTAGAGACCCTATCTGGAAATTCAGTCCTGTTCTGAATGTATGGGGTGTTATGCTTTCAACATATGAACTTTACAGAGATACAATTCAGCCCATAACACTGTATAAATGCTGTATGACTGTGATTTTTATGATTTCATGTGTGATAACTGTACCAGCAAGTTGAGACACATATACGTTCGTGTGTGTGTATCTATGTCTGCACACACACATAAAACATTCTCTTCCTACCTCCCTACAGAAATTAATTTCTAAGGTCCTGTTTCATGCCACATAATACTGACCTTGAACTCAATAGATTTCCAAGGAATTTTTACCTTGCAGACAGTTTGGACTTGTGGCTATAACACCCCTTAAAAGCCATTGTTCTCATTTCTGTTGGTGTGTCTAATTCCCTGAGAAGGTATCATAACACTATGGGATTATTTTATGCCACAATTCTTTTATTGTGGTAAAATTTACACACAGTGAACTTCACAGACCACAAGAATACAATTATGTATAAGGTCTGACAAATACATACACCCTGTAACTAACATCTCAATCAAGATAAGAGCATTTCCGCCTCCCCGGAAAGTTCTCCTGTGCCCTTCCCAGTTTTACCTTCATAGGCAACCACTGTTGCTGGGATTTCTACCACCATTGATGAGCTTTGCCTGTTTTTGAACTTCCTACAATGAAATCATAAAACACTCTAGTTCTTAAAAACTGATTTCTGAACACATCTTCCCCCACCGCATTAAATAATTGTTATAGCTGTGACGTAATTTCCTTTTCTTGTTTTAACACCTGGTGTAGCTAACATGCATGTCACTTTGCGCAGAGTACTATATGTACTGAAAACACTTTTATTCTGCCTACAACAGAATAATATTATGCATTAATCAGAAAATTTTCTGAAGTAACCTCAAGTTAACGTTTCATCTATATAATCATACCACCACTTTCGAACATTAACATGTTGAAAAAGATCACCCCCAAGTTTCCAAGTCTGACTGGAGAAAACTACAAAACTGGGACGACTGGTGTCACCATAAATATCCACTTTCCAAAAAATAACTCAGCTGCCATTTTTCACATCCCTGTTCCTCAGCCACACCAAGTCACCCAGGCCTGTCACTATGGGGCAGGGCGGCCCTGGACACAAGGGCTCTCCCTGCCTGTTCCCCTCCACCATCCTCAGAGCCCCCATCACTGCTCCCCACCCCCCGTCTTCCTGAATCCCACACCCCTCTCCTCCAGGGTCTGCTCCATCCCTTCCCACGTCCCTCAGCCTCTCTGCTGCGCCCTTCCACCCAACAGCACACAGACCGTCTCCCCATCCTAAAAACTAACCTTCCCCTGGTTCCTCAAATAATTAAACACAGGATTAACATATGACCCAGCAACTCCACTCCTAGGTATATACCCAAGGGCAGTGGAAGCAGGGTCTTGAAACCCATGTCCCTTGCAGCATTATCCATAATAGCTAAACTGTGGATGCATCCCAAGTGTCCATCAACGGATAAATGGACAAACAAAATGTGGTCTATCCATACAACAGAATATTATTCAGCCTTAAAAAGGAAGGGAACACTGACACCTGCTACAGCATGGATGAATCTTAAGGACATTATCTCGAGTGAAATAAGCAAGACACAAAAGGACAAACATTAAATGAGTCCACTTATATGAGGTCCCTAGAACAGCCAAATTCAAAGAGACAGAAAGTAAAACGGTAGTTGCCGGGGGCTGGGGGGAGGGGAGAATGGAGAGTTAGTGTTTAACAGGTGCAGAGTGTCTGTTTGGGACGATGAAAAGAGTGCTGTGTGTGCATGCTGGTGGCCCACACTAAGTGACTCATAACCCAACTGCCCAAGCCAACGGACCATTCTCAGAAACCAGTAGAATTTCATGCTGTTTAGCAAGTTCCACAGCTGCAAACCCACTGCTGCCTTGGCTCTTCCCCGCGGTCCCCGAGAGACAGTTGTGTGTGGGTGTGTGGGTGTGAACACACTTTATAAATAAGGCTGGGCACTCATTTATGAATATACACGTGTGTATCCCATGCTCGCACAGCTGTTTGTGGGCCATCTGCTCCCAATGCCAGGCACTGTGCTGGTCAGTGTTCACAAGAGACCCTCTCACCGAATCCCCCAAATCATCCTGTGTTGCTTCCTGACTCTTTGCCACCATCTCCAGTGATTCTTCCTTGCTTTCCTTCCTGGCAGTGTCACATGATGGCCCCTCGGGGTCCTGTCCCTCGCTATCTTCCCAGGAGAGCAGGGGAGCTCAGGCACCCTCTTGGCCCCCTGCTCTTTCTGTGGCAATGGCTCCGAGGCTTCCTCTCCAGCCTGGGCCTCTGCTGAGCTCCGGACACTCCTACCATGTGCTCATCCCATTTACACACGGATCCCCCCCCGACTCTCAAACTCGACACAGACAACACCAACGCCATTCCCTCTCCAACATCTGTGTTCCTCGTTCTAAAAACCTCTCGTCTCGCAGTTGTTCATTTGACTCAAAATCTCAGTGGTTTATAGGAATAACAATCCATTTCCCACCTCCCGATCAGTCCCCGGGGATTGCAGTGGCTCAGGTTCACACTGTCCTCCTTCTAGGACGAGGCTGGGGGAGTGGCCACTCCTGCCACGTGGTTCATCACTAACCGAGGACAAGAGAGGGTGAGCCAGGCGCTGGCTCCTGGGGCTGCCGCTCAGAAATGATGGAGCCTCATCCTCGGGGACCGGCCACCCTTACCCCTCTGGGAAGAGCCCTCGGCTCCCTCAGGCACAAGATGCTCTGCATTTTGTCCACAGTGAAGCCTCCAGCACATCTATGGGAAGACAAGACCCAGCCAGAAGTCCCTAGGTCAGATCATTTTTGCCTCGAATTCCATTCATTCACTCGTATTTATTGAGAACCAAGCAGCAGTGTTCAAGGGGCCAGGGACACACCAAGGAAAAAGATGAAGATCCCTGCCCTCAGGGAGCACACATCTGGGCAGGAAGCGACAAAGCAACAGACATGATAAATAAGTAAGTTATATGGTACGTCAGGAGCTACAGGGAAAGTGGGGAAGAGCTGAGTGAGGTGAGAGGGATCAGGACACCCACGGCGCAGGGGACGGGGCACACAGAGCTCAGTAGACAGTGAATGTCACACTGTATAGATTGTTGTCCATGGAAATACATTAGACTTACAAACAGCTACCAACACTGACACACGAGATCATCAAGATACGGATTTTATCTTTTCATCTCAACCTTGACAACCTGTGATAATGGAAGCGCTCATGGCAAGAAAAGACTCCCTGTCTGGGTCCTGATGGAAGAGTTTGCACCTGGTGATCACCCCATCTCCCCAGTGCGGATCCACTGTCAAGAAAAGGGCAGGGGGCTTCCCTGGTGGTTCAGTGGTTGGGAGTTTGCCTGCCGATGCAGGGGACACGGGTTTGTGCCCCGGTCCGGGAAGATCCCACATGCCGCGGAGCGGCTGGGCCCATGAGCCATGGCTGCTGAGCCTGCGCGTCCGGAGCCTGTGCTCTGCAACGGGAGAGGCCACAACAGTGAGAGGCCCACGTACTGCAAAAAAAAAAAAAGAAGAAGAAGAAAGGGGCAGGATGTGCTCAGAATAGGATGCATCCATGTCTCCAGGTAAACCTTATATAAATCAGATAAACCCTGTGAACGTTGGCGTGGGGAGATGACTGTCCAAACCAGGTACGTGGGGCCCCCCTGGGGCATCAGGTAAAGGCCAGCAGCTGCCCCAACAAGCCCCCCACTAACGTGGGAGGCTGTGCTCTACCAGCTGTGAGAAACAACCCCTGGAACCCAGCCCTGATTAGAATGTTTCTTCTTGAAAAAATCATATTTCATTTGTAATATCAAAGACAGGGAACTCTGGGCCATGGTCAGCAGCGGGCTCTGCTGAGAACTGGTTCTTCTTGGCAGTTTGTTCTGATTTTCAGCAAAACAGGCCCCGGTGGCCACACAGGTGTGCACTCACAGGACGGCACAGTCAGGGCAGCAGCCTGGGTCCAGGCCAGACAGAAACCACGGGTGGTGATCAACCCCCTCTCCCCAGCAGCCCTTTCAAACCAGGGCAGCATCTGGGAGGAGACACACCTCGCGTTCTCATCCACTTAGGAACAGAGTGTAGACACGGGTCCTGGCAACTGGGAGGCCCCAATGCACTTCTGGGCCTAAAGAGGTCAGAGGTTCTGTTGGCCTTTACAGTGGTCACTGTTCCCACGGTCATCCCTCAGGGGCGGCTGCTCACCAGCCCCCCTGTGCTGCACAGGTCACAGCGAAGGGGTCCCCAGCAGCCACTGTCGTGGGCATCCTGCAGACACTGCCGAGGCCACCAGTGCACACAGGGGAACCGAGGTTCTGACCAGCTCTCCCCCGGACCAAGACTTTCTCCCTGTGCTGGGGTCTCAAGCATGCCCACCGCATTCCCAAACACCAGAAATGCAGGGAAGAAGCTCTGCCCTGGGAATGAGTGAGTTAGGAAGAATCAAGGAGCAGGACCAAGTTGACATCTGTTAGACCCTCAAAACAGCCTCGGGGCAAGGCCACGGCTCTGATGGGTGTTCCTCACTCAATGACGGCTGGATGACCAGCTGTGGAATGCATGACCTAATGGCAAACCCTTGAGCGAAGACGACTAGAGAGGCAACACATCTCTGAAAAGAGGACACGTGGTCCTGTACTGACCACTCCTAGGCGGAGACCTTGACTCTAGAGAAGGGAGGGACCATAGCACCAACAAGGTTGAAGTACAGATGTGCTGGACCTCAAAGACCATGGAAGACAGAGCTGTGGACCGATGCTGACCCCCCCACCTCCATCCTCACAGAGGACCCATCTGCTGGTGAGCCAATACATCCAACGAGCACTGCTTTCCCAGACCACCAGACCACCTTCGCCTGGGGTGGCTGTGTGACCCCGTTCTGGCTAAAGAGATGCATGTGGAAGTCTGCTACGGGGCACTTTGAAGACTTTTTCTTCCCTGAAACAGGTGCTTTCTGTTTCCAGGTCTCGCTGCCCAGCAGACAGACATATGATGGGGAGAGGAGGTCACCCTGCTGTAACCCTGAGACCAGAAGCGAGGGCAGAGCCCAATGCTGAAAGCGGCAAGCAGAGAGGAGGAGGAGGAGCCTGGGTCCCCAGTGGCTCCGTGAGATGGGGAGAGGGTAGAATCAGCCTTTTCTTTACGGTTCATATTGTTTCACTTCCGTCCTCATTCTCTATGGCTGTTGTGACGAATTACTGCAAAGTCAGCAGCTCAAAGCTACACAAATTTGTCATCTTGCAGTTCTGTAGGTTAGAAGCCAGACACGGTCTCACTAGGCCGAAATCAAGGTGCCAGTAGGTCTGCGTCCTTTTTGGAGGCTCTGGGATGAATCCTTTTCCTGGACTTTTCCAGCTTCTTCCCACACTCCTTGGCTCACAGCCCCTTCCTCCATCTGCAAAGCCAGCTGTGTGGTCTCTCTCTGACCCCTCACCGTAGCCACATCTCCTTCCACCTCTCCTCTTCTGTCTCCCTCTCCCACTTAGAAGGACCCTGGGCTCAGCCAGATAATGCTGGGCAATCTGTCTTCTCAAGGTCAGCTGATTAGCAACTTTAACTCCATCCACATCCCCTTTGCCGCGTAACCTAAAAGGTCCCCAGGATTAAGATGTGCACATCTGTCGGGGGTGGTGGTGGTGGTGGCTATTATTCTGCCAACCACAAATTCTTACAATAAGCATAAACTCCTTCTGTAACTGGAAACACAAGTCAAATAATTTAAAATTATTTTTTAGGGTTCCACATATCAGTGGAAACATACAGTATTTGTCTTTGTCTGACTTATTTCACTTAGCACAATGCCTTCCAGGTCCATCCATGTTGTTACAAATGGCAAAACTTCATTATTTTTTATGGCTGAGTAGTATTCCATTGTAGATATACACCACATCTTTTTTATCCATTCCTCTGTCGTTGGACATTTAGGTTGCTTCCATGTCCTGGCTACTGTAAATAGTGCTGCATTGAACATTGGGGTGAATATGTCCTTTCGAATTATGGGTTTTCTCTGTCCCGGAGTGGGATTGCTGGATCATATGGCAAATCTATTTTTAGTTTTTTAAGGAACCTACATACCATTCTCCATAGTGGCTGCACCAATTTACATTCCCACCAACAGTGTAGGAGGGTTCCCTTTTCTCCACATCCCCATCAACACTTGTTATTTCTTGCCTTTTTGACAATAGCCATTCTGTTAGGTGTGAGGTGATATCTCATTGTTGGGACCATGATCCAACAAATCAGAAAAGTAATCCAACTTTTGAAGCACATCGAATCAAGTAAGCCATCGAAGATTTCCGCAGAGAAAAGAAGCCGTTCTGTGGCTGGATGAGGCTGAAACACATCTAAGTACCTGTGCTACCCAGCAGACGTGCCTCCCCCCTCACCAGACGCATGGTTAGGGGAGTTCTGAGCAGCACACGACTTCATGATCTGCCAGGCTGAGGTCCCCTCACTACCACCCACTTCCCATCCCATGCAAAAAGTATCCAGGGGGCTTCCCTGGTGGCTCAGTGGTTAAGAATCCACCTGCCAATGCAGGGGACACGGGTTCGAGCCCTGGTCCCAGAAGATCCCACATGCCATGGAGCAACTAAGCCCGTGTGCCACAACTACTGAGCCTGCGCCCTAGAGCCCACGAGCCACAACTACTGAGCCTGTGCCCTAGAGCCCGCGAGCCACAACTACTGAACCTGTTCTCTAGAGCCCGTGAGCTCAACTACTGAAGCCCGTGCACCTAGAGCCCATGCTCAGCAACAAGACAAGCCACTGCAATGAGAAGCCCATGCACCACAACAAAGAGTAGCCCCCGCTCGCCGCAACTAGAGAAAGCCCACATGCAGCAACGAAGACCCAATGCAGCCAAAAAATAAATTAAAAAATAAAACTTATCCAGGTTCTTGAATAACTTTTTAGTTTCTTAAAAATAAGGCTAATGTAACTTCCAATTATTTAATTTTTCCATTTAATAAATATAGTAACAAGGTCCTTTCCTTTCTTTCTTTTATTGAGTTATAGTTGACCTACAATATTATATTTGTTTCAGGTGTGCAAAAATACGGACCACTTCACGAATTTTCATATCATCCTTGCACAGGAGCCATGCTAATAATCTCAGTATCGTTCCAATTTTGGTAGAAGTGCTGCTGAAGTGATCACAAAACCCTTTCCTTTCTAATTTAAAGCTACCAGGTGTGCTTGTAAAAACACTGGCCTGCAGGTGGATCGTTTTTCTGTCTGGATACAAGCCCTCCTTAAAACAGCACAAAGGGAGGAAACGACATCCCTCGTGAACAGCGGGCGGGGGCTTGCAGACGTGAAGTGAAGCTACACAGAGGACATTCAGGAGTCCCTGTGGCTGGCACCCGTCAGCCCTTCAGCCCTGACGTAGGGATGCTCCTGATACGGAATTCACGTCCTTCAGGAACCTCAGAATTGGTACCTGGGCACCAAGCAGGGCAGCTCTGACTGCCTGCTGTGGAAAGTTGGCCTGGGTCACAAAGTCCACTCTGTACTGTACCCTAAATGGCATTAGTGACTCTTTCCGCCAGTGCCCTGGCATTGAGCGTTGATACGACCAACGTAATCATATGCGTGATGCTCACAGGTAGGCAAAGAAACCATCAACAAATAAGTGTTCATCTCAAGAACCAGAAGAATGCAGAGCTCTATCTTTCCGAATCAGTAATGAAACAGTTCACATGCAAGCTTCTGAAAACTCTTTCCCATGATAAATTTTGCGTTGCCTCAGTAAAGCTGAAAATGAGACGGCTCAACCAGGAGGATCGGATTTAATCTCGCTTTCTCCATCTGCTTCTCTAGGTAGCTCACACTATTTGAAATTAGCTTTGGAAAAAGTAATCTGAAAACATCTTTGAAAATAGAAGATAGACAAATACAACGTGGGTTTTCCAGAGATGATGACCTAGGGACACTTAACTCCAAGAACACCATCCCCTTGTCCTCCCCCACCCCCAAGGCCCCCGAGGCCACCTGCAGACCGCACCCTCCCTGCTGGTCAGTAAAGGAGAGCCTGGCCTCAAGGAGCTCAAGGCAGCAGACCCTCCGAGCCGCCCCCAAACGCGTGCACCTGGTCTCTGATTCTGAGGCTCGCTAGATAGAACAACACACCTGCTGGAAATTTTGCGGAAAAGCTCCTTCATTTAAAAACAAACACTGTTCATTTAGGAAACGGCTCAAAAGAAATTAAGAGAGGATGTTATTACGGTCACTGCAGGATGGGCTAGATGAGAACGAGAACCGGACATTAAAGCGTAGTTGCCAAACTGGGCTTTTCCTTTCATCTAGGAAACTGATCTACCCCAACCAGAGGGGGCTGACTGAAGGTGAGAGAGGAAACCACTGAGGTCCGGGGAAGCAGGGGAGCCTTCGCACAGGTCTGGAGTCCCTGTGACATCTGAACGAGGATCAGAGGGGCAGGCAGCAGGTTGCGACGGCCTCCACGAAGGGACACATGTGAGCAGAGGCCCTGGGGAGGCCCCTCTGGGGAGATGGAAGACTGCAGCGCTGGCTGGACATGGGAGAAGCGGGGGAAGGAGACTGACCGGTGAGATGCACACAAACACCGACAGCTCTCTACGTTCATGACATGCTGAATGTGGGTAATGACCCCTTATTTATTGTATAGAAGAGATACTCAGCAGCATAAGTTACCAGTATGTCACTCGTCCTCAAGGACCACTAAAGTACAGAAGATGAAAAATGATGAAAACTTTACTATTAAGAGAAGAAAACAGATCTCATACCCATAGCTACACTTTGAACCCATTACCAAAATGATGTGCTGACTTCAGACCCAAGACCTTTATTTACTATTTTTACCATCCTCAAAGATTCTGTATCACTTTATGGTTTAAGTAGCCAAACACTTTGTAGATTATTACACATGAGGAGGAGAGTTCTTCATCTTTTTTTTCTTTTTTTTCCTTTTTTTTTTTTTTTTTTTTTTTTTTTGCGGTACGCAGGCCTCTCCCTGTTGTGGCCTTTCCCGTTGTGGAGCACAGGCTCCGGACGCGCAGGCTCAGCGACCATGGTTCATGGGCCCAGCCACTCCGCGGCACGTGGGATCTTCCCAGACCGGGGCACGAACCCGTGTCCCCTGCATCGGCAGGCGGACTCTCAACCCCTGCGCCACCAGGGAAGCCTGAGTTCTTCATCTTTTAAACGTACTTTCAATTATGATGAAATCACTTGTATGAAGGAAGGTTGACAGCTCTGAATAAGAAAAACCATCAGCACTTGCCCAAATGCCCATTCCCCCGGGTGGCTCCCAGCAAGCCCCAGTGACCCTGTCACAATTCCCCTGGGGCCTGGAAAGAGCACGAGGGTCCCTGGGTACAGGGCTGAAGTGCTGAGGACAAGGAGGTGGCAGCTCCGAGATCTCAGGCCTCACCTGGCAGGGCCACAGGATTTCTTCACATCTCCCCACCCGCTTCTGCCTCATTCCATAAAAGTCTCTGGAACCCGGCCAGCCACTGGCTCAGCTGAACATCCCGCAAATCCAGCACACAGACCACTCAGGCGGTCACCACCAGAGCTGACTGGGGGCCATGGGAGGCCAATGAGTGGCTGGTAAAAAGTTGGGAACGTCCAACCAAGGAGGAAGAAAAGGGGCCAGGGCAGCTGTGGATGATGTGGCGTGACTGGCAGAAAAGATGGGTCAGGAACAGCCGGGCAGCTCCCCCTGCCCACCCCAGGAAGGTCCTCACCGTCTGTGAGGGACTGAGATTGCAGGCTGGACCCTGCAGGCATCCTGCGAGGGGCCCCCGTCCAGCCCATCCCATGCCAGCGCCCTGACAAGGTCTGCTCCCCGGGAGACCCGCTCACTGGCAATGCTGGCCTGGAGGCAATGCTCAAATAGACAATTACAAAGCTTAGTCTTCATTTAAGGGTTTTAAAAAGCATTTCTTGAAAAAAACAGATAAGTTCTAGAATATGAAATGCCTGCTTTTTTATATTGTTACCTTGGCTCCTTTGAAACATGTATTTTCTAGCTTCATCTTGTAGACTTTCCGACAGAGACAACTCTCAAACAACTCCCTAAACCCAGACTGGAAGGGTTTAATACACATTTCATTTACACCAACTCACACACATGTAGTGGCTTAAGGTTGTCACTGGCTGTTTGCTTTTCAGCAGCCCTGAGTCAGGAGCTGATGGACCCACACTGCCCCAACGCCCACTTCCACGCAGGCAATATGGGCAAGCGGGTGGCGGGAAACCCCAGGCGGCAGGGATTTTGAGCAAGAAATAACCAGAAGAGGTAACCCAAGATCCTCAGCTGCCAGGAGCCTTGGAAACACCAGGGAGAGGCCCTCCTGCCACCCTGTGACACAAGCAACTTTGGCTAAGAAGACGCTGAACCTGGAACACAGATGACCTTTGTGCTCTAACATTTCATTTTTCTAAGTGGACTCTGACATCAGGGTCCCTCACGCTGCACCAAACGAAAGTCCTAACTGCCTCGGCTTCAGAAAGCAGATCCTAAGAAGGGAGGAAATCCTGCTGCTGCTCGGAGGGCGTTTGTCCATCCTCCAGACGTGGGCGCCACTCCCCAAGCTCCCCACCTCCTCCTGTCTTCTTTCCTTAAACACTTTACTACCGGGAGCTATCACCTCTCAACTATAGAACCATTTCGTTCATCTAAAGGAATGTATTTAAGGGGTGCCTCACATAACACTCAAAGACAAACCCCCAAAGCAAGCAGGGGGTAAGACGACGGGGCAGTCATGCCCCATGAGAAGTGGAGGCGGCTGGAAGGGGGGCGGCAGGAAGGGTAAGAAGGACCTAAAGCCAGGGGCCGGCTCAGGCTGGAAGAGCAGCAGGAAAAGTGAGCAGAAATGGGTGGAACAGCCGAGAGGGGCCAAAAGGAAATTAACTGGAGGACAAAGACCCAAACAATGAGCCGACAGGAAAGGAACCGCGCCCCACCCCCCTTCCTCCCACCCTTGCGACAGTCAGCGGGGGTACTGACCACACACAACAGAAGGATGGGACCAGAAGTATCCCGGGTTTTAAATGCCAGGTCAATGCTACACCAAGGGACCCCTGAGAAGACAGCCACGGTCACCAGCTGTCACCAGACGGGACAGTGCAGGGAAAGAAAACTTAGCAACGTTCCCAAAGGCAGAGGTCACAGTGCTTTCATGTCCAGCCGACACTTTCATAACTGTGTCCTCAGAGTGGGGGTGGGCATGGAGGGGTCACTGCAGTTCAAGTCTATTTACAAACCTCCTCTGTCTTCCGAGGGACTAAAAACACACATTGACCTAACTGAGAGGTTAACCATGGGTGTTTGGCCCTGACTTCAAAACACAGGGAACACTCAGTCCTGCTGAGTGGAATCTTTGCAAGGGCCCGTGGACTCCACCTCTGGGAAGCAGACACCCAGGGAGGGGACTAGTGGCTCTGTCCCAGGGCCACACAGAAGGGACAGTCCTTGGCTGAGGCTCCAGGCCGCCTTTGTGTCCAGTTTTGACAGTAATACATCCTCCAGGAAGGACGTGGTGAAAGCACAGAAAATAAAGGAAACAATATCCATCACCCCCTGGAGATAACCACTGTTCACGTTTTGACCTGGTTCCATTCAGGCGTTTTTTTTTCCTGCACACATACATTGTGCAAAATTGGAATTCTACTGTAGCAGGAATCTTGCTGTGTTTCTTTAACATAACATGAGGATTCCCCCAGGCCACTGAATATTCTTTGAAAATATGCTTTCAATGGCCATATAATTTAGAAATGACTACTATAACCATTCTGCTATTGCTAGAGATTCAGGTGGCTTCCAATTTCCAACTAAGATAAATAAAGCCACAGTGAGTATCCTCACACATACATTTTATTGATATCCCTGATTTTAGTATAAACCCTTCAAAAGAGGATGACTGAGTCAAAGGGTATAAACATTTGTTTCCCACAAGATTACACCCACTGACATTGCCTCCAGTGGGTATGAGAGTATTTATCCTCCTATATGCTGGCCCACACTGAGGATAAATATTTGAAAGACCTTTCACCAGTTTGGTGGAAAAGGAAGGAAGGAAGGAAGGGAGGGAGGGAGGGAGCGAGGGAAGAAGAAGTGTTTTAATTTGCACTTCTCTGATTACTTGTGGGGTTCATCACTTTTCTGTTTATTTGCCTTTCATATTTCTTCAGTGACATGCCGACTAGAGTTTGTTGCAGACTTTTTCCATCTGATGGTAATGTGTTCCTATTGATTTATTACTGCTTTTAGTATAATAAGGATGGATTGGCAGGTAGACAGTGTTATGTCCTGACTTGCCGATTCTGGTGATGTACACAGGATGCTAATGCACTTGTGGTCAGCTGTTTCAATCTTTCCCTTATTATGTCTTCCACGCAAGTAGAGTGTCATGATCCTTCAGCTGGGAATCCAACTCCAGCTCCCCCACTGTGTGACCCTCTCTTTGTCTCAATTTCCTTGATTGAAAAAGTAAGGTAATGAGAGTGCATTCACTACATGAGGTCAGTACGTGGCAGACAATCTGGTAGCTGGCCCTGAATGACCCGCCTCCTGGTGTTCACATGGAACTCCTTCAGGTCCAGCCTGAGGAGTGCCCAGGGGCCTGCCCACAGCCGCCGAGTGAGCTTGGAACCCAGGTCCCCCTGCCCTCCCCGGGCGGCACCTCGAGATGACGCGGCCCCGGCTAACACCTTCACTGCACCCTGGGAGACCCTGACCCGAGGACCCAGACAAGCCGTGCCCGGATTCTGACCCACAGAAACTGTGACGTACAAGCGTTGGTTGTTTTCAGCTGCTAAGCCTAGGGGTGGTTCTTTTATGCAGCAGGAGATAACTAACACATGATACACAGAAAGTACTCAGAAGAGTGCCTGTGGCAGATTGCACAATAGTCTAGCGCACAGCCACTCCTCCCGTGAAAAGACGGAGTCCTTCTCCCCGCCTGGAGCTGGGCTTGACTGTTAACTTGCTTGGACCAAGAAAGCAGAGGCACAGGTGAGGCAGAGACCTGAAAGGCACCTGCATACCGGGGCTTGCCCTCTTGTTACGCTCAGAACCCACCACCACCCTGCGAAGGAGCGCCCCCTGCAGGGCTGAGACCACGTGGCCAAGTGACCCCTGATGTGCCCCCAGCTGACAACCAGCCCCACTAGACGTGCAGGAGGCCATCCCTGCAGACCCCTGAGTGGGCCCAACTAGACAGCCACCCGGCTACACCCAGCACACATTCCCAACCCAACTCACGGGCTGAATGAGTTGCTACGGGGAAGTTCCGGGGTGGTTTGTCATGCGGCACTTGCTGACTGACAGAGCTGCCATTCTCATTACCACTACTGTTATTCTCTTGGGATCAATTATGCGGCCACTCATATTTCTTAGCAGTGCATTTACTTTTTACATTATCCACTGGAAACTTACTGTGGAATATGATGCTAGGTGAGGACCTATTATGTTCTGCCACTCAGCCAGTGCTCCTTTCTGCACAAAACTGCAGTACCTTGTTTTCATATATTAGAATCTAGAGGATTGTAGGATATCATTTCCATTCATCACTTCTATTTGTATCCTAGCAAACCTTGAACCCATACCATATGAGTTCTGTTTTAATTTGGGCCAGGATACTATTATATGCTCTTCTGCTGGGGCACGCCAGAACAAACTCTCATTAATCCAACTGCAGGGAAGGTGTCAGAGAAGAACAGGGATATGAATCTAGGACCAGCAGGTGGAAGAGGTGCCGACAGCTGCCATTACCTGAGGGAGGACCCCAAGGCCCTGTCCTCTGAAATCAACACTAAACCCATTCAAAGTCTCTCCATCAGTCAGCGGTCAAACCCCACAAGCTCTCTCCACGGGCAGCACCAGACACTGTAGGGGGATGGGCAGGGTGCAGGCAGAGATGGCACAAGGCCTGCTCTCCACGCTCACAACCTTATGGGGGGGACAGTCCCACACAAAACCTCTGCGGATCGTATTTCAAATACACACAAACACAAACTAACACAATACAAGCAACATAATGGCTAAGGGGAGCTTAGAAGTCCCTGAGGTGAATCATGGAAGACTTCCTGGAGGAGGGTTTTCAGATTTTGAGGCATAAGATTTAGCAAAGAGAGGGTGTGTGCAAAGGCAGCAAGCAGGAAGGAATAACTCATGTACAGTGAGCAGATTTCCATGGTTAGAGCAGAAAGTCTGAACAGATACACTAAGAAGTGAGTTTGATGAAGAGATAAGAATCAATTTGACTGGGGGATCATTCAACATTAGCTCTTCAAAACAAGTGGGCAAACAATGTTTTGTTAGGTAACATGGGAAGAGACCATAGGTGGAGCACTGACCCCTCTGCTAATGAAACAGTCTGTCATGGACACAGCATCCCCAAACCATTCCAAGACCTGCCTTCCCCAGAACTCTTAGGAAGTGCAAGAGAGGGATCTCAAAGGGCAGGAGGTGTCACAGTCAGTGCAACTCCCAGAAGCAGAGATGCAAGAGGACAGCACGCCTGGCTGTCCATGTTCAGTCACTGATTCTTAGTGGAGGGCAGCCGTGGGTAGGCTAAGAAACTGACTTCTTGACTTCTTTACATTGTGGTGAATATCAGCTCTGATCCTAAAAGTTTAGAAATTAAGACGTGAAAATGAGTGGAGCCCTGATCTACGGGACCTGCTCATGGCCCTGAGGTCAGTAAGGGCACAAACCCTTCCCCGGTCTTTCATCCCTGGTAGACCTCCCACCCTGGGAAGCAGCTGTACCGTTCAAGACAGTGGCCCCGGCCCCGAGGCCTTGCGGGAAATCTGCACCAGAACTGACTCAGGCACTCAGGGCAGAGGCGCCAAAGGGGTCAGAGCGAGCCCTGAGCCCTGATTAGTGCCCCTCCTGTGGGCGCTGACAGCCGTGTGCTTCACTGCGCCTGCTCTTATGTATCCCTGTGACTGTACTCATGGGTTAAGAGCAGAGGTTGTTCTGGCCAAGCTCCCCTCCTCTCTTCGTGTCCCCACGGACCCCCCCCCCCACCAATCAGCAAGAGGCTGTTGGGCATCGCCCACACAGGTACACCTGAGAGATGCCCCAGGGGCTCCTCAGAACCCAGGTCTGCAGTCTGACCTTGTTTCCCACCAACGTGAACCACACAGACCCTGAACTCCATGCAGCAAGTTTGGCAGCCAGACAGGAACCTCTCGCCTGTAACCTGTGGGTGGGGTGGTGGTTTTCCCACACCTGAAGGAAGGGGGTGTCTGGTCTCAGCCCCAAAGCGTAGGCCCTGAGCCCGGAGTCGGAGCCTCGGGCACCACAGAGCAGGACAGCAATCCGAGCCCACCCAAGCCCCTGCCCAGCCTTGGAGGCGTCCCCAGGAGTGAGCCAAGGTCATGGTCACCCCTCTTCTGGACCCCAGGTCTGCCCAACTTCTCCCAGTGCCGTAATGTTTCAATGATCACAGCTAGGAATACACTTTCATTTTTATTTTTTTTTATTTTTTATTTATTTATTTTTTTATTTTTTTGCGGTATGCGGGCCTCTCACTGTTGTGGCCTCTCCCGTTGCGGAGCACAGGCTCCGGACGCGCAGGCTCCGGACGCGCAGGCCCAGCGGCCATGGCTCACGGGCCCAGCCGCTCCGCGGCATATGGGATCCTCCCAGACCGGGGCACGAACCCGCATCCCCTACATCGGCAGGCGGACTCCCAACCACTGCGCCACCAGGGAGGCCCTACACTTTCATATAAAAAGGGCAAACTCCCTACTGAGGTGACAACTATGTAGTACAATGTTTTCTCTGGCTCATACATTTGTTCACTTGCTCTTGATTCTTAAGGAAGACACCCCTTTTCTTTCATGCAGCAGTATGTTTTTTTCTTAGACGCCACAGTACTTTTTCTCAGTTTGCTCTTCCTCAAACAAAGAGCCTCGTCCAGACCCGCACTTACTATACCTGGAGTTGTGGATTTTCAAAGATGTCTGCACTTACACTTGCCCAGGTGCGGGGCCAGGGCACCCACGGCCTCTGTCTCTGGTACATTCGATCGACAGGGGTCCCAAGAAACTGCTTCATATTTGAGATATTTAGCAATTACAAAAAGATTGTCAGGCTTCTTCTAAGCTAAAACCTCTACACACTCACTGGAAAACTACAGACGCTGGCTGACCACCAGGTGAGGAGCGAACGTCCAAGCCACCAGCCTCACTTTCTCAATTAATAAGCACTTGGTGGTGAGTAACACCTAGAAGTTAAGTCTTCTTAGGAGCCCTAAATTGACAAGAAATAAAGCTACTCAGCTTTTCAATTATTTTCTGATCTCCTTCTAGCTTTCACTTAATGGAAAAACTTGTCAAGTTACAACTTTATGTGCCTCGCTCTATAGCATTTATTTTCTACAAATGGGATTTTCTTAAGACAATAACTATATTGACAACACTAGGCTGATTGCAAGAAATGTGTTTTTACCTATTTTCATGAATGTTGGACATGCCTGATGCTGTCCTATTTTGTAAATTTACTGCCTTGTATTGTCACAGAAAACCCCGCTATCCTTTATTTCCCTTCATTTTATAAATGCCAACTTTATTTAATTCAACTGTCACATAAGTTTGCTAGCCAAATATAATAGTTGAGACTGTGCTCCAAGTCAAGGCTTATACCAGTATCAAAAAAATCAGAAAACATGAGTTGGTTCCCCACTCAATTTTTTTAAATTAATTAATTTATTTATTTTTGGCTGCATTGGGTCTTCGTTGCTGCACGCGGGCTTTCTCTAGTTGTGGTGAGCAGGGGCTACTCTTTGTTGCAGCGCGCGGGCTTCTCATTGCGGTGGCTACTCTTGTTGCAGAGCACGGGTTCTAGGCATGTGGGCTTCAGTAGTTGTAGCTCACGGTCTCAGTAGCTGTGGCTTGTGGGCTCTAGAGTGCAGGCTCAATAGCTGTGGTGCACGGGCTTACTTGCTCCTCAGCATGTGGGATCTTCCCAGACCAGGGCTCAAGCCCATGTCCTCTGCGTTGGCAGGCAGATTCCTAACCACTGCACCGCCAGGGAAGTCCCCCTGCCCAAAATTTTTGATGATCCAAAAGTATACCAAGGGCTTCCTTGGTGGTGCAGTGGTTGAGGGTCCGCCTGCCGATGCAGGGGACATGGGTTTGTGCCCCGATCCAGGAAGATCCCACATGCCACGGAGCAGCTGGGCCCGTGAGCCATGGCCACTGAGCCTGTGCGTCCGGAGCCTGTGCTCCACAATGGGAGGGGCCACAACAGTGAGAGGCCCGCGTACTGCAAAGAAAAAAAAAAAAAGGTATACCAATATTTTACCCCAAATGAACTAATTATTCATTTGCTGGGGTTTTTAAAAATTGTAATAAAGTACTCCAGAATGCTTTTCATCTTGTAAAACTGAAACTCTGTCTCCTTTAAAGAACAACTTCCCATCCCCTCCCCCTCCACCCCCCCCATGGCCCCTGGCAGCCACCAGTGTGGCTTTCTGTGTCTGAATTCGACTCCTCTAGGTACTTCATGTAAATGGAATTGTACAGTATTTACCCATTTGTGATTGGTTTATTTCAATTAGCATAACATCCTCAAGGTTCATCCAAGTTGGAACATGTGCCAGAATTCACTTCCTTTTTAAAGGCTGAATAATATTCCATTGTTTGTAAAGACCACATTTTGTTTACCCATTCATCTGCTGATGGACACTTGGGTTGCTTCCACCGTTTGTTATTGTGAATAATGCTGCTATGAACATGGGTGTGCAAATAAATATCTCTTCGAGTCTCTGCTTTCAATTCTTTTGGGTGTATACTCAGAATTGGAATCGCTGGCTCATATGGTAATTCTGTAATATCTTAAGGCGCCCATGCTGTTTTTCATTTGGCATTCTTAATAATACAACTGGATAGAGGGCAAGTGATGGCCAAGTGACTAGTGTACTCAGCGAGTTCTTGGGACCACTAAGAGTTCCATCACTACCTTTTTAGCAAAGCAACCCTTTTCTTTGGGGTGTGACCCCTTGTGTCCCAAATGCAGGCAGGCATTGGGCAAATGGTAGCTGCAGCTTATCATGGGGAAAAAGAAATTCCAACCAATTAGAACCCTTTACAGTAAAACAGATACAGAATTCTAATAGATATACAGTTTCTAATCCTTTTTGACAGTTTTTTAAAATAATGAAGAGTAGAAAATTCTGGTTAAAAGTAATAAAATGACTTTCTCCACCTCTATTCTGCCCCCAAACCTCACAGGCAAAGAGCCCCAGGGACAGGAGATGGGGAAGTGTGACCCTGGGTAAGAGGATCCAACACATGTTTAAAGTCTAAACACAGACACGAGAGGGTGAGCTGGCAGCTGCGGGGGATGGGAGGGGGAGCTGGAAGCACGGGCTGACCCCTTGCAGAGTTCAGGAGGCTGTGGGGTCTGAGCCACCAGGAATCTGGAAGGCAGGCTGCAGGGTGCGCACCTGGCTGAGGGCATGTGTAGAAATAGGGGATGTGTCCTTGAGCACCCAGGGCTGAGAGGAAGGCTGGGTGCAAGGACTGACCTTCAGCAGGCTGGAGGAGGCTGCTTGGGGGATGAGAGTGTTCCAAAACAGGGCTGTGGTGATGGTCACCCAACTGCATCATTTACTAAAAATCATTGAGATGGACTCTTACAATGAATCAATGGTGTAGGCTGTAAATCGTATCTGAATCGAACTTTAAAATAGATCGAGGGGCTTCCCTGGTGGCGCAGTGGGTGAGAGTCGGCCTGCCGATGCAGGGGACATGGGTTCGTGCCCCGGTCCGGGAAGATCTCACATGCCGCGGAGCGGCTGGGCCCGTGAGCCATGGCCGCTGAGCCTGCGTCCGGAGCCTGTGCCCCGCAATGGGAGAGGCCACAACACCGAGAGGCCCGCATACCGCAAAAAAAAAAAATAAAAATAAAAAAATAAAATAGATCGATAACCACAAATATATACATGATCAAAACACTGAGACACCATCGACTGACAAATTTTAGATTTTTTTCCTGCTACCCAGTGAACAATGAGTCTGAGAACAAGACAAAGTCAGTTATAAAAATGAAGAAATGATAACTGTACCTGATCCAGCAATCCCACTTCTGGGTATACATCCCAAAGAATTGAAAGCTGGGACTTGAAAAGATATTTGAACACCCACATTTATAGCAGCATTTTATTCACAACAGCTGAAGGCTAGAAACAACCCAAGTGTCCATCAACAGATGAATGGATAAGCCAAGTATGGTCTACGCATACAACGGAATATTTTTCAGCCTTAAAGAGGAAGGAAACGCTGACATGTGCTACAGCGTGGCTGAACCTGTGGGACACCATGCTGAGTGAAACACGCCAGTCACGAAAGAACTAATACTGTTTGATCCCATTTCTTTGAGGTCTCCGGAGCAATCAAATTCATAGAGATGGAAAGTCCAATGGTGGTTCCCAGGGACTGGAGAGAGGGGAGAATGGGATGTGAGTGTTTAATGGGTTCAGGGTGTCAGTTCTGCAAGATGAGAAAGGCCTGGAAAGATAATGGCTGCACAGCAATGTGAATGTAGTGTTTTTTTTATTGTTATAATTTTTATTGGAGTATGGTTGCTTTACAATGTTGTTAGCCTCCACTGCACAACAAAATGAATCAGCCATATACATACAGGTATTCTCTCCCATTTAGGTCACCACAGTGCATTACATAGAGTTCCCTGTGCTATATAGTAGGTTCCCATCAGTTGTCTATTTTATGCAGATGGAGAGATATACCAATTTCTTGGATTGGAAGAATCAGTATTGTGAAAATGACTATACTACCCAAAGCAATCTACAGATTCAGTGCAATCCCTATCAAATTACCAATGGCATTTTTCACAGAACTAGAACAAAAAATTTTACAATTTGTATGGAAACACAAAAGACCCCGAATAGCCAAAGCAGTCTTGAGAAAGAAAAATGGAGCTGGAGGAGTCAGGGCCCCTGACTTCAGACTGTACTACAAAGCTACAGTAATCAAGACAGTAGGGGATTGGAATAAAAACAGAAATATAGATCAGTGAATGTAGTTTTTAAAAAAAATTTTCTTGAGGTATAGCTGATTTACAAAGTTGTGTTAATTTCTGCTGTACACCAAAGTGATTGTTTTATATATTATGTATATATATATACATATATATATATGTATATATATATACTTTTTCACATTGTTTTCCATTATGGTTTATCACAGGGTATTGAATATAGTTCCCTGTGCTATACAGTAGGACCTTGTTGTTCATCAATCCTGTATTTAATAGTTCGCATCTGCTAATCCCAAACTCCCAGTCCTTCCCTCCCCTACCTTCCTCCCCCTTGGCAAACAGAAGTCTGTCCTCTATGTCTGTGAGTCTGTTTCTGTTTCGTAGATAAGTTCCTTTGTGTAGTGTTTTAGATTCCACATATAAGTGATATCATATGGTATTTTTCTTACTCTGTCTTACTTACTTCACTTAGTATAATCATCTCTAGGCCCATCCAACAATGTGAATGTACTTAACGCCACTGAGCTGTGCACTTAAAAATGGTTAAGATGGTGAATTTCATGTTAAAGATATTTTACCACAGTAAAAAATAATAACAAATGTCATTTTTTTCCCATAAAACTGGAATAAAAGCAAATGAGGAAGAGACCTGAAGTGGTTCCCTGGGGCTGGGGTGTGCATGCCCAGGGTGGGAGGGGCAGTTGTTTTCATTATCAGCCTGTCAACACTGTTTGACTTGAACTCTGCTGTGCACTAGACGGATTTTTTAATATTAATTTAAAAACATAATGGGGAGCAGCGGAGATGAAAAGAAAAGCAAATTGAGGAAGCTGCACGCCAATAAGCTGGGTGTCAATCACAGGCGGACGAGAGGGGATTATCCAAGCAGAAGGCTCCTGAGTACTCGGGAAGAAATGCCAGGCCAAACCCATCTTGCTTTCCCTTTTAATAAGGTCAAGAGATTGGGGGATTAGAGGAATGCTAAGGAGATAAGGGTCTTTATTTCAGCAAGACGTTAACACATGGCCGGAGCAGACCCCACTGCATGGCCTTGGAGAGATGTAGGCGGGGGTCCTGGGCCCCGAGTAAGCCCTGGCCTGGCTTGGATAGTGGACAGGAACAGGTTCAAGAACATGGGGGAGGGGCTTCCCTGGTGGTGCAGTGGTTGAGAATCTGCCTGCTAATGCAGGGGACACGGGTTCGAGCCCTGGTCTGGGAGGATCCCACATGCCGCGGAGCAACTAGGCCCATGAGCCACAGCTACTGAGCCTGCGCATCTGGAGCCTGTGCTCCACAACAAGAGAGCCCCCAACTAGAGAAAGCCCTCGCACAGAAATGAAGACCCAACACAGCAAAAATAAATAAATAAATAAATAAATTTTTTTTTAAAAAAGAAAAAGAACATGGGGGATATGACATCAGGCTGCGCTCTGAAGGGCCACACCCCAAACCAAGATGAGATCATCTCAACAGTCTAGAATGCTAACTTTTAAAGTGAACAGAGGAACTCAGCAGTGTTGCAAATGCTCCGCATTTTGATACCAAAATTCGTAAAATGCCACGAGCAGCAGACCACTGACAAAGGAAGAAAGCGTGGGGTTCTGGGTGGCCACCAGCTCCCCTGAAGCCAGCGGGCTACGCAGCTGGCAGCTGCCCATACCACAGCGGAAACAGTCACCGGCTGTCACCCCGCCCTGCCATGTCCAGAAGGATAAGACATCCAGAAAGCGCCAGACGAAAAGTGGGTGACAAGCCTTTGAATGTGCAAGGAGAACAAAAAGCCTTGCAGGGAATGGGGTGCAGAAGTGGTTTCTCCACTTGAAGGATTTGACGTGGAAAGGGGAGTAAGCAATTTTCCCAGCTCTGCAGGAAGAAGCAGGAAAGGAGAGTCACTGCAAAGTCAGATTTGGGTCAGTTAGCTCTGCCTGACCACGGAGCTCCCCATCACTGGCTCCAGGAGACGAGGTACTCCCAAATCAGAAATATCCCGGATGGCACCCTGTGTTCTGCAGACGGGTAATTTAACTGAACTATAAAAACCTAATAACCCACAACATAAGAATAACAGCAGCAATAAAAGGGAAGACTGACATTTATTCGGTTTTTACCACAGCCTGCCAGAGATTCAGGCAGGATGATAGTCATGTCTAAATGATGTTTAAATCTTTTAAATTTAAAAGGAAAATTTTATCAGTTTAAAACAAAAACGAATTGCCTAATACTAACACCTAATTAGTATTAACACCAAACAGGCTTCCCCTTTTAGAGACATCAGTGGTACACCTAACAATTTTCAGAGTCAGAAAGTTCTCATGGAAGTAGGTGTTTCCTTTGTTTGTTTGTTTGTTTGTTTGTGATGTGGGATCTGAGATCATTGACACTAGATTAGGCCAGGCCTGGATGTGCCCGATGTTGATGAAACGCTAGGTCCATCCATTTATCCAACAAATATTTACCGAGTGCCAGGTGCTGTTCTACGTGTTGGAGAGTCAGCTGTAAACGAGACAGATGCCGGTGGTCACCAAGAACCTAGGAGAAACAGGTACTAAAGATGCAGGAGGAAATAGACAAGACAGCTCACAGAATGATGAATGCAGTGCAGGGGGCAGGGCAGCAGCTGAGGGCTCCTTTAGGCTGGGTGCTGGGGAAGGGGAGCTCTGAAAAGGAGGTGGGGGGGTTGGTGAGACCACTGGAGGGATGCACGGGTCGGCTGTATAGGTTCTGGAGCTACTGAGCGGGGAGAGGGAGATTCTTCCCATGGGAAGAATCTGGCTTGAGGGTCAGGAAAATCAATATGAATTGAGTGGGGAAAAGTCTCCCAGGACCACAGGGCACGCTGAGAGTTTATGCAGGGTAGTGAGGAGGCTGGTTTATGTCTCTGCTGCTGGGCATAGAAGTGTGCATAAGGGCAGGAAAGACAGCGAAGGGACTAGCAAGGAAGGTGCAGAGGACGGAGACGGGGTGGGGGGGGGCAGCAGGGTGTGTCTGGCAGGCAGAGCCGAGGGGCGGGGTGAAGGAAAGGAGGAATCAAGATGCCTCAGAGGACACGGATTGATTTGCATATATTGAAGAATCCTCGCATTCCTGGGATAAACCCCACTTGATCGTGATGTATGATCCTTTAATGTGCTGTTGGATTCTGTTTGCTAGTGTTTTGTTGAGGATTTTTGTATCTATGTTCATCAGTGATATTGGCCTGTAGTTTTCCTTTTTTGTGACATCTTTCTCTGGTTTTCGTATCAGGGTGATGGTGGATGTGATACACCATATTAACAAATTGAAGGATAAAAACCATATGATAATCTCAATAGATGCAGAAAAAGCTTTCGACAAAATTCAACACCCATTTATGATAAAAGCTCTCCAGGAAGTAGGCATAGAGGGAACCTACCTCAACATAATTAAGGCCATATATGACAAACCCACAGCAAACATCGATCTCAATGGTGAAAAAC
This sequence comes from Mesoplodon densirostris, assembly GCF_025265405.1. Taxonomy (NCBI): domain Eukaryota; kingdom Metazoa; phylum Chordata; class Mammalia; order Artiodactyla; family Ziphiidae; genus Mesoplodon; species Mesoplodon densirostris. The sequence continues at coordinate 153,582,897 of NC_082664.1, forward strand.
TGAAACCGTTTCTTCTAATATGAGGAACAAGACAAGGTTACCTGGTCTCACCACTATTATTCAACATAGTTTTGGAAGTTGTAGCCATGGCAATCAGAGAAGAAAAAGAAATAAAACGAATCCAAATCAGAAAAGAAGAAGTAAAACTGTCACTGTTGGGGCTTCCCTGGTGGCGCAGTGGTTGAGAGTCCACCCGCCAATGCAGGGGACACGGGTTCATGCCCCGGTCCGGGAAGATTCCACATGCCATCGAGTGGCCAGGCCCGTGAGCCATGGCCACTGAGCCTGCGTGTCCGGAGCCTGTGCTCCGCAACAGGAGAGGCCACAACAGTGAGAGGACTGTGTACCGCAAGAAAAAAAAAAAAACTGTCACTGTTTGCAGATGACATGATACTATACATAGAGAATCCTAAAGGTGCTACCAGAAAACTACTAGAGCTAATCAATGAATTTGGTAAAGTAGCAGGATACAAAATTCATGCACAGAAACCTCTTGCATTCCTATACACTAACAATGAAAAATCTAAAAGAGAGATTAAGGAAACACTCCCATTTACCACTGCAACAAAAAGAATAAAATACCTAGGGATAAACCTACCTAAGGAGACAAAAGACCTGTATGCAAAAAACTATAAGACACTGATGAAAGAAATTAAAGATGATACAAACAGATGGAGAGATATACCATGTTCTTGGATTGGTAGAATCAACATTGTAAAAATGACTATACAACCCAAAGCAATCTACAGATTCAATGAAATCCCTATCAAACTACCAATGGCATTTTTCAGAGAACTAGAACAAAAAATTTCACAATTTGTATGGAAATACAAAAGACTCAGAATAGCGAAAGCAATCTTGAGAAAGAAAAACAAAGCTGGAGGAATTAGGCTCCTGGACTTCAGACTATACTACAAAGCTACAGTAATCAAGACAGTATGGTACTGGCACAAAAACAGAGAGATAGATCAATGGAACAGGATAGAAAGCCCAGAGATAAACCCACACACATATGGTCACCTTATCTTTGATAAAGGAGGCAAGAATATACAATGGAGAAAAGACAGCCTCTTCAACAAATGGTGCTGGGAAAACTGGACAGCTGCATGTAAAAGAGTGAAATTAGAACACTCCCTAACACCATACACAAATATAAACTCAAAATGGATTAAAGACCTAAATGTAAGGCCAGACACTATCAAACTCTTAGAGGAAAACATAGGCAGGACACTCTATGACATAAATCACAGCAAGATCCTTTTTGACCCACCGCCTAGAGAAATGGAAATCAAAACAAAAATAAACAAATGGGACCTAATGAAACTTAAAAGCTTTTGCACAGCAAAGGAAACCATAAACAAGAGGAAAAGACAACCCTCAGAATGGGAGAAAATATTTGCAAATGAAGCAACTGACAAAGGATTAGTCTCCAAAATTTACAAGCAGCTCATGCAGCTCAATGTCAAAAAACAAACAACCCAATGCAAAAATGGGCAGAAGACCTAAATAGATATTTCTCCAAAGAAGACAAACATATTGCCAACTAACACATGAAAGGATGCTCAACATCACTAATTATTAGATAAATGCAAATCAAAACTACAATGAGGTATCACCTCACACCGGTCAGAATGGCCATCATCAAAAAATCTACAAACAATAAGTGCTGGAGAGGGTGTGGAGAAAAGGGAACCCTCTTGCACTGTTGGTGGGAATGTAAATTGATACACCCACTATGGAGAACTGTATGGAGGTTCCTTAAAAAACTAAAAATAGAACTACCATATGACCTAGCAATCCCACTACTGGACATATACCCTGAGAAAAGCATAATTCAAAAAGAGTCATGTACCACAATGTTCACTGCAGCACTACTTACAATAGTGAGGACACGGAAGCAACCTAAGTGTCCATCAACAGATGAATGGATAAAGAAGATGTGGCACATATATACAATGGACTATTACTCAGCCATAAAAAGAAACGAAATTGAGTTATTTGTAGTGAGGTGGATGGACCTAGAGTCTGTCAAACAGAGTGAAATAAGTCAGAAAGTGAAAAACAAATACTGTATGTTAACACATATATATGGAATCCAAAAAAAAAAAAGTTCTGATGAACCTAGGGGCAGGATAGGAATAAAGACGCAGATGTAGAGAATGGACTTGAGGACACGGGGAGGGGGAAGGGTAAGCTGGGACGAAGCGAGAGAGTAGCACTGACATATATACACTACCAAATGTAAGATAGATAGCTAGTGGGAAGCAGCCGGATAGCACAGGGAGATCAGCTCGGTGCTTTGTGACCACCTAGAGGGGTGGGATAGGGAGGGTGGGAGGGAGACACGAGAGGGAGGAGATATGGGGATATATGTATATGTATAGCTGACTCACTTTGTTATACAGCAGAAACTAACACAACATTGTAAAGCAACTATACTCCAATAAAAATGTTAAAAAAATAATAAAATAAAATGGATAACCAACAAAGACCTCTGCTCAATATTATGTAACAACCTAAATGGGAAAAGAACTTTAAAAAGAACAGATATGTGTATATGCATAACTGAATCACTTTGGTGTACACCTGAAACTAACACAACATTGTAAATCAACTATACTCCATTATAAAATAAAAAGTAAACAAATAAATACACGGGTGGGGCAGGGGAGATGCCTCATAGGTTTCTGACATGAGCCACAGACAGGTGTAAAAGCCATTCTTTGGAGATGTGCCCTGGGAGTTTCCCACCCAAAGTTCAAATCCAAGCAGTTGCCAAAATGGTAACTGCCAGATTTGTGGCTGGTACATCTTCCACTACACAGGGACAGGTTGTGGCAAAACATCACTGTTACCCTCAGAGACTAAATGTCCAGAATAAAGTATGACGCTGCTTGCAGGGAGGCGGCTTGGCTAAAATGCTAAGGAAAGGAACGCCAAGTCTTCCTGTCCCAGTTACAGGCCCTCCCTGAGGCTGGGTCAGAGGGATTCAACGCATGGTTTGTGAAAAATCACATCATCCTGCTTTCATCGTGTCGTTCCTTATAGGACCAGGATCCTTACCCTTAAGATTTAAAGTTGAACTGCCAGGCACAGAACCATCCGGCTCTGCTTCCTCCCAGAGGCCCATTCTGCAGTGACTCACTCGCTTTTAAATGCACTGTTTCTTCCTCCCCCACATTCAGGACACCCACACCCCATTGCCCTTCTCCACTCTCGATTGGACAAACCCCATCCATCTACTACACCGGGCTCAAGCACGCCTCCTCCTTGAAGCCTCTTCCGATTGCTCCTGCCTACAGCCATTCACCGGCATCCGGATGTTGAACCACTGCCTGGAGACCCCACACTACTCTAGACCCCCATCACTCCTTCTCCTGAGGACAGATGGCGTGTGCTGCTCCAAATGCAAAAATCATCACTGCTTTGCTTTTATCCCCCAAAGGACCTAGAACAGTGTTTCCAGTACCAGGAGCAAACCCCTTCCAACTACTGATGGATTGGTTAGTTTACAAAATTGTGAAGCCATAAATATTTCTAAATGTATAGTGAACGTATTATAATTGAGAAACTCCAACTTGGCAAACATTCGTTTTACAAGCTGATCCTTGAGGTGGGGTCTGATGTGCAGTACTGGACCACCAATCACGCTCAAAAGTGAGCGATTAATAGAAGGGAAAACAGATAAACAATCCGAGTGGATATTTGCAGAGTTGATTATACTAATTAGCAAAGCTTCAACTGCGTCTGATGTTATTTTCTCAATTATTATTTGGAGTGCATTTTTATTAAACTTTGAACATTATTTTAAAATACAGTCCTAATCATTAACCAACAAATAGATCATTTGCTTACAGTCAGATGACGATTAGTTCTGTTTTGAAACTGTTGAATATGTAAAGATTTTCTTATATAACCCTAGTTTGGAATTCCAGCAACTGTGAGCCTATACCAAAAAAGTGCAAATATCAATTTTTTAAAAATTTCTTCTAGTTTAAGGTCATACCTCTCATAGGACCTGCATAAAGGCCATTTCAGCAACCCTGCTTGGCCGAAGGCTGGGAAACATTTTTCCCCCAGGCTCAAGCCAGGATGGGGCTGACACCGGAGGTGGGTAAGGGAGGGTGTCCAGAGTGGCCCCCCTCCCATCCTGACAGTCTCCTTCCCAGAAATTCTGACACCCGCCACAACATGGACAAACCTTGAGGACATCATGCTAAGTGAAATAAGCCAGTCACAGAAGAGCAAATACTGTATGATTCTACTTATACGAGGTCCCTAGAGGAGTCAAATTCCTAAAGACAGAAAGTAGATGCTGGGTGCCAGGGGCTGAGGTAGAGGCAGGTAGGGAGTTAGCGTTTCATGGGGACAGAATTGCAGTTTTGCAAGATGAAAAGAGTTCTGTGGACAGACGGTGGTGACGGCTGCAGAGCAATGTGAATGTATTTAATGCCACTGAAGTGTAAACTTAAAAATAGTGAAGATGGGGCTTCCCTGGTGGCGCAGTGGTTGAGAGCCCGCCTGCCGATGCAGGGGACACAGGTTCGTGCCCCGGTCCGGGAAGATCCCACATGCCGCGGAGCAGCTGGGCCCGTGAGCCATGGCCGCTGAGCCTGCGCGTCTGGAGCCTGTGCTCCGCAACGGGAGAGGCCACAACAGTGAGAGGCCCACATACAGCAAAAAAAAAAAAAAAAAAAAAAGGTGAAGCTGGTCAATTTTTCTTATGTGTATTTTACCAAAATTAAAGTAAAAAAAAAGTCTTCTTCCAGCCCCAAAGGCTGGCTTCAATTCAAACCTCCCAGGAGGAACCCAGCAGGCCCCTCCTGAGACCCCAGCTGCAGTGAGGAATGCTCATGGAAACATTGCCACCTCTGTATTTCTGTCCACGCTTGAATTCTCTTTACCACCATGGGAGTACTGTGCTCTCCTTTTCCAAAATCAACTCCCATGGGTACTCAGAAGGAAGAGCTAAAACCACTGATTTTCTACAAGCAAGCAGCAGGGGCGTGGTATTACGTATGTTCAACACAGCTTTAGAAAGTGTAGAATGGATTTCTTTAAATCACCAGGAGCCTAAGAGCAAAGAACTGATGCTGAATTAAATAACCCTTCACAAACACACCACAGAAAATCACAACATGCTCGTTAATACTGGCAGAATAGGGCAAAGCTGACTGAGGAGGGGGAGCCCGCATCCCCCACGTTTGCTGCGTTTCTGGTACCCAATTCACCGTAAGTGCAGCCTCCCTGGGCCCGTGTGTCCTGTTCCCAGGATACACGCTGCCTGTGAGCAGGGCGGGCATGTTCTCAGGCCTCACCCCGGGGCAAACTTCCCCTCAACTCACCACCTCCCTCTCTCACACGCAGCCCCACCCCTGCAGGCTAACCCAGGGGTGGTACATCCCTGTCACTGGGGCCGCCAGGCCCCTCCCCTCATCACGGCTGACACTGCCAGTCAATCATGTCACAGCTCAGATGCACCTCAAAAATCCTTCTCAATCCTCCCAGAAACTGCCGGAAGCCACAATCAACTGATGGGCATCGGCAGGTGATGGATGCACCTGAACAGTCCTGAGAGTGGCCAGCCAGCCAAAGAGAGTGCCATCCAGGTGTCTGAGATGAGACAACCCCTCAGAGATGCTGAACAATTCCTTCCTTTGACCCTCTTCCTAGATTAGCTCATTGCTTAATTGCTAATTAATGCTCATTTCTTGATACCAAGTCACCATTACAAATTGCTCTGGTTCATCCAGTCATTTGACAAACATCATGTTTTGTCCTACATCAGCAACCACTGCTAGGTATGACCTTACAGGGTCCTAAAAGACTGGCTACGGGTCTTTGGTTCCACACGGGGCACGTGCGCAGACACAGGTGATCCCAGGGCTGCGTGGCTCCCAAAACCAGCCACGTGGACCCACTGGACAGTGTGTCCGCACTTTGTCCTCCAGCGCCTTTTTCTGAAAAAGCGAGCGTCTTCCCCAGCCACCCAAGGCTCGGCATCGCACGGAGGTCAGGGCGCCCGGGGGCCAGATGTGAGTTCGGGGACCCTCTCCATCCCTCGAGCTGAGCGCCCCGGGAGGCACTTCCAGGCAGGGACGGAAGTGGACACGGCGCACAGGGGGGACAGGTGCCCCCGTGGGAGCTCCGAAGGGAGGGGCCGGGAGGATGCAGAGAGGGTGGCGCATGCAGCCGGGAGACGCATCCCAACCTGGGAGCGAGGGGGTGGTGAGCCGCAGTCACTTAATCCCGCGCATCCCCCGCCAAGAGCTTGGAACCCCGCTATTAACACTTCAGAGAACAAGGCTTTCCTGACAGCACGGCTGGCCCCATCTCCCTCTCCGGGGACCCCTCAACTGCTGAAGCCCTGGCCCTAACCTCATTGTCTAATGTCAGTGGTGACAATTCAGCAGAGGACAGAAGAGGAGGAAGACGCCAAATCCACCTTAAAAATGCGTTAGACTAGGTAGCTCTGCCTTCAGAGTGTCTGTGTGTGTATACAGCCATGTACACACGCATGCACACTTACAGACATACACAAATACACACATGCACATAGATGCACGCTTACACATACACACACCGATATACACTTACACACAAACACATATACACACAAATACACAAATATACACTTACACACATGTACCAAAAATGCACTCACACACACACACTTACACACATATCAACATATACACACAGACACATGTACAGACATATAAAATACACATATACATACATGTGCACACATGTACACAAATACACACATATACACATGCACACATACATATCAGACTCCTCTTTTCTCTAGCTTTTAAAGATTTCAGGGTTAAGCTTACAAGCACCTACATTTGATGACTAGAGAGGGAATGAAAATGCATTATAAATATCTGCTGAAGGAGGACAGGCAGCAACTGGCGGGTGGTGCCCTTGGTCCCTGATTTGGGTGGGAGGGGAAGGAGGGCAGGGGTGAGGGCTGGGGGCAGGAGGAGGAGGGAGCAGGACAGCCCACCAGCACCCACCCCCGCCTTCTATGCCCAGCACTGCAGCCGGCATCCCCGTTGCACAGGACAGGCTTTGCTCCCCACTTCCACCAGGGCAACAAGCATCCCCACAGGTGTGTGCGGCCCCTCCCTGTAACCCCTTCCCCCCACCTGCGGTGTGACTGAGTCAGGGGAGCCTCCCTGGGCAGCTGGAACATGCCCTCTTCTGCAGCTGAACAGCAGCATCTCTTTCCCTGGGAAATCCATAAAACGTGAAACAGAATAAGTGAACATCATCAAACTGGGAAGCATTCCTTTTGGTGAACCTCCAGAGCTGCTGCAAGTCTGCACTGCTGGGCACACTCCCCTCCTGACCCCGCCACCTGCCCAAAACGGACAAATGAGCCACAAATGAGCCAGGTCCTGTGCGTGCAGAGTACCGGGCGCAGACAGGGAGGGCCACTGCACTCAGGAAGGCATCCCCTCTCCGCCTCAAGGTTCCAAAGCCCTCGAACAGGGGGGCAAGGAAGTGCCCTTCAAAGATAAGGTTACCGAGGGGGCCCGTGGCAGCCAGTGAGCATCCCCAGTAGAAGGGGCCCAGCTGCCTTTCCCTTAGCTGTTCTGTGAGAATCCAGACCCCGTGCAGCCAGATCTTCCAATTTTTTTTTTTTTTTTTTTGCGGTACGCGGGCCTCTCACTGTTGTGGCCGCTCCCGTTGCAGAGCACAGGCTCCGGACGCACAGGCTCAGCGGCCATGGCTCACGGGCCCAGCCGCTCCGCGGCATGTGGGATCCTCCCGGACCGGGGCACAAACCCGTGTCCCCTGCATTGGCAGGTGGACTCTCAACAACTGCGCCACCAGAGAAGCCCCAGATCTTCCAATTTTGCCAAAGGATTTATGATCCATATTTTACTGTGAACTCTCCCAAGTTTTAAGTGTTAGCAAACAAACATTTGGAAACACTGCATGAGCTAACTAAAACACATCTGGGCAAGGCAGCCACCCGCGGGCCTTGGTTTCCTGTGACCTCTGAACTAAAGGACATCCTTCAGTGTTCAGGGTGAACATGAAAATATGAGTTAAAGAAAAGAAATATTGAATTGTCAGAAAAGACGTCTATCCTGATTTATGCTCTGTCAGTACTCAGCAAGAAAGCCAGGGTCACAGGCACCATTGGCTTCAGTTCACAGCAGGAACATAAATTCCCACCTGAGGCTCACAGCAGATGGACCTCAGGGCCGGGTCCCAGCCCCCAGCTCTGTCCCCCTGGCTGAGCCTGGTGACCTAGCTCTCACTCATGACAATCAGAAAAGCTCAAGGCCGGGAGGCCCAACAGGCTCTGGGAGGCTCCATGCAGCCCTAAGAATGGTGAGCATGTCTGTGACGGGTCCACAGCCTCATCAGATTCTCAAAGGGGCCCCAGACCCTGGAAAGGGCTCCTGCCCTCGCAATCCCCTCCTCTAACAGATAAGGAAACTGAGGTCTGAGTGGTTCTAGGCAGCACAGTCAGGACCAAACGCGGGGCTCCCCTCCCACACCAAGACTGGGTCTCGGGAATTTCCCTGGCGGTCCAGTGGTTAAGACTTCACCTTCCAATGCAGGGGGTGCGGGTTCGATCCCTGGTTGGGGAGCTAAGATCCCACATGCCTTTCAGCCAAAAAACCAAGACATAAAACAGTAGCAATATTGTAGCAAATTCAATAAAGACTTAAAAAAAATTGGTCCACATCAAAAAAAAAATCTTAAAAAAAAAAAGACTGGGTCTCGGATGAAACACGGACAACCTTTAAACATCCACCAGGGGCCTGGGTATCATTTGGGCCTTAAAGAACAATGCTGAAGCCCATGAAAGCTCATTCCTGTCTCATTCGCCCTAGTCACAGGTATGCCGTGGGCTATGACAGACATTGAAGCAGAGGCCCACGTCCCAGAAAGACCAGCTCCCACCCCAGGACCTCACCCAAACGTACAGGGAAAGTCCAAACCACCAAGCTTGGAGCTGGCAGGTGAGCAGGGAGGCTACAGATGATTCTGGGAAACCGGCAAGCTGCTTCCGTTCCCTTGATGTTGGGCCTTGGGTCACGATCACCTGGATCCTCTAGCAGCAGAGCCAAGGTCATGTGTGGTGGGAGCTCCCACTCCCCTCCCAGTGCCCTAAGGCTCAGATGCAAAGGGCTAGCTGTGCATGGCCACCAGCACTACGGCCAGCCCTGTCCTCACAGACCCCAGATGGTTGGGGGTCTCGTGACCAGCAGTCCTAGGATCATGCCGGCTGCAAGCACTGCCCCTGCCCTGAGACAGATGGCCCAGGTCCAGCCCGCCAGAGACTCACCCCCTGCAGGGGCACCACCCTCAAAGGCCGGTCAGTGCCAAGGTTGGCCACCCCGGTGAACTCAGGCAGGCTAGGGCCACCCCTGCTCTAACTCCTTGCAGGGGGTTCCTTCCTTCCTTCCCTGCAACCTGGCCACCAAGACTCCCCTCCTGAAGGGATGTCCCCTTGTCCTGAAGCATTCGCCCCTTCCCACCCAGTCCTCACGTCCTGCGGGATCGTTCTTTAATTCCATGAGAGGTCAATGCAGCAGCCAGAGCACTGATGGGCTGGTTACCAGGAATGGAGAGCTGCCCAGCGGCCAGGCTGCCCAGCATCTTTATGACTTGCCCGCCAGGAAGAGGTATGTGGGAAGGTACAAGGCAACCAGGAAGCTGCCCAGAAAGCACGGGATTCAGCACCAGGACAGGATGGGCAACCTGATGCTGCCAGCGCTAGCCCAGCCTGTCTGGTGCTCCATCGCCCAGAAAGGCTACGTCTGGCTGGTCGGGGTAGCCCTTCTAGGCCAGGGCTTCAGAGACAAGAGCCCACAGAGATTAGTCCCCTGGAAGAAACAAACGTTCATCTCAAGTTAAAATACAAATGATTACATTTCAGCTCCGTGGTTCTGTCCAATCTGGTCATCTCTCCCTGACAATCTAGACATCCTGACCGCCGTGGGTGGGCGTGGGTAACCTTAAACCTCCTCAGCCACACGGTTCAAGGCCGTCTCTCAGAGGGTCATCTCCGTGGACACCTCGCCTCATTCATTCCATGTCAATTCTTCCTCGTTTCACCCTGAGAAGGAAACCCCATGTTCCCGTTGTGGAGGCACCTCCTCATTATTATCCTGCAGAAACCTGTGTGCCCCACATTGTACAGAGTCTGGTCCTCCACCAAGAGCACGGGTTCACACCAAAACACATGCAGCATGGAACAGACAGGCACAAGCCAAGGAAGCCACAGACAAAATGAAGAGGCACCTACCAAATGGGAGAAAGTACGGGCAAATCATGTATCTGAAAGGGGCTAGTATCCAAAATATACAAAGAATGCATACAACTCAATACCAAAACCCCGCAAACAATCCAATTTTTAAAATGGGCAGAAGATCTGAATAGACATTTTTTTGGAGGAAATGCAGATGGCCAAACAGACACGTGAAAAGATGCGCAACATCACTATTCATCAGGGAACTGCAAATCAAAATCACAATGAGATATCACCTCACACCTGTCAGAATGGCTGCCATCAAAAAGACAAGAGATAACAAGTACTGGTGACGATATGGAGAAAAGGGAACTGTTGGTGGGGATGTGAATTGGTGAAGCCACTATGGAAAACAGTAGGGAGGTTTCTCAAAAAATTAAAAATAGAACTATCATATGATCCAGCGATTCCACTTTGGTATCTATACCCAAAGAAAACAAAAACACTAACTTGAAAAGATACATGCAGCCCCATGTTCACTGCAACATTATTTACAATAGTCAAAACATGGAAACAACCTACGTGTCCATTAATGCAGGGGTCCCTAACCCCCAGGCCACGGACGGTACCGCACAGTAGGAGGTGAGCGGCGGGCAAGCCCGCGAAGCTTCATCTGTATTTACAGCCGCTCCCCATCGCTCGCATCACCGCCTGAGCTCTACCTCCTGTCAGACCAGCGGTGGCATTAGATTCCCATAGGAGCTCGAACCCTTCTGTGAACTGTGCATGTGAGGGATCTAGGTTGCACGCTCCTTATGAGAATCTAATGCCTGATGATCTGATGACGTGGAGCTGAGGTGATGATGGTAGTGCTGGGGAGCGGCTGCAAATACAGATGATCATTAGCAGAGAGGTCTGACTGCACAGAGACCATAATAAATCAATTGCTTGCAGACTCATATCAAAGCCCTATTAGTGAGTGGCAAGTGAAAACAAGCTCAGGGCTCCCACTCATTCTGCATTATGGTGAGTTGTATAATTATTTCATTATATATTACAACGTAATAATAATGGAAATAAAGTGCACAATAAATGTAATGCACTTGAATCATCCCAAAACCGTTCCCCATGCCGGTCTGTGGAAAAATTCTCTTCCACGAAACCAGTCCCTGGTGCCAAAAAGGTTGGGCACCACTACATTAATGGATGAATGGATAAAGAAAAACACACACACATATATATATACATATATATATAAAACACACACACACATACAATAGAATATTATTCAATATTACTCAGCCTTAAAAAAGAAGGAAGTCTTGCCATTTGTGACAGCACGGATAGACCTTGAGGGTATTATACTAAATTAAATAAGTCAGACAGAGACAGACAGATACTGTATGATATCACTTATATGTGGAATTTAAAATAAAAAAACAGAACAAACAACAAAAACGAGCTTATAGATACAGAGAACAGATTGGTGGCTGCCAGAGGTGAGGGTTGAGGAAGTTTGGTGAAATGAGTGAAGGGGGTAAAAAGGTACAACTTCCAGTTATAAAATAAGTAAGTCCTGGGGAGGTAATATACAGCATGGTGACTACAGTTAATAATGCTGTATTGTGTATATGAAAATAGCTAAGAGAGTAGATCATAAAAGTTCTCTGCACAAGAAAAAAATTTGTGACGATGTGCGGTGATGGATGTTAACTAGACTTGGGTTGGTCACGGCATTTCGCAATAAATACAAATATTGAGTCATCATGTTGTTCACTTGAAACTAATATAATGTTACATGTCAATTACACCACAATAAATATTAATTATTTTAAAGAAACAACAGAGAGGCAGAGTGGGGTGGGGGCAACAGGTGTGGTCTGGGGCCCTGTGTCGCCTGCGCGATGTTGACAGTAACTCCGTTCCTGACGACCTGCTGGGGACAGACAAGGCTCCTGGGCCAGCGCAGGTCACAGCAGGTGCAGGACCTTGTAAGCTCTGCGTTTTACTGTGATCACCACCAAGCCGAGCAGGAGGGCCACACACCAGGCTCTTCCTTCCACACAGGCTGGGCTCTGTGACAACAGCGCTGCTGGAAGATGCTCCCCTAGGCTCCCGTGACAACCTCCTGCAACCCCAGACATGGACTGGGATGCAGAGGGACTATCCACCCCCAGCTCTGCAGACAGCAGTCAACTCTGAACCAAGGCAGCCAGCAAAACAAGACCTGGTGGCAAGAGAGACACCACCAGGGCAGAGAGAGGGGACCCTGCTGTTCCCCAGAGTGGACATGAGACCATCACAGGAGTCCTGAGAGACGAGATGTCACTGTGGCTGCTGGTCCTGGTGTCCACTCCCCCTAGTCAACCTATTCAACCTGGGAAGGCATGTCTTCTGTCTCCAGGGAAACCGGACCCAGTGGGGAAAGACGACTGATCCATGGCAACAGGCATCTGATTTCATTTCTCAGTGATGCCTCTGCCAAGGGTGGCATCTGTATCCTGATCACATTGATATCTATCCATGAGATAATAGTCTATTAAGGAATACTCACAGACAAGATAATCATATTTGGGGAAAATGTGACAGATGGGCAAATGAAAACAAATGCAAACTTACAAAATGTCAAGGGGCAACAGTCTGAAATCTAGAGACATAATACATACATAGAAATTTTAGAAAGCAGATTACACTGTTCAAGATGCAACTTTAGCTCTGTAATTTTTATAACTAAAATTGGCAATTCTTTTTTTTTTTTTTTTTTTTTTTTGCGGTATGCGGGCCTCTCACTGTTGTGGCCTCTCCCGTTGCGGAGCACAGGCTCCGGATGCACAGGCTCAGCAGCCACGGCTCACAGTCCCAGCCACTCCGCGGCATGTGGGATCTTCCCGGACCGGGGCACGAACCAGCGTCCCCTGCATCGGCAGGCGGACTCTCAACCACTGCGCCACCAGGGAAGCCCAAAAATTGGCAATTCTTTTTGTCCTCAGAATAATGAAACTGGTTATTTACATAATAGGTATGAGAGTTTGAAAAAGCGTAGTGTGTATTTTATTATATGCTTAGTTTCAAAAACCACTGTAAAGTTGACCTCCCACCAAAGGAAAAAAAAAGTTTATGTTCACATTTGTTAGGGTTCATGGGGAGGGAGGTGGTTAGCTGACTCCTTATTTTCAGAAGGCATTCTGGGCTAAAACATCAGAAGGAAATGTCACGACAACAATAAATAGGTCAGACATTGGCCCTACTCTCTGAGAGCACATCCAGGCAAAGGGCGGTATGTGAGAGCTCGTTTCTTCACACCTTCACCAGCAATGGGTTTTACCATCCTTTAACTCTTTTTTTGATTCAATAGACAAAATATATCAATACTAACATAACACTAGCAGCTGATATTTATTAACTGCTCATAATGATCCAGGCATAGCATTCAAAAAAATTCTGCATAAATTTTCTCATTTAACCCTCACAACAGTCCAAAGAGTCAGGAATTATTATGCTTATTTTATGGGTGAGAAAACTGAGGCTTGGAAAATTAAAGCAACATGCCCCAAACCACATGCTGAAGATTGCCAGGGATGACATGAATTTAAGTATCTAATTCCAACGTCCAGGCTACCTGAACAACAAAAATGTCATTCTGTCATCAATTTCTCTGATTTAATTACTAGTGAGGTTTTTTAACAGAACTCAAACCATGTTTCTTATGTTTATTGGCCTTTTATATTTGTTCTTTTTTGTAACTGCACATTCATTATCTTTTTACTGATTTTTCTACTGGAATATTCTCTTTTTTTCTTATTATTTGTTAAACTCAACACTTATCAAATACTTTAATACATTTCCTACCAGAGGCAAATTTTTTTCTGAGCTTTCTGTCTCTAGTTTTAGTGAAGTGCCAGTAATACATTTTAATAGCTAGCTGGAAACATCTCCCCTCATTCCTTTTCCTTTATAAAAATTTCCTTGAATACAGCTTTTCTACTTCTTCCTTGGATACTAGTCCATTTTGGATTTTACTTCTTAAGAAAATGTGATGGTATCTTTTCATAGAAAAACATCTGTTTCAATATGATGTTCAAATATATTAGAGGTGCACAAACATTTCTTATATTTAAATGCTTACTTCTGCATTACCTACCCCTTTTGTTCCATATAATTTTCTTTGTTTTTCTGCTTTGGGGGAAGAAGATTATTCTTATCACGTGATTCTTTATCTTATTGGTCTTTTCCAAGAATGAGCTCTTAGGTTTATTCATCAGTTCTATTCTTTTTATGTTTCCTAATTTTTCATCTCCAATTTTATCTTTATCCCTGCTTATTTTTATTTGGATGTGGATTATTGCTTTTTTTCCTAGTTTACTTGAGTGGCATGTCCAGTTCATTTAAAACTTTTTTTCCTGCTTAACAATAAAAGCACCAAAACTATACATTTTCCTGTGATCATGCATATTTGATAGAGAGTATTATCGTTATGTCCTTTTTTAAATTTTTCACTCAATATTTGGTTCTTCTTATTTCTGTACATTTTTATACTTAGGCTACAAATGAAGGCTTCCTAAAACAGTATTATTGTTTTGTGCACTTTATATATAAGATATCAAGCTATTTTTTTAAGAGTTTTGATTTCCCCCCTTATCCAAGGGATATTGGCCTAGTAGATGTTTTTATTTATTCATTTTTATTTGTTTGTTTGCCTTTTTAAAAATGACGATTTTTAACCTATCCCTTTATTAAATTCTAGCTTTACAGAATGGTGGTCACAGATCCATAATTTCTACATTTTAGAATAAGCTGATGTTTTCCTTAAGACCTAGAATATAATCAATGTTTTAAATGATTCAACAATACTTGAAATAAATGGTATTTTCTGGTGGAACAGAATATTGGTTATAAAACTATTAAAGTGTCCTTTAATATCATTAAATTATTTCATATCTTTATTCATTTTGCCTTACTCTCAAAAACAGAAATGAGCAACTTTGAGACAACTGCAATTTTTGTCAATTTCTCACTGTATTTTTCACAGTTTTTATTTTATGTATTTTGAGGTTGTATTTTTAGTAAATGATCGGGACAATTTTATCTTCATTGTAGCACTTTCCTTTTGTTAACCATAAAATGACCTTACTCATTCTTTTTGATGCCTTCTGCCTTGATTTAATATTGTTTCTTTTCATCTGGACCTGTCCTGTACATCTTTGTCCATTATTTTTAACCTTTCCTGGTCCTTTTGTTTTACCCATGCTGTTTTTTAAAAGCTTATGACACAACTGTATTCTCTGAGTAAACCTTTGTTAATGGGGGAGTTTAAGCTGTTTACTGTAGGAAGATCCACTACATCTGATCTAGCTATCTTCCTTCTGTCATCCTGAGTACCTGACTTTTGAACTTCCCTCGACTTGTGGTTTGTAACACACCCCCTCCTTCCTGTTCACCTCTCCCCAGCTCCCGGCAGCCTGGGAGCATCCTGGCTACTGTCCTGAGAGCTGGTGCTTCATTCCCCCTCCACGCAGCAGCGCAAGCCCAGCCCGCAACACAAGCTTGGCCACAAAGATGCTCTCAGGACCTCCATTCTGGAGCAGAGTGGATCTGGGTGCTTGTTACGCAGAGATGTTCATTTTGTCAAAAACACATTGAGCTGTGCACCTAACAATTTGTGTAATATGTCAGACTTCAACAAAAGGTTCAAAAAAAATAAGGCCTGGGGAGAGAATCTGTTACTAGGAGACAAAGAAACCAGGATTCTGGCTTTGGTTATTAGCTCTCAGAGCTCAGAGGATGGGTATACACTGAAGCCTATGAAATGTTTCTGGGAATTTTAGTACTAGAGAAACACCAAGCCTGGTCAACAATGATCTCAGATGACCCTACTTTCAAGCAGATGCAAGATTCATGCATAAGATGGACTAGTTACACACAAAAATAAGGAAACCACATGTTCCCTCCACAGCTGAGCTTAGAGTGAATTAGTCCTGAAATCACCACACCCACTTATAATCTGATGAAAATTCGGAAACATTGATAAGGCATAAAGATTAAAAATAACAATTTTTTAATTATTAAAAAATAAAATTATTAAATATTAAAATATTAAATTATATGACTAACAGATCCTGGACACTCTGGGGCTGAAGGCAAGGAGAAGGCCACAGATAAAAGGGCAGCACCTGAATCTCCCCTTAAAATCACAGAACTTAGTCCTTGACAACCCTGTCCTTGTTAGGACGGCTACCGTTCTCCTCTGACTTGATGAATGAGCAGGTCCCGCACCTTCTGCCCACACATACAGCTGAACATTGCATTTTTAAATTCTATTTAACTAATAGACTTATTTAGAGTAGTTTGGAATTCACAGCAAAAATCAAGCAAAAATACAGAGTTCCCACATACCCCTCCCCCTACATACCCAGTCTCCCCCATCATCAGCATCTCCCACCCGAGGGGCACATGGGTACATTGGATGACCCTGCACTGACACATCATCATCACTCCAGGTCCACAGTTTACATTAGGTTTCCCTCTTGGTACATTCTATGGAATTCAACAAATAAATACTGACATTTTAGTATCCACCATTATAGTATCATACAGAATAGTTTCACTGCTCTAAAAAAACCCCATACCCCACCTGTTCATCCCTCCCTCCCTCCCTCCCTGCAAATCCCTGGGCAACCACCGATCTTACTGTTTCCATAGTTTCACTTTCTCTGGAATGTCATATGTTTAGAATCATACAGTATGTACCTTTTCAGATTGCCTTCATTTAGTAATTTGCATCAAAGATTGCATTTAAGGTTTCAAGTCTGTTCATGGTTTAACAACTTATTTCTTTTTACTGCTAAATAATATTCCATCGTCAGGATGGAAGCAACCAAGGCCATCTTGGTTGCTTCCAGGTTTGGGTAATTATGAGTAAAGTTGCTATAAACATTCGTGTGCAGGTTTTTGCTTGGAAATAAGTTTTCAGTTCATTTGGGTAAATATCAAGGAGCACGACTGCAGGATCATATGGTAAGTGTATGAAAGGTTTTATAAGAGACTGCCAAACTACCTTCCAAAGTGCTGCACCATTTTGCATTTCCATCACCAATGAACAAGCGTCCTGTTGCTCCGCATCCTCGTCAGCATTTGGTGTTATCAGTATTTTGGATTTTGGCCGTAACAGATGTGTAGTGGTATCTCATTGTTGTTTTCATTTGTAATTCCTTAATGAAATATGAAATTTTTACTAATGCTTACTTTCCATCTGTGTATCTTCTTTGGTAAGGTGTCTGTTCAGGTAGTTTGCCCATTTTTCAATCAGGTTGTTCGTTTTCTAGTTTTAAGAGTTCTTTGTCTACTTTGGATAACAGTCCTTTATCAGATATAACTTCTGCAAATATTTTCTGTCTGTGGCTTGTCTTCTCATCCACTTGACAGTGCCTTTCACAGAGCAGAAGTTTTTGATTTTAATGAAGTCCAGCTTATCATTTCTCTCACATATCACGCCTTTGGTATTATATTTAAAGAGTCATTGCCAAACCAAAGGTCATTTAGATTTTCTCCTCTATGTTATCCACTATAAGTGTTATCTCTATGTTTTATATTTAGGTTCATGATCCATTTTTAATTTTTGTGAAGAGTTTGCACATGGCTGTCCAGTTGTTACAGCACCATTTGTTGAAAGCACTATCTGTTCTCCACTGAGTCAGCGTTGCTTTGTTGTCAGTTGATTAGGTTTGTATGAGTCAGTTTCTAGGCTATCCATTCTGTTCCAATGATCTGTGTGTCTATTATTTTGCCAATAGCACACCATCTTGATTATCATAGCTTTATAGTGAGCCTCGAAGTCAGGTAGCACCAGTCTTCTAACTTGGTTTTACTCCTTCATTATTATGTTGGCTTCTCTGGGTATTTGTCTTTCTATGTAAACTTTAGAGGAAGTTTGTTGATATATACAAAATACCTTGCTGGGATTGCTGATTACTGAAGTATAGCTAATTCACAATGTTGTGTTAGTTTCAGGTGCACAGCAAAGTGATTCAGATGTGTGTGTGTGTGTGTGTGTGTGTGTGTTTATATATTTATATAGGGTTGGCCAAAAAGTTCCTTTGGTTTTTAAGTAAAAATAAAAGACACATTTTTCAAAAAATCTTTTGTGTGAGTCCCACTGGGTCCTGCTTGATTTCAGTAGGAGGTCAGATCCAGGCATTTTTTTTTTATTAGTTTCTGCTTTATGACAAAGTGAATCAGTTATACATATACATCTGTTCCCATATCCCTTCCCTCTTGCATCTCCCTCCCTCCCACCCTCCCTATCCCACCCCTCCAGGCGGTCACAAAGCACCAAGCTGATCTCCCTGTGCTAGATCCAGGCATTTTACATGCACTTATTCTCCCAGCAAAACCGAGTGCTAACCCTGACTCTGTTCTGCAGAACCTAGGGGCAGAATAGGAATAAAGATGCAGATGTAGAGAATGGACTTGAGGACACGGGGAGGGGGAAGGGTAAGCTGGGACAAAGTGAGAGAGTGGCATGGACATATATACACTACCAAATGTAAAATAGATAGCTAGTGGGAAGCAGCCACATAGCACAGGGTTATCAGCTCGGTACTTTGTGACCACCTAGAGGGGTGGGATAGGGAGAGTGGGAGGGAGACGCAAGAGGGAGGGGATATGGGGATATATGTATATGTATAGCTGATTCACTTTGTTATAAAGCAGAAACTAACACACCATTGTAAGGCAATTATACTCCAATAAAGATGTTAAAAAAAAAGACACATTTTTCATTTTCACCAAGAACTTTATTGAACAACGTATTCACTGTTTTGTTCCACCACCTTCTGCCATTTTTCAGGCAATTTCATAATTCCATCTTCCTGAAACTTTTTATCTTTTTGAGCAAAGAACCCTTCTAGGTACCTTTTACAGTCTTTCAGAGAATTGAAATTTTTTCCATTTAGAGAATTTTGTAAGGACCGAAATAAATGGAAATCTGAAGGTGTAAAGTCTGGTGAATACGGCGGATGAATCAGAACTTCCCAGCCAAGCTGTAAAAGTTTTTGCCTGGTCATCAAAGAAACATGCGGTCTTGAGTTATCGTGATGGAAGATTATGTGTTTTCTGTTGACTAATTCTGGATTCAAGTATCAGATCAAAAACTCTGAACAGTGTAAACAGACACTGTAACAAACACAGACATTACCAACAGAAAATATCCATTCATATGCCACACTCTCCACACACACACTCACACTCATCATTTGCTTATTACCTTTTGCTAAGAAAAAAGGCTTATCATACATGCAAATAAATCTAGGTTTTTAAATGGTCATGTTAAAAGAAACATTCACGTAAGATGTTGTTCCATTAATTTATAAACAAGTTGCTTCCCAGGGGCCCACCATACCTTAACTTACAGAGCTCACTTGAATAAATTCTTTAATGAACAAAATATGAAATTAAGTAATAAAGTATCTATTGCCTACAATATGAAAGAAAAAGCCTTTCAAAACAATGTATCATTATATCTAAAGATACAACATAAGCTAAAAGCTATAGCAGGGAAGAAACCATCTAGTTATGAGTTAGAATTTCTATTTTTTATTGCTTGTTGGGTTTCATTGAGCACGTAGCCTGTTTAAGGCCTGAAAGCTTTAACCCTAGGACTCACCCTGCAAGGCCAAAACATATTTTCTTGGTGACAATTAAACATTCCTGGCTTCTGGCCTGGGATATCAGCAAAAAAGTAGAGTAGGATGCACCAAGTGCCTGTCCCTCCCTGGAAATACTGAAAAATCAGCCAAAACAGTCAGAATCAACTTTGTCAGAATTCCGAAACACACTAAAATGTTCACAGCAACTAAGCAAACACTGAAACAAGGAAAAGGCCACATAAAAATGGCGGGAGGGCTTCCCTGGTGGCGCAGTGGTTGAGAATCTGCCTGCCAATGCAGGGGACACGGGTTCGAGCCCTGGTCTGGGAAGATCCCACATGCCATGGAGCAACTAGGCCCGTGAGCCACAATTACTGAGCCTGCGTGTCTGGAGCCTGTGCTCCACAACAAGAGAGGCCGCGATGGTGAGAGGCCCGCGCACTGCGATGAAGAGTGGACCCCGCTTGCCACAACTAGAGAAAGCCCTCGCACAGAAACGAAGACCCAACACAGCCATAAATAAATAAAATTAAAAAAAAATGGCGGGAAAGCTCTGTGTGCCTTTATCTGCCCCTGCTCCACCTCTCTCAACAGTGCCCTCATATTAAAGACAGCTGCCCTCATTC
Organism: Mesoplodon densirostris; assembly: GCF_025265405.1. Classification (NCBI taxonomy): domain Eukaryota; kingdom Metazoa; phylum Chordata; class Mammalia; order Artiodactyla; family Ziphiidae; genus Mesoplodon; species Mesoplodon densirostris. The sequence goes on from NC_082664.1 coordinate 153,603,389, forward strand.
CCAGTGCAGGAAACTGGTCCCCGGTGCCAGAAGAAGCAGAGCAGATCTTCTTTGCAAAGAACTGTGTCTGTCAGCTCTAATCTTTCTGGAGGCTGCCTGAAGGATTGGCACAATGGGCTCATCTCTGTTCCACCCAATTTGGAACTCACTCAGGGCATAAAATCAGCAGGCATGCCTCAAAAATGCTGTAAGGCAAACGAACAACTGGCAGCCACCTGGGACAGAAGATTACCATTGAAGAATACAAGAGAACACCAAAAGCCTGAAAGGAGAAACTGAAGAGAGAGTTTCTTTGGGCAATTTGGGCCTCAAAAGCAGTCATGTACACTGGGAAATTCAGAAAGCCACATGCATATCCAGGTCAGGATGCAAGCTCAGAAAAGACCTGTGAAGACACTCATCTTTAACATCTAGATGATCTTCACAGGAAGTGAAGGCTAGGCAGAGTTTTAAACAGCCTGGCTGAGGATTAAAGGAGTGTCCCAACACAAAGCCATACTGCAAAGGGCTTATTTTTAACTATCCTGCTCTCTCTCTCTCCCTCTTCTTTTTTTTTTTTTAATTTTCTTTTACTTTACTTTTCTTTCTTTCTTTCTTTCTTTTTTTACTCCTTGTGTTCAAGGAAATCTCTGTGAAACCAACTAGGTGAACCACAACTCTACAGGTCAGAGACCATACATCACAAGGCATACAGACCTTGCAAAATAGTTTAGAAAAGTCACTAAACAGACAAACAGCTCGAGCCTAGAGCAAGCAACAACAAACCTTGAGGAGAGAGAAGAATCTAACCTCCAGAGTTATACTGTATAATATTCAAAATGTCCAATTTCCAACAAAACACTATGAAGCATGTAAAGACACAAGGAAGTATAACCCATTTACAGAAGAAATTAACAGAAACTGTCCCTCAGGGAACAGGTGTTGGACTAACTGTACAAACACTTTGAATCAACTGTCTTAAATATGCTAAAAGATTTAAAGCAAAGTGTGGACAAACAGCTAAAGGAAACCAGAAGCATGACGTATTACCAAATAGAGAATAGCAATAAAGAGACAGGAATTATAAAAAGGAACCAAACAAATTCTGAGGCTGAAAAGTACACTAACTGAAAATTTTAAAACTCACTAGAAGGCTTCAACTTGAGTAGGGAGAAGAAAGAATCAGCAAACTTGAAGATACAACATGAGAAATTATCTACTCTGAGGAGCAGGAAGAAAAAAGAATTTAAAAAATGAACACAGCCTAAGAGACCAGTGAGATAAAAGACCTGAGACCATTAAGCATACCAACATCAACTGCATAATAGGAATCTCAGAAGGAGAGACAAGAAAGAGGCACAAAGAATACATGAAGAAATAATGGCCAAAAACTTCCCAAATTTGATAAATTATATGAATCTATGCACTCAAAAATCTCAAAGAACTCTAAGAAGGATAAACACAAAGAGATCCACACCAAGATACATTATAATCAAATTGTCAAAGGACAGAGAGAATCTTGAAAGTAGAAAGAGAGCAGTGATTCATCACATACTGGTGATCCTCAAAAAAATTAACTGTGATTTCTCATCAAAAACCACAGAGGCCAGAAAGCAGTAGGGTGACATTCTTAAAGTGCTGGGGAAAAAGGCTGTTAACCAAGAATTGTATATCCTATAAAACTATCCTACAAAAATGAAGGAGAAATTCAGAACCACACACTGTATGATTCCTATTATTTGAAATATTCAGAGTAGGTACACAGAGACAGAAAGAAGATTGGTAGTTTCCACGGGTTGGGGGATGAAGGAATGGGGGAAACTGCTTAATGGGTATGGACTTTCCTTTTAGGGTGATGGAAATGTTTTGGAACTAAATATAAGTAGTGGTTGCATGAAAATGCGAATGTACTAAATGCCAATGGATTTTTCACTTTAAAATGGTTAATTTTATGTTGTGTGAATTTCACCTCAATAAAATAAAAATTGAAAATAAAAAAATTCTGGGTTCTGACAACCTGGCAGAAGTGTTAAATCATGAATGCCCACTGCTTACTCTCTTCCTTGGTCACCTGCCTGACCCCAGAGGTATCTGAAAAGGGATCCCTGGTTTAAGATAATGTGCTTTAGAAATACCAAAAAACGGCACATCCCTGGTGGTGTAGCAGCTAAGAATCCACCTGCCAATGCAGGGGACACAGATTTGAGCCCTGGTCCAGGAAGATCCCACGTGCAGCGGAGCAACTAAGCGCATGCGCCACAACTGCTGAGCCTGTGCTCTAGATCCCGCGAGCCACAACTACTGAAGCCCACGCACCTAGAGCCTGTGCTCCGCCACAAGAGAGGCCACCACAATGGGAAGCCCGCGCACCTCAATGAAGAGTAGCCCCCACTCGCCACAACTAGAGAAAGCCTGTGTGCAGCAACGAAGACCCAAAGCAGAAAGAAAGAAAGAAGGAAAGGAAGAAAGACCAAAAAGCAACGCAATATAGGTTATGCCTTAGGGAGCTAAGAACTGTCAAAGATAATTAGTGATTTGCTATTCTAAGTAAGACCCCATCCTTGGGTATGGAGAGGAAACACTAGGAAAGCGACCTTTATCAGCGATCAGCAATACGACAGAATGCCACATGCAAGCCACCTTACAGTTCATTGTTTCTTTAATTTTGTGTGTGGATATTTCATAGGGATGTAAAAGCAAACTATATTAAAAATAGTTTAACCAACTTTATTCTATAAAGTTACCTACGTGTGGCCCAGTGCCAATTATTGGTATCAACTCTGATCCAGTTAATGAGAACGTTAGTACTTCACACAGACAACCTTGCATTTGTCTGGATATCCTGTGTGCACCCTGAATGGTATCTCTTCATTTGTGTCTGCAGTTCTATGAAAGAGAACATATGTCACACTTCAGGGGGACCTGCCGTTGCCTGATGCAGCCCTCAAAGCACGTTCAGTGGCTCATCACTCAGCTCCACAACGAGAGGCTGTGATGGCATAGTTCTCCCAACTACGTCATGCCATAAAGCAGACAGATGATGATTTAAGCACATCTTGAGGTCTGACCTCCAAAGAGCATCATTAAAAAATGTGAAAGCACATTATTCTCCTCAAAATCTTTTAATTCTCTTGAAATTGTGACATCATTTTCTCTAAATACTTCTACGGTACTTAAAAATTCAATTCAATGATGGAGTTCAAAGAAGTCAACAACGGAAAGTTAGTGCAGTCCAGGGCCGTCCATCCTGTCTCCTCTGTGAGCATGTCTGGTCTGCTGAATCTGAGTACCTATACTTTCTCAAACAAACCAGCAATTATTTTGCTCCCTGAAACTTTCATTCCCAATCCACCAGGTTTGGTCTCCCAGAGCCCTTTAAATCCAATATAGTCCTTGATTTGAAGGAAAAGCAAAGGAAACTCAAAAAATTTCCCATAAGAGCTGCCTGACTGTACTAAATAAATTTCCATGGTTTCCTTCAACTTCCCCCAAATGTTCCTAAATTGTCGAAGACGTTAAAGGACAACACAGAGATGTATTTATTTAGTGTAGATGGCTAGCGCGGGGGAACTTTTCAACCTTTCTGACTTAGGTCAATGACTAGAAAACGAATTTCTAATCCTGGCTAGGCCCTGCCGCACACCACACAATAGAGCTAAGCTAGAGAGTTTACCACACAATTCTTCTGATGGAACTAAACAGATCAACTTCCTCTTTCAACTGGAAAAAAAATTAGTTACATCATCTAGTACTCTTCTTGTATTATTTCATCAAAGCTCAGTATTTCAAACTTAATTGTTTTTACAATCAAAGAGCAAGGCCAAAGCTGTTAAAGCACCCTATTCATCTGGTACAATACTTTTATTTCTACTGTTGGTTTGAATTTTGTTTGTTTGTGGGTTTCTGGGTGGGCAGAAACAGCTAAAATTCTCAGGTAGGGAAGAGAATCTCAAGCAAGCTACACCAGACCCACGTTTATCGCATGTAATGTACTTAATTCTCAAACCTTTCACTTAATTGTACCAGAATACATTAAAATGTATTCTTGAATAAATATCTATGGATGCAAATGCTTAATACTAAAATTAGGTTGGGGGAGGGATAAATTAGTAGTTTGGGATTAAAATATACATACTACCATATATAAAATAAACAACATACTACCATATATAAAATAAATAAACATAAGTTCTCTTTCATAGAACTGCAGTCATGGATGGAGAGGTGCCATTCAGGTGTGTAGCACAGGGAACTATACTCAATATTTTGTAATAACCTATGATGGAAAAGAATCTAAAAAGGAATACATATATAGATATATCTATATCTATGTATAACTGAATCACTCTGCTGTACAATGGAAACACAGCATTATAAATCAACTATATTTCAATTAAAAAAATTTAAGTGACAAAAATAAAATAAAATAATGTCAATTCTCCTCTAATACATCTATAAATAAAACATAAATCCAATCAAAGATCCTAACAGTTTCTCACAGAACCCGACACACTGATTAAAAAGTTCATGGGTGGACTTCCCTAGTGGTCCAGTGGTTAAGACTCCGCACTTTCATTGCAGGGGGCACGGGTTTGATCCCTGATCAGAAACTAAGATCCCACATGCCACGTGGCATGGCCAGAAAAAAAAAATTCATGGGTAAAATATTTAAGAATAAAATTTTTTAAATTAAAGAAATCCAAGAAAATTGCCCTAAGAAAAACCTCAACTTATTATAGGGCTACCAGTGTCAGAACTCACAAAGAGACCAAAGCCAAAATAGAAATTCCAGAAACAGATCCACATACACAGTCCCAAAATCCTGGGGTAACTGGCCATCGGTTAAAAAACAATAACTAAAACAATTCTACTTCATACTACACATAAAAGTAAACATGTAGATTATAGATGAGCATGTAAAAAATTTTTTAACTTTTAGAAGAAATTATAAGAAAATTTCTCTATAATATTAGCATATAGAAATATTTCTTAAATAAGACAAAAATCACTTAAGAAAATATTTACATATTTACATCAAAATTTAAACTTCTTATGGCAAGTGACAGTCTAGAGTCTAGGATAAGGTATTTCTAACATATTATTTTAAAAGTATCCACATCTATAGAGATCCTATAAATTGGTAGGAAAAAGCAAACACACTAACAGGAAAATTAACAAGGGACACGAATAGGTAATTTAATGAAGAAGAAATCCCCAAAGCATATAACATAAAAATAAACACAAACTCTATTAAACTCAGGAAATACAAGCTAAAACTGTGATACATACCCTGAGGTAGATTTACTACAAAGCTAATGAAGTGTAAGCTTCATGACCACCTCACTCATGTGGGCCCTTTACAAGGCCCTGGCTTCCCATGGTATTCACACAGTCATACGCTTTTGCAAACTTTGTAAAAGTAATTGTTCATGGACGTTTTGGAATCTAATAAAGAGGAAGTTAAACTGGTTTGGGATACACTGATGTGATTCGAAGTCATGCTGGTATAATTACATTGTCACTACCCTTCCCCCGTAGGACTGGTGAACAGTGACACTTCTGCTGCCCTGTGCCAGCTCACCCCACGCAGTGAAATGCAGCCCGGGACCAGAGGTCCAGACACTATAAAACATGCCACAAAGCACTTACTGCAGATGGACAAGGAAGCATCTTAAAATTAATCTCTGGACAAGTAAACTTGAAATGACCTAAAATTTTACCATTCCTACATGAAAGAAACTTTATGGATGTTTCTAAACTCTATAGTAATCTAAATATGATGAAATAAACTTTTCTAGATTATTAGGGGGGGAAAAAACACTTTAAGGAATGATGTCAGCAAAAATATCAAACTAAGGAGACGCAAAATTCTACCTCTCAATAAAAGCAATGGAAAAACTGTCATAATCAACTTTTTTAGGAATTCTGAAAATTATCAAAGGTTTACAGCAACACAGGAAGTGTTTATTCAAAGAAAAATGGCTAAATCTCAGTAAGAACAGTGAGCTCTGTGTGGTTTTTTTACTACAGCCCCATCCCCCATTCCCCAGCAGCAGCCTTGAAAATAACAGCCCACAGTCATAGTATCAGAGGAAGCAGAATGGGCCTCTTTCACAAAGAAATGTCATTATTTCTTTTAACCCGTCTGGTGGCTCCCTGGAAGAACAGATCAAAAGGCTTATTTTTATTTTATCTGACTAGGAATTCTCCCAGTGCTAAAGTTACTACCCAGGGATATTTGTTGAAAACATTTCCAGGCAAATGTTTTATTCACTATTGCCTGGGGTAATACATAACAGTCTGGGCAAACAATACCCAAATCAGAAAGCTGAGGATGAAAGGCTGGGGAATGAGAGGCCCAGAAGAGCTTTGAAAAGTTCTGAAGTATTCTTGGGAACCTAAAAGTCCATGCACGTATAGAGCTGTTCCCATGCTTCAGAAAGGCCCGAGAACGCACTAAGCTCTCACCTCTGGCTGACCTTGAGCTCTACACAAGCCACCTGGCTGATTATGAACAGGCCCCAACATGCACACATAGCCTCCTGGCAAAGATGGGGACATTTTCATGTTGCAGGCATTTAAGGAAAGGTCTAATCATTAGCAGACCACCAAGCTCTCAGAACAGAGACTGCAGTGGCCACAAAGAACAAAGAATACAGACTTCACAAAATTAGCTCAGAAAAGTTACCAACAAAGAAAAACTCCAAGGAACAGAAACAACAAAGCCTGGAGTGAGGGGAGAACATGGTTTCCAGAGTTATGACATAATAATATGCAATACGTCCACTTTTCAATGAACAAAATAAGGCATACAAAGAAACAGGAAAATATGGCCCAACACAGGAAGAAATAGCAATCAAAAGACACTGTCTCTGAGAAAGCATAGACACTTGGACTTACTGGACAAAGACATCATTTTTTTTTTTTAAGATTTTTTTCTTTTTTGATGTGGACCATTTTTAAAGTCTTTATTGAATTTGTTACAATATTGCTTCTTTTTCATGTTTTTTGGGTTTTTTGGCCTCAAGGTATGTGGGATCTTAGTTCCCTGACCAGGGATCGGACCTGCACCCCATGCATTGGAAGGCAAAGTCTTAACCACAGGACCGCCAAGGAGGTCCCTGGACAAAGACTTTAAATAAGCTTTGAAGTGTTAAAGAACTAAAGGAAACCATGACTAAAGAACTACAGGAGAGCAGCAGAATAATGTTTCACCAAATAGAGAATACAATAAAGAGGCAGAAATTATAGAAGAAAAAATAATAGAAACTCTGGAGCTGAAAAGCATACTAACTAAAATTAACATTTCTCTATAGGGGCTCAACAACAAATTTTAGCAGGAAGAGGAAAGAATCAGTGAACCTGAAGATAGATCAATTAAGATTGTCCAGGCTTGGGGGGAAAAAAAAAAAGAAGAAAAATGAACAGAGCCTCAGAGACCTGTGGGTGCCACCACAGTGCTCCACATACACATTTTGGGGATCTCAGAAGCACAGGAGAGAAGGGGCACAGAGAATATTTGAAGAAACAATGGCCTAAAGCATTTCATATCTAATGAAAAACATTGATCTACATGTCCAAGAAGCTCAGGTAGGATAAACTCAAGCACTCACCTAGAGACGTCATAATCAAAGTGGCAAAAGCCAAAGAGAGAATCATGAACACAGCAAAAGAGGAGCAACTCATCACATGGAATCAACCCTCAATAAGATGAAAGGCCCATATCTCATCAGAAACCATGGAGACCAGCAAGGCAATGGATGACATTCAAATTGCTGAAATTTAAAAGGACAAAAAGCTGTCAATGAAAAATTCTATCCACCAAAACTGTAGTTCAAAAATGAGGGAGACATTGAGACATCCCCAGATCAACAAAAACTCGAAGTTCATAGCTGCCCTACAAGAAATGCCAAAAGGAGTCCTTCAGGCAGAAGTGACAGGACACTAAGTAGTAACTTGAGTCTATGTGAAGAAGTAGTGGCCATCACTAGGGGTAATTACACAGGTAAATAGAAAACACAATATAAATGCATTTTTGTTTGTCACTCTTTTTTTTCTATCTTATGTAAACCACGTCTACATGAAGCAATGATTACAGGTCTATGTTGATGAGCACACAATGTATAAAGATACAATTTGTGACAACAGCAGAAAGAGAGAGAAGAATGGAGCAAGGTTTCTGTACACAATTAAGCTGGTATTAATAATAACTGTTTTGTTATAACTTAAAATGCTAACTGTAATCTCCAGGGCAACCACTAAGTAAACAACTCAAAATATATAGTAAAAGAGATGATAAGGGAATGAAAATGGTACACTATCAAATAGTTATTTATCCACAAGAGAAGACAGTAACTGAGGAATAAAAAAGACTTAAAACATAGAAAACAAATAGCAGATGGCAGAAGTGAATTTTTTCTTATCAGTAATTACATATTATGTGAATGGATTAACTGCTCCCCCAAAAAGCAAGGATTTGGCATAACCAACTAGAAAACATGATCAAACTACACCTACATGGAGCCCTGCAAGAGACCTACTTTAGATTTAGATTTAGGTTGAAAGTAAAAGGGCAGAAAAAGATATTCCATATAAATAGGAACCAAAGGAGAGCTAGAGTGTATATACTAACATTAGACCAAATAGACTTTAAGACAAAAATGCTATGATAGACAAAGAAGAACATTATACAATAACATGAAGGTCAATCCATCAAGAAGATATAAGAATTATAAATATACATAACAACAGAGACCTCAAAATACATGAAGCAAAAACTGACAGAATCCAAGGAAGAAAAAGACAATTCAACAATAATAGATGGAGACTTCAATATCTCAATTTCAATAATGGATAGGAAAACTAGACAGAATATCAGCAAGGAAAGAGAATATCTAAACAAGATTATAAACCAACTCGACCTCATAGATACAACAGGAGAATACACCTTCAAGTTCATATGGAACATTCATCAGGATAGCACATATGTTGGGCCACAAAACAAGTCTCTATAAATTTTTAAATTGTATACTATTTTTTTGATGTTGACCATTTTTTCAAAGTCTTTACTGAATTTGTTACAATATTGCTTCTGTTTTATTTTTTGTTTTTTTGGCCGTAAGCCATGTGGGATCTTAGCTCTCCAGCCAGCGGTCAAACCCATACCCCCTACATCAGAAAGCAAAGTCTTAACCACTGGACTACCCATGGAAGTCCCCAAGTCTCTACACCTTTTTAAAGATTCAAATCATGTGAGATATGTTCTCTGACCATAATAAAAAAAAGAGGGAAATTTAGAAAACTTCCAAATATGTGCAAATTAAACAACACACTCCAACCTAAGGCAGATAAAGGCATTAGACAGGTCAATATACCTTGTGAATCTAGAGGTAAAACCCCTCAACAAAATATTAGCAAATCTAATCCAAGAGCATATGAAAAGGGTTATTCACCATAACCAAGTGGTATTTACTACAGAAACGTGAGGTTGCCTTAACATATGAAAATCAATCAATATAATACACCATATTAATAGAATAAAACACAAAACCTGCATGATGAACATATGTACAAAAAGCATTTGACAGATTTCAACATTCTTTCAAGATAAAAACACTCAATAAACTAAAAATAGAAAGGAACTTCCTCAAGCTGATACAGGGCATCTATGAAAAACCAACAGCTAACATCATACTTAATGGGGAAAGACTGAAAGCTTCCCCCTAAGATCAGGAAAAAGACAAGGATGTCCACTGTCACCACTTATACTAAACATTGTATTGGAGGTTCTAGCCAGGGCAAGGAAGTTCTAAATAAAAAACTTATATAAAATACATCCAGTGGGGCTTCCCTGGTAGCACAGTGGTTGAGAGTCCGCCTGCCAATGCAGGGGACACGGGTTTGTGCCCCAGTCCGGGAAGATCCCACATGCCGTGGAGTGGCTGGGCCCGTGAGACATGGCCACTGAGCCTGTCCGTCCAGAGCCTGTGCTCCACAACGGGAGAGGCCACAACAGTGAGAGGCCTGCATATCGCAAAAAAAAAAAAAAAAAAAAAAAAAGAAAAAAAAAATCCAGTGTAGAAAAGAAGTAAAATTACCACTGGAGTCAAATGATATGATCTTATATATAGAAAACCCTAAAGAATCCACTCACACACACACACAAACCAAACGTATTACTGCTTATAATAAACAAGTTCAGCAAGGTTAGAGGAAAAAGATCAAAAAAACAAAAATCAGTTGTTCACTAACAATGAACACTAACAATGAACAATACGAAAATGAAATTAAGAAAACAATTGCATTTACAATAGTAGCAAAAAGAATAAATTTAACCGAAGATGTATAAGACTTGTACACTGAAAACCATAAGACATTGTTGAAAGAAATTAAAGATGACAAATAAATGGAAAGACAGCCATGTACACAAGCAAATTGAATGCAATCCATATCAAAATCCTAATTAAATACTTAGCAAAAATTGACAAACTAATCCTACAATTCATATGGAAATTCTAGGGACCCAGACTAGCCAAACTATCTCAAAAAGGAACTACAAAGTTGGAGGACTCACACTTTCTGATTTCAAAACTTACTATAATGTTACAGTAATCAAGACACTACAGTACTGGCATAAAGGTAACTAAACAGATCAGTGGAATAGAACTGAGAGTCCAGAAATAAACTTATACAACTTATGGATGATACTGATTTTCATCAAGGGTGCTAGGACCATTCAATGGGGAAAGAACAATATTTTCCAAAAACTGTGCTAGGACAACTAGGTATCCGCAAGAAAGGAATGAAGATGGACCCTGTCTTATGCCATAAACAAAAATTAACTCTAAATGTTTCAAAGGCCTACATTTAAGAGCTACAACTACCACAACTAAGACCCAACAAATAAATAAATAAATAAATAAATAAATATTTTTTTTTAAAAAAAGAGCTACAACTACAAAACTCCTAGAAGAAAACATAAGTATAAATCTGCATGACTATGGATTAAGCAACAGTTTCTTGGATAGGACACCAAACGCACATATGACCTAAGAAAAATCAGATAAACTGGACCTCATCAAAAGTTAAAACTTTTGTGCATCAAAGGATACTATTTTTGTTAAGGAAGTATAGTTCGTTTACAATATCATGTAAGTTTCAGGTATACAGTACAGCAATTCAGTTTTATTTATATATTCATATATATATATATATATACATTCTTTTCCCTTATAGGTTATTACATAATATTGTTTCCTGAGCTATACAGTAGGTCCTTGTTGTTTACCTATTTTGTCCATAGTAGTGTGTGTATGTTAATCCCAGTCTCCTAATGTATCCCTCCCCCCACCTGCCAAAGGATACTATTTAGAAAATAAAAACACAACCCACAGAATTAGAGAAGATATTTACAATATTTACAAATCATATTGCATCTGATAAGGGTCTAGTATCCAGAATATATAAAGGACTCGTACAGGTCAACAATAAGAAGAGAAATAACCCAATTAGAAAATGGGCAAGGAATCTGAATAGAGGGGCTTCCCTGGTGGCGCAGTGGTTGAGAGTCCGCCTGCCGATGCAGGGGACACGGGTTTGTGCCCCGGTCGGGAAGATCCCACATGCCGCGGAGCCGCTGGGCCCGTGAGCCATGGCCGCTGGGCCTGCGCGTCTGGAGCCTGTGCTCCGCAACGGGAGAGGCCACAGCAGTGAGAGGCCCACGTACCGCAAAAAAAAAAAAAAAAAAAAGAATCTGAATAGAAATTTCTCCAAAGAAGATATTCAAGTGGCCAATAAGCACATGAAAAGAGGCTTAACATCATTAATCATTGGAGAAATGCAAATCAAAGCCACAAGATACCAATTCACACAAACAAACAAAGGAAAACAAGTGTTGGAGAGGCCATGGAAAAACTGGAACCCTTATACCTTCCTGGTGGGAATGTAAAATGGGGCAGCTGCTTTAAAAAGCAGTCTGGCAGTTTCTAAAAATGTTAAACATAGAATTAAACTCAGCAATTCTACTCCTTGGTATGTTAGATAGATAGATTAGAGAACTGAAAAGGTATGTTTTATGTTCACACAAAATCTAGTACACTAATGTTCATAGCAGCATTATTCATAATAGCAAAAAAGTGGAAACAACCCAAATGTCCATCAACTGGTAAATGGTTAAACAAATGTGATAGATCCACATAACAGAATACCATTTGTCATTAAAGGGATGGAAGTACTGTTTCACGCTGTAACATGGATAAACCTTGAAAACATGATGCTAAGTAACAGAAGCCAAACACAGAAGGCACATATTGTATGATTCCAGTTAACTGAAATGTCCAGAATAGGCAAATCCATAAGGACAGAAAGTAGGTTATTGGTTGGTAGTGGCTGAGGGGAGGGGGAAATTGGAGGTGACTGCTAATAGGTTTGGGATTTCTTTTGGGGGTTATGGAAATGTTCTGGAATTAGTGTGATGGTTGCACAACACTGAAATATACTGAAAACCACTGAATTGTACACTTTAAAAATGGTGAATTTTAGGTTATGTGAATAATACGTCTATAATAAAAAAATAAAAATAATAAAAATCATTTTAATCAGCAATGCCAAAGGAAAAAAACCTAAATATCTTTTGAGAATCTAGGGAAAATGAAATGACAAAATCATTGTCAGGAATAGGCAATCAAGGAATATGTGGCAACATAACGTAGAAAAAGAGTATTACAGAGGTGTGTCAGGCAAGTCTTTAACCTTTTAAAATGTGTTTTTTCTAGATTGTATGATCTATCTGGTACATTTTAAAGCATTTGTGGTGACTTATTTTCTCATTCTAAATAAATATCCACTTTTATGTCTAAATTTGTATTTGCTATTTTGTATTCTTTCTGTTAAAAGAACTGTAAAAGTTGGGTCCCACGAAACCTGGAGAGGAAGTGAGAAAATAATAACTCTTCTTGGCCCCAAATAGGAGTTCAAACTGACCTAAACAACTGGAAAAGCAATTTGGGAATTTTAGTGGCATTAAGGTGCCCATTCCCTGACCCGGGAATTCTTCTTGGGTGTGGGCTGTGCTGACACGTTTGCACCTGAGCACAGGGACACGAGGGGACATTCCAGTCCCTGCCGCCACGGGGTAAAGGCGGGTCATCAGAAACATGCTGCATGGTCATCACAGCACAGCACAGACAACTGGGATCTATTCTCCAAGGGAATCACAAACAGGCAGTAAATGAACCTACACCACTGGAAGGATGTGGGAAACCACACAAGATGCTCCAAGCACATTTCAGAATGACACACAGTTAATAGCACTTGTGTGATTTTTTAAAAAACACACGTGCAAGCTCTGTATGTTTATTCTGCAGATACAGAAATGAAGTAAAAAGGAAGGTTTTCTTTGGTTATGAAAGGCACAAGATAGGCTGGGGGAAGATACAAGAGAGACTATAACTGTATCTATGATGTTTTAGTTCTTTAAAAACACTGTGAAGAACTGATGCAAATATTTCAAAGCTTAGGCATCTAATTCTGCATTGTGCAAATACACATATTCTTTGGCTCACTCTCTGACCTTTTCTGTCTGAAGCTTGGTTGAGAACACTGATCTGAGTGGAAGAAATACTTGAATCTTAACATGTTTGTCAACCAAGAGCAGGAAAAACAGGCATGAGCAATTCAGGAAATGCTAAGTAAAATAATGATACGTTAACAGTTTTCATCTATCAAACTGGAAGCACTGGTGGCTCCCCTCCCCCACCCCATGGTGGTACCCCAGGCTGGCAGAGACCTTGAAAACACACATCTCCCTTGGCTGGAGCAGTTCGAATCTGGCAGTTTATCATAATGTATGTTTCTCCTGATGTTGTGCAAAGATTACGCTACAAGGATGTACACTGCCAAGTCACCTTGTAGATAAAACGAGAAAACAGGGGAACAACCAAAATGCCCAACACTTGTTGGGTAAATTGGAATTTGTAAAATAAACCATGAATATACAGTGGATGTGTATGCAGACAGTGAAAATGACATGTAGGTGAATATTTAAGTACTTGGAAAACACATTCACGCGTGTCAGGCAGGCTTCCTGTAGACGCAGGGAGATGGGCTCTGCCTTTGTCACAGGGACCCCGAAGCAGCCTCCTTATGCCCTGAGTGTCAGAGATTTTTCCAACTTCTCCCAAGTCTCCCAGCTGCAGCCCGGAACCTTCCAGGCCTCTTCTGCATGATCAGCAGAACTGACCAGTCAGTCAATGGCCAAGCATACGCACACAGCTAGTGTCTGGCAGTTTTTTTTAAATTGGGGTACAGTTGTTTTACAATGTTGTGTTACTTTCTACTGTACAGCAAAGTGAATCAGCTATATGTATACATATATTCCCTCTTTTTTGGGTTTCCTTCCCACTTAGGTCACCACAGAGCAATGAGTAGAGTTCCCTGTGCTATACAGCAGGTTCTTGTTGGTTATCTATTTTATACACAGTAGTGTATATATGTCAATCCCAATCTCCCAATTCCTCCCACCCCCCCTATTTCCCCCCTTGGTGTCCATATGTTTTTCTCTGCGTCTGTGTCTCTATTTCTGCCTTGCAGACAGGTTCATCTGTACCATTTTTCTAGATTCCACGTATACACGTTAATATACGATATTTGTTTTTCTGTTTCTGACTTCACACTGTATGACAGTCTCTAGGTCCATCCAGTCTCATTCAATTCCCCAGTAATCCCGAGAGGTAAGGCGCCCTGATCTCTACGTCATGGGACAGGAGCAGAGTAGAGGTCAAACATGCACAGGACAAGAAGCAATGGGGCACCATCCCCACCCCATCACCCCTGTCCCACTGGTTCTGGTCCCCATCACCTCCAACCTCAGGGGCACTAAGATACTTCAGCACACGTGTTATAACATGCCCCTTATTCCAGCACAACTAGGATGCCAACAATTGCAGGACGTCCCAGGAGAAGCAGCAGGCTGCTGACAAACACTGACATGCCGTCCACAGGGAAAACCCACCAAGGATCTGGAAGTGGTGAAATGTGAAAATACGCACACATCCTAAACTCAAAATACCTCATGCATATGCTAAATCATCGACAGTGATTATTTGACAGTTATGAAACTAGGGCCAGGATTTTTTCAGCCCATCTGTGTTTTCTAAAGTTTCTACAGTGAATTGTATTACTGCTAAGATTAGAAAAAT
The DNA here is from genome assembly GCF_025265405.1 of Mesoplodon densirostris. Lineage (NCBI taxonomy): Eukaryota > Metazoa > Chordata > Mammalia > Artiodactyla > Ziphiidae > Mesoplodon > Mesoplodon densirostris. The sequence continues at coordinate 153,618,565 of NC_082664.1, forward strand.
GGCAAATAGGCTTTTAAAGGAAAAAAATAAAATACATGAGCCAGCCAGATTTACCCTGAAACTAACGAAGTTCAAGCTTCGGGGCGTCCTACATACCCAGGCTCCATCCAAGCCTTGTGGGAGAGGCCCCAGCTTGTTTGTATTTGCAGTTTTAGTCCCCCACAATGCACATGCTTCAGGCCCCATAAAGCCATGATCTGTCTTGGAACCAACAAATATGGAGTACGTAACACATCCGTGCTGACTGCTTTAAAGAGAGAGAGAAAGGGGAACATTTCAGCTCAGGTGAGGACAAAAGCAAGCCCAGGTAGTCACACCTGTATTCTCCCTCTGCCTTTCATAACCATCATCTCTGCAGCCACAGAGGGAACTGTGTCCCCCTTCCAAATTCACACGCTGAAGCCCTCACCCCCCAACATGATGGTATTTGGAGGTGGGGCCTTGGGAGGTGAGATGGTTAGATGAGGTTGTGAGGGTGGGGCCCCCATGACAGGGTTAGTGCCCTTATGAGAAGAGGAAGAGAGCTCTCTCTACACCACGTGAGCACCAAACAAGGAGGCAGCTGCCCACAAGCCAGGAAGCGAGCCCTCCCAGGAACTGACTCCAATGGTACCTAGGACGTCCAGCCTCCAGAACTGTGAGAAATAAACATCTGTTGTTTAAACCACCCAGCCTCTGGTGTTCTGTTGTACCAGCCTCAGCTGTCTCAGACACCTGCCCTCCCCGTGATGCCTGGACCTGGTTATGCATCCACCTAGAGGTCACCTCTCAGCTCTGTAAGCCACTCCACAATTTTATACACAAATGATGAGCTGTCAACATTTTATAAATGCTATTCACCCAGGATTCTCTTTCCTCTGGGACCTGCCAGGTTCTTTTAAAAGTCACCCTCGGGCTTCCCTGGTGGCGCAGTAGTTGAGAGTATGCCTGCCGATGCAAGGGACACGGGTTCGTGCCCCGGTCCGGGAGGATCCCACGTGCCGCGGAGCCACTGGGCCCGTGAGCCATGGCCACTGAGCCTGCGCATCCGGAGTCTGTGCTCCGCAACAGGAGAGGCCACGACAGTGAGAGGCCCGCATACGGCAAAAAATAAATAAATAAAATTAAATTAAATTAAAAAGTCACCCTCTTTTCATCTGCACTGAGATTTTCTTTTTAAATCCCTCTTTAAACACTTCCTTTTGTGTGATGTCTTAACCTTAAGTACTGAACCTTAAAGAAAAGCTGTTTTCCACTCATTGCTTTTTTTAGATTCACTCTCCCTGACCTTTGAAAATGGCAAAAGAAAGAATCTGGGGTCACATGCTTTAAACGCCCAAGCAGTAAAGGGACCAAGTGATAAATCTACTTAGAATACCCAGCCCCAAGAACCCTAAAGCCATATGCCACAGAACCCTCAGCCAAACGAACCAGTATGTTGAACATCAAAATGTAACAACACTAAAAGTTAAAGTGCTCTCTTTGAAAAGGAGTAGGAAACCCCTAAAATTCCACAGAACCTAGTTTGCAAAACCATGGATCTGCATTCCCATCAAGCAAGAAGCAAACAGAATGCAGGATCTTTCCCTTTACAAAAACCAGGCCTCCTCTACCTTGTCCATGGAGGAGGGGGACATATACCAGGTGTGATGCACATATGCTGCAATACTACTGGGGAGATGGGTGACACAGCTCAAGGCCTGGGTGGGGTGAACAGGAGGTTCTCACTGTAGCAAGACTTTTACAATATTCGCTCAGAAATGGTGAGTATTTGCTCCAGCTTAGAGGTATTCCCTCTGGACCCTGCCTGTCTGTCCACATCCCACAAGAGCATCCCAACCCGAATGCAAACCCTCAGCTTAACTGACAACACCCATCAGCAGGAGCATCTCCAAGTCCATGTCCTGGTCTCTGAGGTCTGGAGGCACAGAGATTTGGGGCACATTCATGTAATCAATAGATATTAATGAAGTCCCTGATTGGTGGTCAGCACTGTTCCAGACCATCGGTGGACAAAACAAACAACCATCTCCCCTTGTGGGGCTGACAATCTGTACGAGAGACATCCTAAATAAGCACCTAAGGAGGTGATGAGTGCTCCAGGGGAAAAGCAGAGACCAAATAAGGGGACCAGGGGTGATGGGGGGAGGCCTAGGTTTCTGTTTTCATTTTTTCTATTGTGCTAAAAGAACACATAATGTAAAATTTACCATCTTAACCATTTTTAAGTGTTGAGTAGTTAAGCACATTGACATTGTTGTGCTATGAATCTCTAGAACTTCCTCATCTTGTAAAACTGAAACCCTGGACCCACTGAACAACCCCCCACTGCCTCACCCCAGCCCTGGCAACCGACACTCCACCTTCCGTCTCTATGAATCTGACTGCTCTGTGTGCTTCGCGTAAGTGGAATCATACAGCATTTGTCCTTCTGTGACTCGTTTATTTCATGTAGCAAAATGTCCCCAATCTGTGTTGCAGAATATGTCAGAATGTCCTTCCTTTTGAAAGCTGCATACTATTCCACTCTACGGACAGATCACAGTTTCTTCATCCATTCATTCTATCCGTCCATGGACACTTAGGTGGCTTCCACTAAGCACTGTAAACAGTGTTGCCATGAACGTGGGTGTGTGGGTGTCTCTTCGAGATCCTGTTTTCAGGGAAGGCCTAGTTTTAAAGAGAGCAGTCAAGGTGGTTCTCATTGAGAAGGTGGCATACGAGGAAAGACTTGAAGGTGATGAGAGAGAAGGGGCCATGCACTGTCTGGGGGCAGGGGGAGCGGACAGGTCAGGACCAAGGCTCTCAGCTGGGAGCATCCTGGTGCAGTGGGAGGACCAGTAAGAGGGCTGAGAGGCTACACGGGTAGGGGTGGGGGATGGGGGAGAGAGATGGAGACAGAGATAGAGACAGAGAGAGACAGAGAGAGGGAAGAGGAGACTCGAGGTCAGAGGGGGCTGACCACGCAGAGGGAAAGGGGGACAGACCGATGTCCACGTTAAAAGAGGTTGCAGGTGGGGTGGAGAGGTGCTGCAGTCATTAGACGAAGATGACCACGGCTCAGACCTGCAGGGGCAGCAGAAGAAAGAGGCAGACAGTCACCTTCAGGTGGACTTTACGTTCCCATTAACAGGGGGATGTGGGGTCAGGGTCAGGTCCCAGGTACGTGGCCTGGGAAGAGTGGAGCCGCCCGCAGCTGGGGCAGGAAGCCTTCCCAGGGAGCGGGGCGGGTGGACACCCAGCCCGGGCTGCCCACCGATGTCCCCGTCACTGACCCGCCCCCCCCTCCTGCCCCCTCCCCAGGCCCTTCCCCTTTCTCTCCTTACACGGCCTCTGTGGCTGTGCGCCACCTTCAGTGGAGGTGACAGTCCCCACTGTTAAACTATTTCCGGTCACTCTCTCATCAGTAGCTCTACATCCACACCCACATTTTCAGAGCAGCTCCCACAGATGTCCATGAGCGCAAAATCACCTACTTTCTAAAGACGGATGTCTTCAAAGCCCAGGGCTGTTCGGGCCAGAGTGCATTAAAAGAGTAAGGAATGGAGATTGAGAAAATTAGTTATGGACACAGCAGACGACTCAAGATCTTCACAGGCGATGTCAGTCCCCACCCCCCGCAAGACATCCCCTTGTACTTTCCCTGTCCAGGTAAAGGGACAGGATGCCACCACCTACCATCTCAGCAAGGCCCCACTGTCCTCATTTCCCATGAAAGAACAACCTTCAGTCGAATCGCAAGGTCAGCATGAAAAGCCAGGTTAAAGGCTTACTTTAGAATTTCGGAAAGAAAAGTTGTGACACCCATTCAAGGAATTCTAGGAATTCACAATTAAAGAATTTCTTAGTTTTGAGTAATCACGATGCAACCTACTCAGCCATCCTACAAATCCTGACTAAGGGGCAGGACACGAGGCAGACAGTGCAGGGGCCAGGATGGGTGGCACCTGAGTCCTGAGCTTCAGCCCACACCTCCTGGCGGGAGACAGGAGACTCCACAAGCTCACAGTAAACCTGGCTGTGGGGTACGTTTATACTGAGTTTTAACAGTGACGCTTAAAATCATTTACAGTATGACATGCAACAGTGATAAAGGAGACAGTCACCGAACCGTGACCCTGAGACATGGCAGACAACAGCGACCCAGTGGAGGAATCAGGACACAGCAGGTCCAGGACTGACTCTGAGCTGAGGATGCTCCGGTCACGGCCCAGGAAGGGCACAGAGCCAAGAAAGGAGGCACGCGGGACTCACCGTTCAGGCCAGCACGCACAGGTGAGGGCACAGGAGACATCGCAGGGCCACCCACCCTCCTCGCTCTGCCAACCGACAACTTACAAAGTCAACTACGAAGGAGGAGGTCTTGGAGACAGAAAGGCTGGGCCCGCTCCTTACGCAGCACAGGAAAGAGTGTGAACATAACACACTCGCATCCTCATCCTGACACTGATGCTGCCACTGATGAGCTAGTGACGTCCGCTGTGAGTCTCAGTCTCAGAAGCAAGCCCCCAGTGAGTCAGCTGCCTGGTCTGTGACGGCGGCTGGGTAAAGCCTGGGCTGTGTTAACCTGATGAGGATTTCAAATTCCAGAAGGCCTCCTTCCCAAGAGCTCTCATTTCACGTATAAATATATACACATACATATATATATGTACTGTTTTAATTTGACTCTAGCACTAAAATTTACCTTGAAGGCGACCTGCTTGGAGAAGGAGCTCATCAACAGAGACTGACTTCCCTCCCCCACTCCCCTCTACCTCTCCCTGTGCAGGGGGGTGGGAGGGGACAAGGAGGGGGCCCTGCAGCTGCTCCTGGAGCCACCCCGGGATGGCCCCATCACTGACAGAGGTTTGGGGGCAGGGAAGTGAGTGATCTGAGGGGCGAGAAATGGTTAAAAACTCAGGGTGACAGGCTATCAGGTCCAGAACTCTTGGCCTCATAGTCAGTATTTCCAGTGACTGCCATTCAAGCTATCCATATATACTGGACTTGCAATCTGAGAAGAAAAACAACAAAATACCTTGTTTGACTTTGTGGATATATTAATTGGAGAAATGTGATTGTTCTTAATTACTAAATCTATGTTGTAATACTATGTTTTTCATTAAACACATCAGACTGAATCTCATGGGTTTTCATTTCAGCTCTAAACCCCAGTTCACATCCTTTCTTCACAGCCTTGCCTTCTTCACCATCGATTTACTGGGCACCTACTACTGTTCACCTACTGAACAACCACTGTTCCAGGTACTGCAGATACAGCAGAAAACAAAACAGACAGAATCCCTGCCTTTGCAGAGGAGGAGCAAACAAAAAATAGTAACCAAAAATAATAAACAATACCCCAAAATAGTAAACAATAACCACAGCAACACATGGGTTCTGTAGCGCCTTAAACCCCTGAAGTTGACAGTCTCACAGTCCTGGAGGCTAAAGACTGAGATCAAGGCGTCTCCAGGGTTGGTTCCTCCTGAGGGCTGGGAGGGAGCGTCTGCTCCAGGCCTCTCTCCATGACTTACAGGTGGCTATCTCCTCCCTCTGCCTTCCCATCGTCTTCCCCGTGTGGGTCTGTATCCAAATTTCCCGTTTATAAGGACACCAGTCAGACTGGATTAGGGCCACCCCAAGGATCTCATTCTACCTTGATTACTTCTGCAAAGACTCTACCTCCAAATAATGGCATATTCTGAGGTGCTGGGGGCTAGGACTTAAACATATGAATTGGGGGGACACAATTCAACCATAACAACAGGGAACAAAAGTCACCCTAAGAAAAAGAGAGGCATGCAGACAACCATGGACGTTGTGGTCCCCTCTCAGCATCCATTCCTTCCCCCACCACCCAAAAAAACGCAACAGCCATACGGAGGACAGACCCACCCAGCTCCGGGAGCTCCCTCACAGGTGCAAGCCAATCACCATAAACCCCTCCCCCAGGCAGAGCATCGGACGCGGGATGGACATACTCTGGGGCCTGAGATAAGGTGGATTCAGGGCAGTCCTTGACCACTGTGACAGTCAGGGAGTAGGCCACGGCCTAAGTTGGCCCAATTAACAGAAAGTCTAAAACGCTTGCTCAGACAGGGCAGTGTGAAGGTGTGAGGCCTGGAACTGTTGCAGCCACTTTGCCACTGCAAGGCCAAAGCTGAGCCTCAGAGGAGGACAGAACCAAGAGAACAGCAGAGAAGAAGAATCTAATCTCTGATTAATAAACCCACTTGAAGCTCATCCTGCCTGCAGAGATCCACAAAGCCAGGGTGACAGCAATACCAGGAAAATCTGACATAAAACTATCAACACAAAGCTTTTACCGGTGAACTTAATCACATTTAAAATAGAGAACTCACACTCTCACTAGTATTCAGGGGATAGCTCTGTCCACTCGCACTGGTGAAAACGTGAAAGAGTAATAATACTAAGTGCTCGTGAGCATGTGGATAAAAAGTAACTCTCAGGGCTTCCCTGGTGGCGCAGTGGTTGAGAGTCCGCCTGCCGATGCAGGGGACACGGGTTCGTGCCCTGGTCTGGGAAGATCCCACATGCCATGGAGCGGCTGGGCCCGTGAGTCATGGCCGCTGAGCCTGCGCGTCCGGAGCCTGTGCTCCGCAGCAGGAGAGGCCACACAGTTAGAGGCCTGCGTACCGCAAAAAAAAAAAAAGTAACTCTCAGATGCAGGCATGGATGTGTAAATCAGCACGGACCGTACAAAAATGACCCCCTTCTGCCTCCCTCCCTCCTGCTTCATCAGAAGATGCCTACACCCTAATGCCCTGTGACTATGCAAGAGAGACCCTGAAAAGGTGATAAAGGTGAGGGATCTTGAGATGGGACGACCATCTTGGACTATCTGGGTGAGAGGATCCATCTAAGCCCACAAGCCACGAGAGCCCTTAGGAGCAGAGAACTTTTCCCGTTGGACTCAAGGTTGAGGCAGGAGAGATGTGAGAAGCCACTGTTGCTGGCTGTGCAGACAGACTTGGAGGCCACTAGCCAATGAATGTGGTGGCCTCCAGAGGCTGGGAATGACTTCAGCTGACAGCCAGCAGGGAGAAAAGGATCTCAGTCCTACAAACACCAGAAACGGAATCCTGCCAGCAATCGGAACTGCTGGAGTAAGGAAATGGATTCCCCCCAGGGGTCTCCAGGAAGGAGCACAGCCTGCCCAGGCCTTGATTGTAACCCGGTGAGACATGCCACGGAATTGCTACGGAACAGTGAGACCATAAACCTGAGTTGTTTTAAGCCGCTAAACATGTGGCAATTGTTGCAGCAGCCCGAGAAAACAAAGACAGCTGCCTGGAAAAAAGCAGCACATCCGAAGCCAGCACAGCCAAGGAGGGACATCCCCTGACCAGCAAGTGCCCACCCAGGTATACACCCTACAGCAAGTGCTATAGGCTATCTTTTTATCATGATGCGTCAGAATCTGTGCATTAGAGTTGATGTGTTTTGTATTAGTGTCACAGGGTAAAATCATATTACAGGACTTAAGGATTCAGGGTCTCTTTATAGAATTATCACAGCTCTACATTGAATGAAAGCCACCATGCTCGTGTTTTGATTGGAAATTCCTTTGGTGTCAGTTGTTTGGAAGTTAATGTTTGCCACTGAAATTCACATCCATAGATGTATTATACTTACATGGAACTTTGTTTTAAGTGACACTATGCACACAGAATTCACTTCTAGTCTTGATAGAACTATACTTAATTCTCAGTATTATTCTTGACTTTTTAAGGGGTGTGCTATGAGAATATGTTCTATCTTACTGTTAAAATCTAATTACATATACTTTAACATTTTCTAAGATGGTCCTTTGGATCCTGTAAATGTGAATTTTGATGTAATAACTGCTAATAAAATTATATTGAAACAGTAAAAAAAAAAGAAAAAGAAAAAGAAAAAGAAAGCCCCCACTGGTGGGACTGTCCTACACCTGTGGAGGCACCAGCCACTGAGGGCTCTTAGGCACTTGAAAGGCAGTTAGTACAACTGAGGAACTGCAGTCTTAATATAGTTAGTCTAAATTAACTTAAACTGTAACCATCACAGGTGATGCGTGGTTTCTCCATTGGATGGTGGTGCCCACAGCAGAGATTCTCTAACACTGCTGCACATTAGAATTTCCTGGGGAGATTTTTAAACGCTGATGCCCAGGTTGCGTGCCAGACCAATTACATAGAATACCTGGGGGTGGGAACGAGATATATCAGCATTTTTTTAACTCTCCGGGGATTCCAATGTACAGGCAAGTCTGAGACCCAGTGCCCCAGGGAGACACCCCACAGGAGCACACGTGGTCAGATACAAGGATGGTGGCTTAATTCCACCCCCCCGCCCCCACCTTGTAATAAATACTAAACGGAAAACTGCAAGGTTCCCATTCATGCAATGGAATATTAAGTACACGGCATTCAAAGTAAACGATGAGATCTACACCTATCACCATGGGTAAGTCTAGAAAGCAGCGTTGACTAAAACGAAGTAGAGGGAACACCACTGACAATAAAATACCATTTATGTGAATTTTAAAAATACACCAAACAATGGTACATGTTGATTATAGACACACAGAACTCATACCAAGTTCAAGATGGCAGCACCTGCTGAGGAAGGAGAAAGCGGGGCTGGGGGCCATGTACAAAGGGAGCTTCAGTTGCATGTGAACTTACTTCATTCTAAAAGATTTGAAGCAATTACAGCAAAATATTATTTGTTACAACTGGATGTTAGGACCCAAGTGCATATTATACATATCTTCTCTACACTCTTCTGGTGCATTAAATTTTCCATCATCACAAAAAAGAGGACAGAAGAGTAGATCCCATGGTGGGCAGCACAGGGCATGGTGTTTCTTTGGCGGGGTGGGCGGGGCGGTTGGCAGGACTATATTATCTGGAGGGAAAGAAACTGATTCCTAGGTAGGTGTTCCTTCAAGTGGAGAGCCAATTCTCTTCAAGAATTTAAGGACTAAAGCAATTATGAGCCCTTCTTAGAGGAAAACACTACTGGATAACAAAATCTGGCCACGCACAAGTCAACCAAAATAAGGGAGCTGGGGATGCCCTCAGTAAAGGAAGCAACTTAGGAGGATAGAGGCTGTGGTGCGGGGCTGCTGGGGAGCACCAAATGCCCTCAAATATGGGATGATGGTGAAATACTGCAGGCAGTAGGGGTGCAGAAGAGAATACAAACGTTACTAACCCTGACCTACAAACCCAAAGATCTAACTAGCAAACAACAAGCTAAGGAAGGGGAAATAACAGTATTAATATACACCAGACACAGCCTATAAATTATAATACTAACTCCACCTTCAAAATAACTCTGTGACAAAGATACTGTTACTACTTCCATCTTACCAAGGAGGGAAACGAGTCACAGTGAGGCTTCATGATCTGCCCAAGGTCAAGCAGGCAGTGCACTTGGGCAAGTGCCCGAGGGACTTGCACCCAAGCTGTCTGGGTGCAAGTGTTAACCCCTGTGCTACACTGTTCCCTGAAATTCAGTGTGCGTCTGCTGATTCCCTCTGCAGTGGTATTCAAGAGGCAGTGCACAAATCTGAACTTCTAGTTTAAAAAAGAAATGACTGGATAAACAACAAGGTCCTACTGCATAGTGCAGGGAACTATATTCAATATCCTGTAATAAACCATAATGGAAAAGAATATGCAAAAAATATATATATGTATTAAGTTGACCAAAAAGTTCGTCCGGGTTTTTCATAACATCTTAAGGAAAAACCCGAACGAACTTTTTGGCCAACCCAATATAACTGCATCACTTTGAAGCAGAAATTAACACAACACTGCAGGTCAACTATACTTCAATAAAATATTTTTTTCATATTTAATTGATATAGCATTAAAATTTCTTAATATAAAGAAATAAAAAAATGACTCCAACCACTAAAGATTTCTCATAAGCTTTTCTACTAGACTGTAAAGCATATTCATATTCTATTTCCTGTTAAATTAAAGCAAAACAAAATTTACATTTTAATATTCATCCTTAAAGTAAAACACACAATACAGAACTCTCTATACACATCCCCTCTGCTTACATCCATGAACAGAGGGGTGCCTGAAATGCTGCTCCCCAGGCATCATTGATAGGCTTGTTGTTGAAGGCGGCATTTTGCATGTGTGGTTTTTTTTCCTTTATTTTCTTATACCTTTCTGTATGGCTTGAATGTTTGATAATGGGTATTTATCATTTTTCACAACAAAGTTATTCTCAATAAAATTTCCACTTAATGATACTTTGAAAAGACCGAGTAAAAAACACCAGTCAACGTGCCTCCTGTAGAAACAGAAGGAAAAGAAGGAGCATATGGACATTAAGGGGAAGAATGTTCCTCCAAAAATAATCAGAGGATCAGAAAGGTCTTTCGAAGACTGGCATCCTGCATGTACTGCAGGCACACAGCACCCTGTGAGCCCAGGGCTCCTTCGAAGGAGAGGGCAGACTGCTCGGAAGGCGCCGGATAAAAGAGCAGGCATGCCACGGAGACTAAAAATACAAGTTCAGCAGAAGAGTCCACAAAGAAGGAAATAAAGATCAGAACTTACACCCTGCAAAACCAAACCACTGGTAGAGGGAAAAGCTTTGGAAATTCTATCAGACTGCAAAAACAAAGAGAACGCCACTTGACAAAGACTCCTGCAGTGAGACAAAACAGGAGAGGTCACAGAATATGAGAACAAAATGTAGACAAAAGGTGTTTCACGATGAGCTGCTATTTTCCAAAAAAATACAACTGTGGTACAAAAGCAGACAATTATTTTATGGAAGAAAATCTCTCTCCACAAGCATGTATTATAGATACTGCCTGAAATGCTCTCTAGGCTGTATAAAGGGACCAGTTTGTCTTACCATGTCAAGAAAACACGTCGGTACATTTACTTGGAGCATCACATTTCTTGGTGTCTAAAATAATATATACTATTCTCTCTCTCTCTCTCTCTCTCTCTCTCTCTCTCTCTCTCTCTCCCTCACACACACACACACTCACACACACTCACACTCAAGATAAGAAGGTCCCTTTAAGCTAAACAGGAGCTCAAATATAACTTGAGGATTGTCAATAAACATAACTCCATCACATGAATAAAAATGAATAGCTTTAAAAAAAACAGTGGTGATGTGATGGCAGCAAGATGGTGGAATGGTTGTCTATAATCATTCCCTATAGAACATCGATTTTGACCCACCACCCACGGACAAGAGTACCTTTGTGGGAGTCCAGGAGTCCAGCAGAGTTCCAACACGGCATTGAAGCAAAAAATCTAAGAGCAGAGGCATTGAAGAGAGTAATAGGAACAGTTTCACTTTGCCCATGTCACCCTCCCACAAGGCGGCACTGCTTGGTGCCAATGAAGCCCCCTCAGCCTGCGATGTCTTCAGGAGGGAAAATGAGTTTGAGAGGGCTCCTGGCTTCCCCAGCTCTGTAGGACATGGCCCAAGAGGCCCACTCCTTTCTTGCCCTGCCCAGAATACTGAGGTCATCTGCTCTTAGTACCTATACCTGCCCTGGCTTTGCGGGACTGAGAGATGGCAGACAATCTTAAAAACTCCCTGCCAAGAAGGAACAAAAGGTATGGAGGAGGCATACCCAAAGAAAAGGTCTGAGAAAGCCCCAGAATCCCCAGCTGGACTGACTGGTGAAGCTATTTCTCCCCCAAAGTCAGTCAGTAAACACCACAGGAGGTGACTGCTTCTTCAAATGCAGGAACAGGACAAGGATACCCACTCTCACCACTTCTATTCAACACAGTACTGGAAGTCCTAGCCATGGCAATCAGACAAGAAAAAGAAATAAAAGGCATCCAAATCAGAAAGGAAGAAGTAAAACTGTTTGCAGATGATGTGATCTTACAAATTAAAAATTCTAAAAACTCCACCAAAAAAACTTGTTAGAACTAATAAATTCAGTAAAGCTGCAGGATACAAAATATACAAAAATCAGTTTTGTTTCTGTACACTTAACAATGAATTAGCTAAAGGAGAAATTGAGAAAACAATCCCATTTAAAAGAGCATATATGTATATGAGTAAATTTAACAAAGGAGGCAAAAGACCTGTACAATGAAAATTATAAGACACTGATGAAAGAAACTGAAGAAGGAACACATAAACTAAAAGATATTTCATGTTCATAGATTGAAAGAATCAATACTGTTAAAATGTCTAAACTACCCAAAGTGATGTACAAATTTAATGCAAATTCCCAATCAAATGCCCTATCAAATTTCCAATGGGATTTATCATAAAAATAGAAATAACAATCCTAAAATTTTTGTGGAATCACAAAAGACCCTGAATAACTAAAGCAAACCTGAGAAAAAAGACAAAACTGGGGCATCACACTTCCTAATTTCAAACTCTATTACAAAGCTATAGTAATCAAAACAGTATGGCATTGGCATAAAAACAGACACACAGACAAATGGAACAGAATAGAGAGCCCATAAATAAACCCACACATGTATGGCCAACTAATCTTAGACAAGGACGCCAAGAACACACAACAGGGAAGGGACAGTCTCTTCAAAAAGTGGTGCTAGGTAAACTTGATATCCAAATGCAAAAGAATGAAACTGGTCCCCTATCTTACACCACTCACAAAAACTAACTACATATAAACTAAAGACTTAAATGTAAGACCTGAAACCAAGAAAATCTTAGAAGAAAACATAAGGAAAAAGCTCTTGAGATTGGCCCTGGCAATAATTTTTTGTAAATGACACTAAAAGCACTGGCACAAAAGCAATAACAAAGAAGCGAGACTACATCAAACTAAAAAGCTCCTATACAGCAAAAGAAACAATCAACAAAATTAAAAAGCAAACTGCGAAATAGGAGAAAACATTTGCAAACCATATACTGGATAAGGGGTTAATATCTAAAATATACAAGGAACTCATACAACTCAATAGCAAAACAACAATAAATAATCCAATTTAAAAATGAGCAAAGGACTGAATAGACATTTTCCCAAAGAAGAGATACAAATGGCCAACAAGTACATGAAAAGGTGCTCAACATCACTCATCATCAGGGAAATTCAAACCCAAACCACAATGAGATATCACATTATGCTTGTTAAAATGGTTTCATGAAAAAGACAAGAGATAAAAAGTGTTGGTGAAGATGTGGAGAAAAGGGCACCCTTGTGCACTGCTGGTGGGAATGTAAATTGGAACAACCATCATGGGAATGATTGTGGAGGCTCCTCAAAACATTAAAAATACAACTACCATATGATCCAGGAATCCCACTTCTGGTTATTTATCTGAAGGAAACAAAATCAGTGTCGAAGAGGTATTTGTACTCCCATGTTCACTGCAGCATTACTCACAATAGCCACAACATGGAAACAACGTGTATGTTCAGCAACAGAGGAATTGATAAAGAAAATGTGTGTGTGCACCCACACACCACACAATGGAATGTTATTCAGCCATAAAAGAAGGAAACCCTGCCATTGTGACAACATGGATAAACCTAGAAGACATTATGCTAAGTGAAATAAACCAGATAGAGAAAGAAAAATACTGTATATGATCTCACTCATATGTGGAATCTTAAAAAAAATTTTTTTTTTAATTTGAACTGATAGAAACAGAGAGAATGGTGATTTCCAAGGGCTAGAGGGTAGGGGAAATGGGAAGATATTGGTCAAAGTGTGCAAACTTTCAGTTATAAGATGAATAAGTTCTGGGCATGGTGACTATAGTTAATAATATTGTACTGTACTGTGAAATACATAGGGGTAAGTCTGACAAAAGATGTGTAAGACCTGTACACTAAAAACTAAAAAACACCTTTGAAAGAAATTTAAGACCTCAATTAAAGACCTAAATAAATGAAGGGGTATAATGTGTTCGTAAGACATAGAACTCCATATTGTTACAACATCAATTCTCCCCAAATTGATCAGTAAAAGTGATTTTTCAACACGGGGTGACTTTGTCCCTCCAGGAGATACCTGCAACGTCTGGAGACATTATTAGTTGTTGTAACTTGTGAGCAGGGGATAGTTCTGCTATCTAGTGAGCAAAGGCCAGGGATGCTGCTAAACATCCTGCAATGCAGAGGACAGCTCTCATAACAAAGCATTATCCCAGCCCCAAATGTCAACAGTGCCAGTGTCAAGATTGAGAAAATACTGATCTATAGATTTAATGCAATTCCAGTCAAAATCCCAGCAGGCTTCATTGTAAAATTGAAACACTAAATCTGAAATTCACATGAAAATCCAAAGGATATAGAACAGCTACGATGGCTCTGAAAAATAAGATCAAAGTTGGAAAATTAATACATCCTGATTTCAAGGTTTAATATAAAAGTTACCGCATGTTGAGAGAGAAATCTCCACGTATTTCTACACAGTCTGGGTTTTCTGAGCGAGCAGCATGAGAGTAACACAGTTAGAGGGTGATGTGAATGTCTTGAAAGCCAGAGAGAGATTTAGAGAGATTTAGAGACTCATCTCCCCTGTAGCCATTTGCTTATATTCCAGTGTAATAAACCTGGGAGAGAAAGAACAGAGATGCCAGCCACCCTACATGAATCCACAGCTCCTCTCCTAGGGTGCAGCCCCACCATACTTACGGGGAACAGCTGTGACTCACCATGCTGCTCCCCAGGGGAACTGGCACAAGATGCACTATGAGTAATAAAACGTTTGTTCTCGGCTCCAGAGACCTCATTTCCTGCAACACACACACACACACACAAACACACACACACACACACACACACACACGGGTTTTGGGAATTTTTTAACACGATAATCAAGGCAGTGTAGTGTTAGCATCAAGATAGACAAATAGACCAATGAAGCATTGCAAAACTAGACCCACAAATACAGGGACAAAAAATGTTGACAAACATACAAAAGCAATTCTGTTGAGAAAAGCCAGTCTTTTCAACAAATGGTGCTTGAAAATTGGATCTCCTTATGGAAAAAAATGAAATAAACTTCAGTGTTTATCTCATACTACAAAAAAAAGAGTTAATTTCAAATGACTCACAGACTTCAATGTACTATAAAATTTGCATCAAAAGAACAAGAGAAAATCTTTGTGACCTTGGATCTGGCAAAGATTTCTTAGATACAATACCAAAGCATGAATCATAAAAGAAAAAAATTGAAAAACTGGACTTCGTAAATATTTTTAATGTCTTGTTTTTTAAAAGTCTTAGTGTCCAAGACACTGTTAAGGGAATGAAAAGACAAGCCACACAGTAGAAGAAAATAATTGCAAAGCATATATATTGCACAGGATTTGTACCCAAAATATATAAAGAACTCAGAAACTTTAATAAAAAGAGGTATGACAGCAAAAACAGCAGAGTAAGGACCAATGAAAATTCTCTCCACCATAAAAGCAATGAAAAACTTGCTTTTTTATGGCCAAAAAGTGTCAGAATCAATTTTTCCAGAACTTTAGAAATAAATAAGAGGTTTGCAGCAATCTAGTGAGTATTTATTAAAGAAAAACAGCTATATCTCAGTAAAAACAATGAGCATTTGTGGCATTTTAGCTTGCCCTATTCCCATCCTACCTCCCAAGCTCCACTGTAGCCTTGAAACTAACAGCCCACAATCATGGTGCATACCAGCAGCCAGGCAAAGCACAGCAGAAGCTGCATCAAAGCCCCATTCCCAGAGAACTGTCACAATGTGACCTGTCTGCTGGTTCTCTGGAAGAACCCACTCAGAAGGCTGTCTTTATTTGACCTGATTCAGAGCCCACTCACCATGAAAAGTCTTTTCCCTGGGAATATTTGTGGGAAACAATGGAAGAAAACTTAATAATCACAGCTACTAGAAGCAATGGATAACAAAGGGGCACAAAATAGGCTGACCAAAAAGCTTAAAGGAAAAAGCCATGGAACGAGATGTCCATTAGGCCTTGGAAAAGCTCCAACATACTCCTGAAAAGCTAGAAAGCCACAGCATGAAAAGGGTTATGCACAAGCCAGGGACTGTGCATGTGCTCAGGAAAGGCCTGAGAAAGCCCTAAGCACTTGTCTCTGACTGACCTTGAGGTTCTGTGCAAGCAGGAAGTGAGGGCTAAAATGGAGCCGTAAGCTAAGTGGTTGAGTGTAGAAAGTATGGCTCAAGATCTACACACAGCCCTTCTGTAAAGACCTCTAGGACTCTACCTCATTCCAGCTATTTAGGAAATTTCTGTCTGATCATTGGTTGACCCCTAAGCAAACTGAGCAGAATATTCAGTAGTGACACATGACAAAGAATACGAACTTTACAGAATCAGTTTAAATCATTGAACAAGCAACAATAACAAATAACAAACTAGGAAGGGGGAATGACAAAATATCCAAAGTTGCCACATTATATTATTTAGAATGTCAAATTTTCAACAAAAGATTATGAGGTATACAAGTAAACAAGAAAACATAATCCATATACAGCAGAGAAATACAGTAATCAATAGAAACTTCCTGAGGAAGCCTAGATGTTGGACATACTAAATAAAGATCTTAAATAAGCTATTTTAAACATGTTCAAAGAATGTTGTCTCACCAAATAGAGGATATCAATGAAGACATAAAAATAATAGAAAGAATGAAATGGAAATTCTGTAGTTGAAGAAAGTACAATAATTAAAAAACTTCCTAGAGGAGATCAACTGCAGATTTGAAAAGGAAGAAAAAAAATGAGTGAACTTACAGATAGGTCAATTAAAATTATGCAGTCTGAGGAAGAGAAGAAAAAAGAATGATGGAAAAGGAACACAGCCTTAGCCTCAGAAATCTATAAGACACCATCAAACACACCAAGACACAAATAATGGGAGTCTCAGAAGGAAAGGAGAGACAGAAAAGGGCAGAATGGATATCTGAAGAAATAATGGCTCAAAGTTTTTATGAAAAACATTAAATAGGAGGTATAGCATCCAAGTTCAACAAATTCCAAATAATATGAACTCAAAGACAAGCACACCAAGACAAAGCATAAAAAAGTTGTTGAAGGACAAAGACAAAGAGAATATGAAAAGCAGCAAGTGAGAAGCAACTGGTCATGGACAAGAGAGCCTCAATAAGACTAACAGTTAATTTCTTATCAGAAGGCAATGAGATGAAATATTCAAAGTGCTGAAAGAAAAACTCTCAGCCAAGAATTTTATATACAAAAAATTATCATTCAATAAGGAGAAATTAATAATTTCCCAGGTAAACTAAAACTGAGGTAGTCTGTCACTAGCACACTTGCCCTACAAGATATACTCAAAGGAAGCCATTAGGCAGAAATGAAAGAACGCTAGATAGGTAACTAAAATCCACATGAAGAAAAAAAAGCACCAGTAAGGTAACTACATAGGTAAATATTAAAAATGGTATAAATTTTTGTTTGTAACTCTTTTCTACAATCTGATGTAAAAGACATCTACATAAAGCAACAATTAAATATCTCTGTAGTTCTATCTATGTAGTTCACAATAGATAAAGATGTAATTACATAACAGGAACAGCAAAAATGATGGGTAAGGAATAGGGACGCAGTAAAGCAAAAATTTTGTAAGCTATTGTAATTAAATTTACTTGAACTAGATTCCTGTAAATTGTTCATTTCAATCTCCAGTGCAACCACTATAAAATAACTCAAAAATGTAGTAAAAGACAAGGGAATAAAATGACACACTGGAAAATATGCATTTAATCCAAAAGAAGGCAGTAATGGATGAACCGAGAAAAAAAGAAGACATAAGACATATAGAAAACAAACAGCAAAATAACAGATATAAATACTATCTTACTAGTAATTACATTAAATGTAAATGGATTAAACACTCAAATTTTAAAAGGCAGACATTGATATAACAGATTTTTTTTTAAATAACGCAATCCAACTATAAGCTATCTCTAAGGGAAACACTTTAGATTCAAATACACATATTGATTGAAAGTAAAAGGATGGAAAAAGATATACCATGCAAACAGTAACCAAAAGGGATCTGAAGTGGCAACACTAATATCAGACAAAACAGACTTTGAGAGAAAAGATATTACTGGAGACCAAAAAAAAATTTAATAATGATAAAACTATCACTTTAACTAGAAGATATAACAATTGTAAATATATGTGCACCTAAAAACAGAGCCCCAAAATATATGAAGCAAACGGTGGAAGAATTTAACATAGAAATAGATAATTTGACAATAACAGTTCCAGGGTTTCCACCTTGAAAATGGATAGAATATCTAGACAAAATATCCACAAGATGATAGCAAACTTGAACAACTCTGTGAACCAACTCAACCTAACAGACACTTATAGAACACCTCATTCAACAAAAGCAGAATATGTATTCTTCTGAAGGGCATATGGGACATTCTCCAGTATAGACCACATGTTATGCCCTAAAACAAATCTCTGTAAATTTGAAAGGACTGAAATCATATAGAGTATGCTCTCTGACCACAATGAAATGAAATTAGAAATCAATAATCGAAGGAAAACTAGAAAATTCACAAATACGTAAAAATAAAACAACCCACTACTAAATAATCAATGGGTCAAAGAAAAAAATCTCAAGAGAAATTGGGGGATGGGGCCCAAGATGATGGCTTAGGAAGATACTGAACTTACCTCTTCCCACAGACACACCAAATCTACAGCTACACATAGATCACTTCCTTCTGAAAAAGATCTGAAAACTAGATGAACTGTTTCTCCACAACAACAGATAAAAGGGCCAAACTGAGACAAGTAGGAAAGGCAGAGACATGGTCTTGCAAAAATCCCACCCCTGGTGCAGCAGTGTACAATAGGGAGGGGTCTCACCACTCCAGCACTTCTCCTGGAAAATCGAGGGGTTGGTGCCCCACATCAGGCACCCCAACCCCTGGGATCTGCATCAGAGAGACAAGCACCCCAGATGTCTGCTCAGTAAACCAACAAGGGGCCCAAGTGCTATAGAAAACTGAACTTCCCCCTTTAAAGGGCGTGCATGCAATCTCACTCACCCCAAGACCTAGCAAAAAAAAGCAGTTTGAAAAGCGCTTGGACTATACGTGAAGAACACTAATTCTGCTAATCTAAAAGCATAAGCTGGAAGGGCAGGGGTCGGTTGAAATTCTCCTTGGAGACAGAGGTGCTGATGGACACTGTTATTCCACTTTCCACCTACCCTGCCAGCACAGGCGGGCGAGATTGAAGGCAGCACCACCTCTCTACCTCACTAAGACAGGCAGGGGTGAGTGCTGGCAGCACTACCCCACTGCCTTGCTAAAGCCCGAGAGTGTGGGCAGGTGCAGAATTCCCCCACTCGTGGTTGGGGAAGGTGAGCAAAAGTGGTCATGGCATTCTCTGTTCCCAGCCTAAAGTCAACATGTGCACAATGGCAATGCACTGCTGAAACCTGGGGGCACGTGTAGTCAAGATGTTTTCTCATTGCCTTGCTGAAGCCGGGGAACATGTCCTGCCCTCTGCACTCTTAGGCTGCCTTGCTAAAGCCAGTGGGCCCATGCAAGCCACACAGGGGGCACCCCTTGACCACCTCGCTCTGGTGGCCAAGGGGACTGGTGTTACTGGGCTCCAGGGGGCTGTAACAAGCAGAAAGACAGTTCTCGACAGGCCCCCACCCCCAAGGCACTGCAAAGGCAGCAGACTGAAACACAACCCCAGTCTTCTTATAAAAGGCCTGTTTAGTCAGCCTGGAGCTTTCCCCTGAGGCTTCAGATTTCCCACACATCTGGGGGCTAAGGAGGCACTCCCAGGCACATAAGTAGGGAGACATCACTCTTGCACATACCTCTGGCCTCACTACAGACCAACAAAACCACCCAGAAAGGAATTATTACACTCATCTGGAGACCGGATTTTTGCAACTGTCACCGAGGGGACACTTCCAGATCTCCTAGACTGGAGGCCAGAAGGGATTATGACCATGGCCCCACAGGGGCCGTGTAGGTACTTTCATACTTTAAAAGCTGCTACCTGAGGGTGTGACTCCCAATCAGCCTGAAACTAGGTGACAAATAAGATTCCTCCCCTTGGAACACTGACAAATCTTGGCACACCCTCAACACAGGGAATATCAAGAACAAACCAGGCAATTGAGACAATCACAAAGGTACTAGAGACAACCAAAAGCTAGGCCAAGGTAGAACAAGAAGGTTCATTATCTAAGCAAGGCCACTCCTTCAAGGCTGAGAGAGGTAGCTGTTTCCTTTAATACAAAGACACATACACAGAGAGTCAAGCAAAATGAGGAGACAGAGAAACATGTTCCAAATGAAAAAGCAAGATAAAACCTCAGGAAGAGACCTTAATGATATGGAGATTAGTAATCTACCTGATAAAGAATGGAAACTAATGGCCATAAAGATGCTCACCAAACTCAGGAGAAGAATGGATGAAACAGTGAGAACTTCAAAAGAGACTGAAAATATAAGTACCAAACAGAAGTCACAGAGCTGAAGAATACAATAGCTAAACTGAGAAATATAAGAGCAGCCTGGATAAAGAAGAACAGCTCAGCAAGCTGGAAGACAAAGCAATGGAACTCACCCAGAAAGAGCAGCAAAAAGAAAAAAAGAATTAAAAAGAAAAAAAAAGATAATTTAAGGGACCTGTGGGACATCAAGCAGAATAATATTTGCATTATAGGGAGTCCCAGAAGGAGAAGAGAGAGAGAAAGGGCCACAAGATTTATTTTAAGAAATAACAGCTCAATCCTTCCCTAACCCAGGAAGGAAACAGACATCCAGGTACAAGTAGCCCAGAGAGTTCCAAGATGAACCCAAAGAGAGCCACACCAGGACACATTATAATTAAAATGTCAAATGTCAAAGTTAGAGAGAATCTTAAAAGCAGCAAGAGAAAAACAAACTGTTACATACAAGGGAACCTCCATAAGACTATCAGCAGATTTCTCAGCAGAAACTCTGCAGGCCAGAAAAGAATAGCGTGATATATTCAGATCTGAAAGGGAAAAAGCTTCCAATGAAGAATACTCTTCTTGGCAAGGTTATAATTCAGGATTGTAGAAAAGATAAAGAGCTTTCCAGACAAGCAAGAGCTTAAGGAGTTCAATACCAAACCAGCCTTACAAAAAACATTGACAAGATTTCTTTAAGCTAAAAAGAAATGGCACTAATTAATAACAAGAAAATAAATGAAACCTCATTACAGAAGATAAATATATAGTAAAGGTATGAGATTAATCTTAGCTATTATGAAGGTTGTTAAAGGACAAAAGTAGTAAAACTGAAACTAAAATAATTTGTTAAGGGGTCCAAAAAATAGACAGATATAAAATGTGACATCTGTGAAAATGAATAACAGAAACCCTCATTCAAAATGGAGTCAGGAAGTCTTGAAGCGGGGGATCTCCCACACATATCACTCATCACAGTGTACTTTACATGCCCCAGTAGGAAGAAGCTTACTTTACACACCCCAGCAGGAAGAAGGAAGATTTTCTCCTTGTCCAGCAACAATCCAGCCAATAAGAAATTGCCACAACCCCAAACTCTGCTCTCCTCCAATGAACTTTCCTTCAGAACAGCCCCTCCCAACTGCCCCCTTTCCTCCCCTTTGTTCTCCAGACTTACCTATGGTTTGCCATAGTTTGCATATCCTGAATTGCAATTCCTCTGCTATTCCCAAATAAACTCGATTTTGCTGGCCAAACTGCTTACCTTTTTGTTTTAAAGGCTGACACATCAAAAACATAAAATATGAAGGGGAGGAGTAAAAATATAGAATTTTGGAATGCGTTCAAATTTAAGTTGCTATCAACTTAGACTATTATATACATAGGATGATACATATGTGAACCCCATGTTAACAACAAAGCAAAAACTTATAGTAAATACACAAAAGAAAATTATAAAAGACTAAACATAAAACTAAAAGTCATCAATCCACAAGGCAAGAGCGAAAGAGAAGAAGAAAGGAACAGAGAGGAACTACAAAAACAGCCAGAAAACAAGAGACTGCCTACAAGAGACTCACCCAGAAGTAAGGACACACACAGACTGAAAGTGAAAAGATAAAAAAGGATATTTCATGCAAATGGCAACAAAAAGAAAGTTGACATGGCTTTATTCATATCAGACAAATAAAACTTTAAAAAAAAGACTAATAAAAGACAAAGAGGGGAACTATACAATGACAAAGGGGTCAACCCAGCAAGAAATAAAACATTTATAAATATATGTACCCAACATCAGAGCACCTAAATATATGAAGTGAATAGTAACAGACCTAAAAGGAAAAACTGACAGCAAACAATAATAGGAGGGGACTTTAACACTCCACTTATATCAATGAATAGATCATCCAGATAGAGAATCATGAAGAAAGCATAGTCTGTAAACAACACACAAGACCAGATAGACTTAATAGATACCTACAGAACACTAAATGCAGAAGTAGCAGAATAAAAATTCTCCTCAAGTTCACATGGAACATTCTTCAGGATAGATCACATGTTAGACCACAAAACAAGACTCAATAAATTCAAGAAGATGGAAATCATATTACGTATTTCTTCTGGCCACAATGGTATGAAACTAGAAATCAATTACAAGAAGAAAACTGGAAAAACTGCAAATACATGAAGATTAAACAACACATTACTGAACAGCTACTAGGTCAGAGGAGAAATCAAAAACTACCTAGAGACAAATGAAAACAGAAACATGACATACAAAAATCTATGGGATGAGGGGCTTCCTTGGTGGCGCAGTGGTTGAGAGTCCGCCTGCCGATGCAGGGGACACGGGTTCGTGCCCCGGTCCGGGAAGATCCCACATGCCGCGGAGCGGCTGGGTCCGTGAGCCATGGCCACTGAGCCTGTGCGTCTGGAGCCTGTGCTCCACAACGGGAGAGGCCACAACAGTGAGAGGCCCGCGTACCACAGAGAAAAAAAAAAAATATCTATGGGATACAGCAAAACTGGTTCTAAGAGGGAAGTTCATGCCCATTCAGGCCTACCTCAGAAAACAAGAAAAGTATCAAATAAACAACTTTACATTTAAAAGAACTAGAAAAAGAAGAACAAATGAAGTCTAAAATTAGTAGCAAGAAGTAAATAATAAAGGTCGGAGCAAAAATAAAGTAGAACTAAAAAAACAATAGGAAGAAGAAACACTTCCAAATTAATTTTACAAGGCTAGCATTACCATGGCAACAAAACCAGAAAAGGACAACACACACAAAAAAGAAAATTACAGGCCAATATCCCTGATGAACACAGATGTAAAAATCATCAACAAAATAACTAGCAAACCAAATTCAACAATACATTAAAAGAATCATACACCATAATCAAGTGGGATTTACTCCAGGGAGGTAAGAATGGTTCAACACCCTCAAATCAATCAATGTGACACACAACATTAACAAAATGAAGAATAAAAATCATACGATTATCTCAATAGGTACTGAAAAAGAATTTGACAATATTCAACATCCATTTATTATAAAAACTCTAAACAAAGTGGATATAGAGGAAATGTACCTTAACATAATGAGGGCCTATATGACAAACTCACAGCTGATATCGTACCCAATGGTGAAAAGCTGAAAGCCTTCCCTTAAGATCAGGACCAAGACAAGGATGTCCACTCTCCCCACTTTTATTCAACATAGTATCAGAAGTCCTAGAATCAGCAATTAGGCAAGAAAAATAAATGGTAAACAAATTGAAAAGGAGGAAGTAAAGCTGTCACTATTTGCAGATGACATGATAATACATATAAAAAACCTTGAAGACCACACACACACACACACACACACACACAAACTGTTAGAATAGCTGAATCTAGTAACATTGCAGGGTATAAAATTATATACAGAAATCTGTTGCATTTAAACACACTAACAGCAAACTATCAGAAAGAGAAATTAAGAAAATCCCATTTACAACTGCATCCAAAAGAATAAAATATCTAGGAATAAATTTAACCAAGGAGGTGAAAGACCTATACACTAAAAACTATAAGACACTGATGAAAGAAACTGAGGAAGGCACAAATAAATGGAAAGATATTCCATGCTCATTTTAATATTGTTAAAATGTCCACATTCCCCAAAGCAATCTACAGATTCAATGCAATCCCTATCAAAATTCCAATGGCATTTTTCACAGAACTGGAACAAATAATCCTAAAATTTGTATGAAACTACAAAAGAAGAGGCAAAACAATCTTGAGAAAGAACAAAACTGGAGGTACCATGCTCCCTTTCAAGCTATACTACAAAGCTAAGTAATCAAAACAGTATAGTATTGTAATAAAAACAGATACATAGATCAATGGAACAGAATAGAGAGCCCAGAAATAAACCCACACATATATGGTCAATTAATTTATGACAAAAGAGGCAAGAATATACAATGAGGAAAGGACAGTCTCTTCAATAAATGGTGCTGAGAATATCTGACAGCTACATACAAAAGACTGAAACTGGACCACTATCTTTCACCACATACAAAAAATTAGCTGGGGCTTCCCTGGTGGTGCAGTGGTTGAGAGTCCACCTGCCAATGCAGGGGACATGGGTTCGTGTCCTGGTCCGGGAAGATCCCACATGCCATGGAGCGGCTGGGCCTGTGAGCCATGGCTGCTGAGCCTGCGCATCTGGAGCCTGTGCTCCGCAACGGGAGAGGCCACAACAGTTAGAGGCCCGTGTACTGCAAAAAAAAAAAAAAAAAAAAAAAAAAAAGCTCAAAATGGATTAAAGACTTGAATGTAAGACCTGAAACCATAAAACTCCTAGAAGAAAAGATAGGCATAACGTTCTTGATATCTGTCTTAGTGATGTTTTTCTGGATCTGACCCCAAAGGCAAGGGAAACAAAAGCAAAAATAAACAAATGGGACTACATCAAACTAAAAAGCTTCTGCCCAGTGAAGGAAACCAACAGCAAAATGAAATGGCAACTTACTGAATGGGAGAAGATATTTTCAAATCATATATCCAATAAGATGTTACTATCTAAAATGTATAAAGACCTCATATAATTCAATAACCAAAAAAAACAGTCCAATTAAAATGCAGAGATTCTCAATAGACATTTTTCCAAGAAGACACAGAGACAGCCAACAAGTACATGACAAGATGTTCAATGTCACTAATTAACCAGGGAAATGCAAATCAAAACCACAATGAGATATCACCTCATACCTGTTAGAGTGGCTATTGTCAAAAAGACAAGAAATTACAAGTGTTGGCAAGGATGTGGAGAAAAGGGTATCCTTGTGCACTGTTGGTGGGAATGTAAATTGGTGCAGCAAGTATAGAAAACAGTGTGGAGGTTCCTCAAAAACTTTAAAATAGTCTACCATATGATCCAGCAACTTCACTTCTGGGTATTAATCTGAAGAAAACAAAAATACTCATTTGAAATGATACACGCATCCCTATGTTCACTGCAGCACTATTTACAACAGACAAGATATTAAAAAACAAAAACAAAAAAACAAACCTAAGTGTCCATCAATGGACACTTTAAGAGGTGGTGTATACACACACACACACACACAATGGAATACTATTCAGCCATGAAAAAGTGAAGTTTTGCCATTTACAAAAACATGTAGAGGGGCTTCCCTGGTGGCGCAGTGGTTGAGAGTCCGCCTGCCGATGCAGGGGACACGGGTTCGTGCCCAGTCTGGGAAGATCCCACATGCCGCAGAGCGGCTAGGCCCGTGAGCCATGGCCGCTGAGCCTGCACGTCCGGAGCCTGTGCTCTGCAACGGGAGAGGCCACAACAGTGAGAGGCCCGCGTACCACAAAAATAAAAAACAAACCAAAAAAAACATGTATGGACCTAGATTGTATTATGCTAAATGAAATAAGTCAGACAGAGAAAGGCAAATACCACATGATTCCACTTATGTGTGTAATCTGAAAAACAAAACAAAACCC
Source organism: Mesoplodon densirostris (assembly GCF_025265405.1). NCBI lineage: Eukaryota > Metazoa > Chordata > Mammalia > Artiodactyla > Ziphiidae > Mesoplodon > Mesoplodon densirostris. The sequence goes on from NC_082664.1 coordinate 153,644,461, forward strand.
AGACTCATAGATACAGAGAACAGATAATGGTTGCTGGAGGTGAGGGTGTTGGAGGAGAGGGGTTGGAATGGGTGAAGAGGATCAGGAACTACAAACTTCCAGTAATAAAAAAAATAAGTCATGGGGATATAACATGCAGCATGGGGAATATATAATATAATAATATTGTATTAACTTTGTATGCATATATGTATGGTAACTAGACTTACAGTGTTGATTATTTCACAACATACAAATATTGAATCACTAATATAATATTGTATGTCAATTGTATGTATGTTATATATATATGTGGAAATTAGAAAATGCTTTGATATGGATGAAAACAAAACCATAGCATACCAAAATTTATGGAATGTAGCAAAAATGGTGCTTAGTGGTAAGTTTAGAGCTATAAGTGCTTATATTAAAAAAGGAGAAAAATCTCAAGTCAACCTAACCTTCTACTTTAAGAAACTAGGAAAAGATCCAACTAAAGCAAACAGAGTAAAGAAACAGTAAGACTTAGAGTGGAAATAAACAGATAATTTTTTTAAGTAGAGAAAATCAATGAAACCAGAATTTGGTTCTTTTAAAAGATCACATTTTAAAATTGAAAAACCTTTAGATACACTGACCAAATACAGAGGACGAGGGAGGGATAAAGAGAAAGAGAAAGAGGACTCAAATTACTAATGTCAAAAATTAAAATTGAGCATATTACTACTGATCCTACAGAAATAAAAGAATTACAAGGGAATACTACAATCCACTGTATGCCAAAAAGTTAGACAACACAGATGAAATGGATAAATTCCTACAAAGTTACAAACTACAGAAACTGATTACAGAAGAATAGAAATTTTGAATACACTTATAATAAGAAAAGAGATTGAGTTAACAATCAAAAACCTTCGTTTAAAGAAGGCCCAGAATCAGATGGCTTCACTGGAGACTTCTACAAAACATTAAAGAAGAATTAACATCAATCCTTGACAAACTCTTCCAAAAATTAAAGAAGGAGTAGTTTTCAACTCATTCTGTGAGACTAATATTAGTCTGATAGCAAAATCCACAAAGACATCACAAGAAAACTACATAACAATATTCCCTATAAATAAGACTGAAAACACTCTCAACAAAGTATCAGCATATCAAATCCAGCAACATACAGCAGGTTTATGCACCATGACCAACTAGAATATATCTCAGGAATGAAAAGTTGATTTAACATACAAAAATCAGTCAATATAACACAAAATATTAATAAAAAACAGGGGAAGGAAATGGTATGGTTATCTCAATAGACACAGTAAAAGCCTTTGTAAAACAACAACTTTTCATGATTTGAAAGGAAAAACAAAACCAAACCTCAACTACTAAGAAATAGAAAGGGATTTCATCAACCTGATAAAGGGCATCTACAAAGAACCTATAGGCTACTTTAGACTGAAAGCTTCCCCATTAAGATCAAGACCAAGATAAGGATATCTGTTCTTACCACTTACTCTTTTCTATTCAACATTACACTGGTGGTGCCAGCCAGGGTAATTAGGCAAGAAAGTGAAATAAAAGGCATCCCAATTGGAAAAGAAGAATTAAAACTATATTTTCAGATGACATGATCTTCTAGATATAAAGATCTTCAGGAATCTACAAAAATATTATTAGAGCTAATAAATGATTACAGCAAGGTTGTGAGATACAAAAATCAATTATATCTCTCTGTACATGTGCAATGAACAATCCAAAAATAAATTTCAGAAAATAATTCTGTTTACAACACCATAAAAAATAAAAAAGGAATAAATCTTTAGCAAAAGAAGTACAAGACGTGTACACTAAAAACTACAAAATATCATTGAAGCAAATTAAAGAATATTTAAATAAATGGAAAGACAGCCTTTATTCCTGGACTAGAGACCTTAATATTGATTAGGTCAGTGGTCTCCAACTTTTTTGGCACCAGGGACTGGTTTCACGAAAAACAATTTTTCCACGGACTGGGGGTAGCAGGGGGGATGGTTCAGGTGGTAACACAAGTGATGGGGAGCGGCAGATGAAGCTTCACTCACTCAACCACCGCTCACCTTCTGCTGTGCAGTCCACTTCCTAACAGGCCACAGACCGGTACTGGTCGGTGGCCCAGTGGGTGGGGACCCCTGGTTTAGATGGTAATACTCCCCAAATTGATCTACAAATTCAATACAATCCCAGCTAGACTTTTTGCAGAATTGGATAATATGGATCCTACAATTAATATGGAAATGCTAGGGATAAGAATAGCAGGATTCACATTTCCTGATTTCAAAACTCACTACAAAGCTACAGTAATCAACACAGTGTCATACTGGTATAAGGATAGATAAATCAATGGAAAACACCTGAGAGTCCAGAAATAAACCTATATATTTATTGTCAATTGATTTTCAACAATAGTGCCAAGAAAATTCAATATGGAAAAAAACAGCCTTTTCCACAAACAGTGGAATAGTTACATGCAAAAGAATAAAACTGAACCCCTATTTCACACTATCTATAAAACCTAAGTCAAAATGGATCAAAGACCTACATATAAGAGCTGAAACTATAAAAGTCTTAGAAGAAAACATGGATAAAAATCTTCATGATGTTGGATTAATGGTTTCTTAGATGGACACCAAATACAAGCAACCAAAGAAAAAATAGATAAATTTAGCCTCATCAAAATTAAAACTTTTCTTGTTCAATGGACACTATAAGAAATTATAAAGACAATGGACAGAATTAGAGAAAATATTTGCAAAGCATATATCTGATAAGGGTCTAGTATTCAGAATATATAAAGAACTCTTATAACTCAATTAATACAAGACAACCCAGAGGACCTTCAAGATGGAGGAAGAGTAAGATGCGGAGATCACCTTCCTCTCCACAAACACAACAGAAATACATCTACATGTGGAACAACTCCTACAGAACACCTACTGAACGCTGGCAGAAGACCTCAGACCTCCCAAAAGGCAGGAAATTCCCCATGTAACTGGGTAGGACAAAGAAAAAAGAAAAAACAGAGGCAAAAGAATAGGGACAGGACCTGCACCAGTGGAAGGGAGCTGTGAAGGAGGAAAGGTTTCCACACACTAGGAAGCACCTTCGCAGGCAGAGACTGCGGGTGGCAGAGGTGGGGAGCTTCAGAGCCATGGAGGAGAGCGCAGCAACAGGGGTGCCGAGGGCCAAGCAGAGAGATTCCCTCAAAGAGGATCGGGGCCGACCAGCAATCACCAGCCTGAGAGGCTTCTCTGCTCACCCGCCGGGACGGGTCGGGGCTGGGAGCTGAGGCTCAGGCTTCCTTCGGATCCCAGGGAGAGGACTGGGGTTGGCTGCGTGAACACAGCCTGAAGGAGGCTAGTGCGCCATAGCTAGCCAGGAGGGAATCTGGGAAAAACTCTGGAGCTGCTGAAGAGGTGGGAGACTTTTTCTTGCCTCTTTGTGTCCTGGTGTGCGAGGAGAGGAGATTAACAGTGCCGCTTAAAGGAGCTCCAGAGACAGGCACGAGCCGCGGCTACCACCGTGGACCCCAGAGACCGGCATCAGACGCTAAGGCTGCTGCTGCACCCAACAAGAAGCCTGTGTGCAAGCACAGGTCACTCTCCACACCTCCCCTCCCAGGAGCCTGTGCAGCCCCCCACTGCCAGGATCCCATGATCCAGGGACAACTTCCCCAGTAGAACACACGGTGAGCCTCAGGCTGGTGCAACGTCACTCCGGCCTCTGCTGCTGCAGGCTTGCCCCGCATCTGTACCCCTCTCTCCCCCCGGCCTGAGTGAGCCAGAGTCCCCGAATCAGCTGCTCTTTTAACCTTGTCCTGTCTGAGCGAAGAACAGATGCCCTCAGGCGACCTACACACAGAGGCGGGTCCAAATACAAAGCTGAACCCCAGGAGCTGTGCAAACAAAGAAGAGAAAGGGAAATCTCTCCCCGCAGCCTCAGGAGCAGCGGATTAAATCTCCACAATCAACCTCATGTACCCTGCATCTGTGGAACACCTGAATACACAACGAATCATCCCAAACTGAGGAGGTGAACTTTGGGAGCAAAGGTATATATATATTTTTTCTCTTTTTCTCTTTTTGTGAGTGTGTATGTGTATGCTTCTGTATGTGATTTTGTCTGTATAGCTTTCCTTTTACCACTTCTCCTGGGGGTTCTGCCTGTCTGTTTTTTTTTTTGTTTGTTTTATTACTTAAAAAATTTTTTTCTTAATAATTATTTTTTAATTTAATAATTTTATTTTACTTCATTTTATTTTATTTTATCTTCTTTCCTTCTATTTTTTCTCCCTTTTATTCTGAGACATGTGGATGAAGGCTCTTGGTACTCCAGCCAGGCGTCAGGGCTCTGCCTCTGAGGTGGGAGAGCCAAGTTCAGGACACGGGTCCACAACAGACCTCCCAGCTCCACATAATATCAAATGGCGAAAATCTCCCAGAGATCTCCTTATCAACACCAAGACCCAGCTTCACTCAATGACTAGCAAGCAACAGCACTGGACACCCTATGCCAAACAACTAGCAAGACAGGAACACAACCTCATCCATTAGCAGAGAGGCTGCCTAAAATCATAATAAGGCCACAGACACCCCAAAACACACCAGAAGACGTGGACCTGCCCACCAGAAAGACAAGATCCAGCCTCATCCACCAGAACATAGGCACTAGTCCCCTCCACCAGGAAGCCTACACAACCCACTGAACCAACCTTAGCCACTGGGGACAGACACCAAAAACAAGGGGAACTACGAACCTGCAGCCTGCGAAAAGGAGACCGCAAACACAGTAAGTTAAGCAAAATGAGAAGAAAGAAAAACACACAGCAGATAAAGGAGCAAGGCAAAAACCCACCAGACCTAACAAATGAAGGAGAAATAGGCAGTCTACCTGAAAAAGAATTCAGAATAATGATACTAAAGATGATCCAAAATCTTGGAAATGGAATAGAGAAAATACAAGAAACGTTTAACAAGGACCTAGAAGAACTAAAGAGCAAACAACCAGTGATGAACAACACAATAAATGAAAGTAAAAATTCTCCAGAAGGGATCAATAGCAGAATAACTGAGGCAGAAGAACAGATAAGTGACCTGGAATATAAAATAGTGAAAATAACTACTGCAGAGCAGAATAAAGAAAAAAGAATGAAAAGAATTGAGGACAGTCTCAGAGACCTCTGGGAAACATTAAATGCACCAGCATTCGAATTATAGGGGTCCCAGAAGAAGAGAAAAAGAAAGGGACTGAGAAAATATTTGAAGAGATTATAGTTGAAAACTTCCCTAATATGGGAAAGGAAAGAGTTAATCAAGTCCAGGAAGCACAGAGAGTCCCATACAGGATAAATCCAAGGAGAAACATGCCAAGACACGTATTAATCAAACTATCAAAAATTAATACAAAGAAAAAATATTAAAAGCAGCAAGGGAAAAACAACAAATAACACACAAGGGAATCCCCATAAGGTTAACAGCTGATCTTTCAGAAGAAACTCTGCAAGCCAGAAGGGAGTGGCAGGACTTACATAAAGTGATGAAGGAGAAAAACCTACAACCAAGATTACTCTACCCAGCAAGGATCTCATTCAGATTTGATGGAGAAATTAAAACCTTTACAGACAAGAAAAAGCTAAGAGAATTCAGCACCACCAAACCAGCTTTACAACAATGATAAAGGAACTTCTCTAGGCAGGAAACACAAGAGAGGGAAAAGACATACAATAACAAACCCAAAACAATTAAGAAAATGGTAATAGAAACATACATATCAATAATTACCTTAAATGTAAATGGATTAAATGCCACAACCCAAAAGACATAGATTGGATGAACGGACACAAAAACAAGACCTGTATATATTATCTCTACAAGATACCCACTTCAAACCTAGGGACACATACAGACTGAAAGTGAGAGGATGGAAAAAGATATTCCATGCAAATAGAAATCAAAAGAAAGCTGGAGTAGCAATTCTCATATCAGATAAAATAGACTTTAAAATAAAGACTGTTACAAGAGACAAAGAAGGACACTGCACAATGAACAAGGGATCGATCCAAGAAGAAGATATAACAAGTGTAAATATTTATGCCCCCAACATAGGAGCACCTCAATACATAAGGCAAATACTAACAGCCATAAAAAGGGAAATCGACAGTAACACAATCATAGTAGGGGACTTTAACACCCCACTTTCACCAATGGACAGATCATCCAAAATGAAAATAAATAAGGAAACACAAGCTTTAAATGATACATTAAACAAGATGGACTTAATTGATATTTATAGGACATTCCATCCAAAAACAACAGAACACACATTCTTCTCAAGTGCTCATGGAATATTCTCCAGGATAGATCATATCTTGGGTCACAAATCAAGCCCTGGTAAATTTAACAAAATTGAAATTTTATCAAGTATCTTTTCCAAACTCAACGATATGAGACTAGATATCAATTTCAGGAAAAGATCTGTAAAAAATACGAACACATGGAGGCTAAACAATACACTACTTAATAACCAAGAGATCAAAGAGGAAATCAAAAAATACATAGAAAAAAATGACAATGAAAACAAGACGACCCAAAACCAATAGGATGCAGCACAAGCAGTTCTTAGAGAGAAGTTTATAGCAATACAATCCTACCTTAAGAAACAGGAAACATCTCGAATAAACAACCTAACCTTGCACCTAAAGCAATTAGAGAAAGAAGAACAAAAAATCCCTAAAGTTAGCAGAAGGAAAGAAATCATAAAGATCAGATCAGAAATAAATGAAAAAGAGATGAAGGAAACGATAGCAAAGATTAATAAGACTAAAAGCTGTTTCTTTGAGAAGATAAACAAAACTGATAAACCATTAGCCAGACTCATCAAGAAAAAAAGGGAGAAGACTCAAATCAACAGAATTAGAAATGAAAAGGGAGAAGTAACAACTGACACTGCAGAAATACAAAGGATCATGAGAGGTTACTACAAACAACTATATGCCAATAAAATGGACAACCTGGAAGAAATGGACAAATTCTTAGAAATGCACAACCTTCCGAGACTGAACCAGGAAGAAACAGAAAATATGAACAGACCAGTCACAAGCACTGAAATTGAGACTGTGATTAAAAATCCCCCAACAAACAAAAGCCCAGGACCAGACAGCTTCACAGGAGAATTCTAACAAACATTTACAGAAGAGCTAACACCTACCCTTCTCAAACTCTTCCAAAATATAGTAGAGGTAGGATCACTCCCAAACTCATTCTACGAGGCCACCATCACCTTGATACCAAAACCAGACAAAGATGTCACAAAGAAAGAAAACTACAGGCCAATATCCCTGATGAACATAAATGCAAAAATCCTCAACAAAATACTAGCAAACAGAATCCAACAGCACATTAAAAAAGATCATACACTATGATGAAGTGGGGGTTATCCCAGGAATGCAAGGATTCTTCAATATACACAAATCAATAAACGTGATACACCATATTAACAAATTGAAGGAGAAAAACCATATGATCCTCTCAATAGACGCAGAGAAAGCTTTCAACAAAATTCAACACCCATTTATGATAAAAACCCTCCAGAAAGTAGGCATAGAGGGAACTTTCCTCAACATGATAAAGGCCATATATGACAAACCCACAGCCAACATCATCCTCAATGGTGAAAACATGAAACCATTTCTACTAAGATCAGGAACAAGACAAGGTTGCCCACTCTCACCACTCTTATTCAACATAGTTTTCGAAGTTTTAGCCACAGCAATCAGAGAAGAAAAAGAAAAAAAATGAATCCAAATCAGAAAAGAAGAAGTAAAACTGTCACTGTTTGCAGATGACATGATACTATACATAGAGAATCCTAAAGATGCTACCAGAAAACTACTAGAGCTAATCAATGAATTTGGTAAAGTAGCAGGATACAAAATTAATGCACAGAAATCTCTGGCATTCCTATACAGTAATGATGCAAAATCTGAAAGAGAAATTAAGGAAATACTCCCATTTACCATTGCAACAAAAAGAATAAAATACCTAGGAAAACCTACCTAAGGAGACAAAAGACCTGTATGCAGAAAATTATACGACACTGATGAAAGAAATTAAAGATGATACAAACAGATGGAGAGATATACCATGTTCTTGGATTGGAAGAATCAACATTGTGAAAATGACTATACTACCCAAAGGAATCTACAGATTCAATGCAATCCCTATGAAACTACCAGTGGTATTTTTCACAGAACTAGAACAAAAAATTTCACAATTTGTACGGAAACACAAAAGGTCCTGAATAGCAAAAGCAATCTTGAGAAAGCAAAACGGAGCTGGAGGAATCAGGCTCCCGGACTTCAGACTATACTACAAAGCTACAGTAATCAAGACAGTATGGTACTCACACAAAAACAGAAATATAGAACAATGGAACAGGATAGAAAGCCCAGAGATAAACCCACACACATATGGTCACCTTATCTTTGATAAAGGAGGCAAGAATATACAATGGAGAAAAGACAGCCTCTTCAATAATTGGTGCTGGGAAACCTGGACAGGTACATGTAAAAGTATGAAATTAGAACACTCCCTAACACCATACACAAAAATAAAATCAAAATGGATTAAAGACCTAAATGTAAGGCCAGACACTATCAAACTCTTAGAGGAAAACATAGGCAGAACGCTCTATGACATAAATCACAGCAAGATCCTTTTTGACTCACCTCCTACAGAAATGGAAATAAAAACAAAAATAAACAAATGGGACCTAATGAAACTTAAAAGCTTTTGCACAGCAAGGGAAACTTTAAACAAGACGAAAAGAAAACCCTCAGGATAGGAGAAAATATTTGCAAATGAAGTAACTGACAGAGGATTAATCTCCAAAATTTACAAGCAGCTCATGCAGCTCAATATCAAAAAAACAAACAACCCAATCCAAAAATGGGCAGAAGACCTAAATAGACATTTCTCCAAAGAAGATATACAGATTGCCAACAAACACATGAAAGAATGCTCAACATCATTAATCATTAGAGAAATGCAAATCAAAACTACAATGACATATCATCTCACACCGGTCAGAATGGACATCATCACAAAGTCTACAAACAATAAATGCTGGAGAGGGTTTGGAGAAAAGGGAACCCTCTTGCACTGTTGGTGGGAATGTAAATTGATACAGCCACTATGGAAAACAGTATGGAGGTTCCTTAAAAAACTAAAAATAAAGCTACCATATGACCCAGCAATCCCACTACTGGGCATACACCCTGAGAAAACCATAATTCAAAAAGAGTCATGTACCAAAATGTTCACTGCAGCTCTATCTACAATAGCCAGGACATGGAACAAACCTAAGTGTCCATCAACAGATGAATGGATAAAGAAGATGTGGCACATATATACAATGGAATATTACTCAGCCATAAAAAAGAAACAAAATTGAGTTATTTGTAGTGAGGTGGATGGACCTAGAGTCTGTCATACAGAATGAAATAAGTCAGAAAGAGGAAAACAAATACCGTATGCTAACACATATATATGGAATCTAAGAAAAAAAAAAGGTCATGAACAACCTAGGGGCAAGATGGGAATAAAGACACAGACCTACTAGAGAATGGACCTGAGGATATGAAGAGGGGAAAGGGTAAGCTGTGACAAAGTCAGACAGTCGCATGGACATATATACACTACCAAACGTAAAATAGACAGCTAGTGGAAAGCAGCCGCATAGTACAAGGAGATCAGCTCAGTGCTTTGTGACCACCTAGAGGGGTGGGATAGGGAGGGTGAGAGGGAGGGAGACGCAAGAGGGAAGAGATATGGGAACATATGTATATGTATAACTGATTCACTTTGTTATAAAGCAGAAACTAACACACCATTGTAAAGCAATTATACTCCAATAAAAATATTACCAAAAAAAAGGCAACCCAATTGAAAAATGAGCAAAATACCTGAGTAGATATGTCTCCAAAGAAGATATTCAAATGATCAATAAGCGCAAAAAAGATTCTCAAAATCTTTAGTCATTAGGGAAAAATAAATCAAAACCACAATGAGATACTATTTCACAACCACTGGGAGAGCTAAAATCAAGAAACTGCAAAATACAAGTGTTGGTGAAGATGTGGAGAATCTGGAGCCCAAAACATTGCTAGTGGACATGTAAAATCATGCGGCCACTTTGGAAAACAGTTTGGCAGTTCCTCAAAATGTTAAACACAGAATTACCTATGACCCAGCAATTCCAGTCCTAGGTAAACATCCAAGAGAACTGAAAACATATGTTCACTCAAAAACTTGTACGTAAATATTCACAGCAGCATTAGTCATGGTGGCCAAACAATGGAAGCAGCCCAAATGCCCATCACCTGATGGATGGATAAACAAATGTGGTATATCACTACAATGTAATTTGTTACATGCTACAACTTGGGTGAACCTTGAAGACATTTTGCTAAGTGTAAGAAACCAGACACAAGAGGCCACAACGAAGATGTCCTTTAATAGGTAAAGATAACAAACTGTTGTATCCATCCAACAGAATACTACTAGGCAATTGAAATGGATAAGCTACTGCCACATGAAACAACATGGATGAATCTCAGAGGCATTATTATACTGAGTATAAGAGGCCAGTCTCAAAAGGTTACATACTGTGTGACTCCATTTAAGTGACATTCTCAAAAAAACAAAACTGTCGTGATGGAGAACAGATCTGTGGTTGGCAGGGGTTGGACGGGGGGAGAAGGTGTGAATATAAAGGAGCCACGTCCCTGAGATAAGGGCGCTTTTTCAGGTAATGGAACTGTTCTCTATCTGATTTTGATGGTGGTTATAGGAATCTATACATGCGTTGAAGTTCATTGAACTGTACAACCAGCCAGGAAATAAAAACAAAAACGTAACCACAAACAGAAAATAAAGAAACAGGAATAAGTCCCTAACATGCACATTCTTTTTTTTGTTTGTTTTTTTTGGCCGCACTGTGGCATGCGGGATATTAGTTCCCGGACCAGGGATGGAACCCACGCCCCATGGAATGTAAGTGCAGAGTCTTAGCAACTGGACCACCAGGGAATTCCACCATGCACATTCTTTAGTATTTAATTGGAAGAAATGTCCACAACTCAAAAAAGAACAAGTTTGAGACGTCCTTCAAAAATGAGCTAATCCGGGCCTCCCTGGTGGCGCAAGTGGTTGAGAGTCCGCCTGCCGATGCAGGGGATACGGGTTCGTGCCCCGGTCTGGGAGGATCCCATATGCCGCGGAGCGGCTGGGCCCGTGAGCCATGGCCGCTGAGCCTGCGCGTCCGGAGCCTGCGCGTCCGGAGCCTGTGCTCCGCAACGGGGGAGGCCACAACAGTGAGAGGCCCGCATACCGCAAAAAAAAAAAAAAAAAAAAAAAAAAAAAAATGAGCTAATCCATTAAGTATGTATTAAATCCAAACGTTTCCAATGGGTAGATGTAATATGCTACAGCAGGCAAAAGGTGCAGGCTATATATTGGAAGTACAAGAATTAACTGTTGAAGTCTGGATGAAAAAAGTAAAATTAAAATTCCATGTATATGACATAATGCTAAGCTTGGGGGAAAAAGCCTTCCTATATAGATTGAACTGAAAGGCCCTTGCAAACATTTCAGTCACCTGATAAAAGAAAACTGAAAGAGAAAAACTAGGGTCACAACTCCGTACTATGATAGTGAAAATGTCCCTCTTCCTAAAATCAAGCACTCCCCTCAAGCTTCTAGAAGATGGTGTTTCTCTTAGGTAGCCTCTGTCTGTCCAAATCACCTTCCCCAACCCCACTGACAAATTCCTGGCTTCAAGACAAGCCCTATCCCCCAGGCGGCTACCTCTAACTGCCTCCTGAGCAGACACTTGAGAGCAGCCAGGTAGCAAGCCCCTCCTCTCTTCCAATGCCCAGCATGTCTCCCCACACCCCTCTTGTGCCACCCCATTTTTCTCACCTTGCCAGAGGACCACGTCTGCTCCCGCGCTCCCATCCTCTCGTCCATCATTCCCATCTGGCTGTGTCACCTTATCTTCCTCAAAACCTGTCCTGCAATGGTCACCAACCATCTCCACGCTGTGGGACCCAAGGGATGCATTTCTTTTCTCTTTGCCCAACTTCTCAAATGTCATCAACCCAGCTGAACGCACATTCCTTCTGCTCCCATTTTCTGCTCTCAGCCTCTTTTACACCCCATTCTCCTGGTTTCTCCTGCTCTGGCCATTCTGTTGGCCGCTTTTGCTGACTCAGCCTGCTCCCCTGGGCTTCTCAATATGACAGTGTTTCAGGTTCCAGGCAAAGCCCCTCATTTCTCTGCACTCTCCCCTTTGTGGCCCACCTCTCTTGCTCTCAGTGCCACCTTTATGCCCCTGCTCAGTTTGTTTCAGGATGTTTTCTAATCAGTCTGAGATCTGAGTAAATGTTGCAATAAAATGAGGGTTGCATTAAAAAGAAGGAAGGGCTTCCCTGGTGGCACAGTGGTTGAGAGTCCGCCTGCCGATGCAGGGGACACGGGTTCGTGCCCCAGTCCGGGAAGATCCCACATGCCGCGGAGCGGCTGGGCCCGTGAGCCATGGCCGCTGGGCCTGTGCGTCCGGAGCCCGTGCTCCGCAACGGGAGGGGCCACAGCAGTGAGAGGCCCGCGTACCGCAAAAAAAAATTTTTTTAAATAAAAATAGAAAGAGGGAAAATGAGCTTGAGAAGTAGTGCTTCACGTGACCCTCTCCTCAATGAAACGAGTAGAAAAACAAATACGTCTAAAACATTCCTAGAAAAGTAAACCAGTCAACCAGTTCTCTTCCCTCTTTTACCCAGGTATTTGGCAAAACTTGCAACCTTCTTCTCATCCACTCTTGCTGAAATTTAGTCCTGTGTAAAATGAAAGACAGAACTTACTAGGGTCATCCCTCACTATCTGCGGGGGGTTGGTTCCAGGAGGCTGTTCAGCCACCAAAGCCTGTGGATGCTCAAGTCCCTTATATCAAAGAGCTCAGTACAGCTGGCCCTCCGTGTCCACAGATGGGGAACACCTCCCTCGTTTCCTCACCAGGGTGCAGAATCAGAGGAGTGCTGACAAGAGGGGTCTGCAGACCCACCAGTTTTATCACCTGAGTTCTTTGTGGGCCGTGGAAAAGCTGACGAATGCTGTGGTGCTCTCTTCAGAAAAATGAACACACACACAAGACACAAGCTCCTGTGCACAACTTCAAGGGTCCACACACTCAAGCTCGTTCCCTGATCCACGGACTCAAGCTCAACACCCTGGACTGTGGATTCCTGGGGGCTCCCCTAGACTCACACAGACCTCCACCCTGTCAGGTTCACTGCTAAGACTACAAGAAACAAGGCCCAACGAGAATGATCGTGCACAACATAACCAAGACCTCTCTAACACGTCCTGCAGAGACCACGCCATCCATTCACTGAGTCCAGGTTTACTGAGCTCATCTTACATCCTAGGTGCTCTTCTAGTTGAAGAAGACAGACTCCAGGACCCCTGCCCTCAGGGAGCAGACATCCTAGTGAAGGAGTATTCTTGATCTTGGGTGGTTAGTGGTATCACTTGACAGCCTTTGAGATTCCATTCCATAAAAATCCCGTCAAGATGTGTAAAGCATCTCTAAATCTTTCAAAATAAGAAGCTACAGTCTCAATGTTAAGGGTTGACTGAGAAGAAGAAGAAGAAGAAAAAAAAAAAGATGAGCTGGCAGAGCAGCTGCATATCCTTCTAAACTAATGAAGGGATGCTCATCCTCCCAGATGCCCACTCCCAGCAGAAATCTAGCCTCCGTCACCAAGCGAGAGACACACATTTCTGCCACAGTCACAGCCATCTGGTACGCTGGCCTCGTGCCACTGCAAAGACAATGAGCCAGTTCCAAATGGTAAAAGAACCCCAAACTAAAGATGTAAAATCAGAGACCCTAAAATGAGCCAAGTGATACTTCCTCAGCAAACCTCTCCTGATGGCGAATCAAGCACAAAGGTCTCATTAACAAAGAACTGTAATTCTAGACAGTGGGAGAATTAGTTCCACAATGAAAGGCTATATGCCAAAGCTCTTCCTTTTTTTTTTTTTTTTGCGGTATGCGGGCCTCTCACTGTTGTGGCCTCCCCCGTTGCGGAGCACAGGCTCTGGACGCGCAGGCTCCGGACGCGCAGGCTCAGCGGCCATGGCCCACGGGCCCAGCCGCTCCGCGGCATATGGGATCCTCCCAGACCGGGGCACAAACCCGTATCCCCTGCATCGGCAGGCGGACTCTCAACCACTTGCGCCACCAGGGAGGCCCCAAAGCTCTTCTTTAATTCATTTAATTATAGGTCTCTGCATTTGAAAATTATATTCTTGTGTTTCAGATAGCCAAAAAAAAAATGAAATGTCTAAACTCCATCAGTAGGAGAATGGTTACATAGATGATGTTTTATAAAATAGAGTAATATGCAACCAGTAAAAATAACTGGGCACAACACGCTACTATATATAAAATAGGTAACTAATAAGGACCTACTGTGTAGCACAGGGAACTCTACTCAGTACTCTGTAATGACCTATATGGGAAAAGAATCTAAAAAAGAGTGGATATACGTCTATGTATAACTGATTCACCTTGCTGTACAGCAGAAAGTAACACAACATTGTAAATCAACTATACTCCAATTTAAAAGAAAACTGGGTAAACCCCTATTACAGCTGACCCTTGAACAACGTGGCAGTTAAGGGCACCGACCCTTCATGGAAGTCCTTTTATAACTTTACAGTCAGCCCTCCGTATCTGCAGGTCCACATCCTCGGATTCAGACAACCATGGATCATGTAGTGCTGTATTACTGAAAAGAATCCACATATAAGTAGACACACAGTTCAAACCCATATTGTTCAAGGGTCAGCTGTATATTACTCAAGTGACGTGTATTGTTTTATCTGCTTAAAACTTTATTCTTCTCATAAATTCTCCTTCATCCCTTGTGATTCCACCTGGAACTTGCAAATCATACGGCCACTGTGATTCATCCTGGGATAGGAATCACAACATGAAAAAAAAATCTATTAGTCTCCCTTAGGACTTTCCCACCTGGAAAACAATTATGGGGCTGTGAGCATGTGAGCTTACAAGAGCCTCGAGTAGCAGAAATACACATAAAGGGTGTGTGCACATGTATGTGTGTGTGTGTGTGTGCATGTGTATAAACACAGGATGACTGCCCTTACACAGGTTATAACAGTGTGGGAGGCAAAGACAGAGGAAATGCTACGTCTTTATGAAATTCAACAGAAATTTTAGGATTATCAGTGATATTTTTCTTCCTCTTTAATATGTTTCAAATTAAAGGAAAGGCACCACAGTGTACCACTGACAAGACCCCAAGTTGCATTCCGTAACTCCACTTAGGAGTCAGTTATTTGGAACTGAAAACATATTTTTCCAGAGAAACCATGCTACAAACAGCTGAGGTTAGATCCTAAGCCAAATCCATAAATGCTTACTTAAACCATCATTTACTTTGGGGAAACTACATTTGTTAAAGTCCTTTCTATGTGCCAGACATTACGTCTTCCAAAAACATTAACGCATATATTTCTCAAAACAATCACAATGGGGTTTTACTTCCTAAAATGAGCATCTGTGAAGCATGCGCTAACAGGCCCCCTGGAGCTCCAGGTGATGGGTCTTCACTTCATTTCTGCCATCACCATAAACTCACCCACAACTGTGACGCTGCCCGGGGTGGGGGGCACGGTAGAGCAGAGCTCCCCTCCGGTGGAGACCAGGCTCCCAACATGCATCCTGGATCCTGGGTCTCCGCTGGTTTCCCATGACCCTCCTCTCTACTATCTGTACAAACGCACACCACCATTAAGCCCCACTCTGCCTCCCCCTCCAGCCACCCTCCACTCCCTCTTTCCTGTCTCCCCAATCCCACCCCTCTCTGCATCCTAACCCTCCCTCGTGCCATCCAGCTTCTGCCCCAGCTGCTTGGGCCCTCAGTCCTTTCCTTGCCAAAACCAGTGGATGGATGCATTGTGGTCCTCAGATGTTCTGGCCTGTCTGCAGCATGGGCACTGCCGTCACACCTCCCCTGGCTCCTGCAACACCTCTCTCCTCTTCTCTTCCCAGTCCCGGGACCACTCCCCCACTCCTGCTCTCATTTCTCTCCTAGTTCTCCTTAGGACACCACTGGTTCCTGGAGTCCCGTCCTCGGCCATGAGTTCCCATCACACATGCTCTTCTTGGGTAACTGCATCTATTTCCAGAGCCTGAGCCACCCCACCCCGGCACGGAGACAAAGAATCCCAGATCTTTATCTAGGGACCTGCCAAGAAAGATCCATCAGGATCAGGAGTCAGCTGCCTCAGCCCTAAGGACCCCACACTGAACTCAAGATCCCTTTTCCACCTGCCTCCTGGCTCTGATCCTGTCCCACTTTAGGAAGGCCACACGTCATCAGCATCTCATCTCATCAAGTACTTTCATGCACATTCTCCCATTCAATCCCCATGAAAACCTGTGGACAGGCAGGACAGGCATCGTGTTCCAAGGGTTCCCGGGATCTGTTTTTATCAGGCACGGTTAGACATGCAGACGCAAAATACCTCTCACAAGGAAAGAGCTTTGAACTCAGTTTTCTAGAAACAAGAGGCACAACAGGCCACGCAGGGCCACACAGGGAGGCACTAGTGTCGGTCAGGAGGCAGAGGGATGGGAAACAAGGCCTTTATATTGGATTCTGCAGGATGGAAAGGGCGAGGCAGGGTGAGGGGATTAGCCTTGGCTGATTTTGATAATTGCAGAGTGCTCCAGGGGGTAGAGGCTGTCCCGAGTTGTCTGGTACCTGGCCCTGGGGTGGATACAGCAGCTGGACAGGCAGACAGTGGTCCAGAATGTCAGAGCCCCGTAGAGGAGGGGGTTGGGAACATGCACTCTGGACTGGCTGGTCTGGCTTTGAAAGCCTCGCTTGCAGAGGAGTTATTTGCTATCTCTAGGAACTAGCTAGTCCTGGGAGGGGCAGTCTCTCTAAGGTCGCAAGATGTCAAAGCATCAAAATATAGAAAATAAAAAGGCATGATTAATACACACTGAAACCCTGTCTTCCAGGGAACAGCCTAAAAAGTGGTTCACTTTTTTTTATGTCATTTATTATTTTTTTAAATTAATTTTTATTGGAGTATAGTTGCTTGAGGTTCACAGATTTGACCAAGTTCAAATGGGCTAATAAAAATTCTACCTTAGAGTTTATACAGCATTTACATACATTAGCTCCATTTATTTTTTTTAATTTAAGTATAGTTGATTTACAATGCTGTGTTAATCTCTGCTGTATAGCAAAGTGATTCAGTTATACATGTATATATATTCTTTTTTTTTTTTTTTTTTTTTGTGGTACGCGGGCCTCTCACTGTTGTGGCCTCTCTCACTGTGGAGCACAGGCTCCGGACGTGCAGGCTCAGCGGCCATGGCTCACGGGCCTAGCCACCCTGCTGCATGTGGGATCTTCCCGGACTGGGGCACGAACCTGTATCCCCTGCATCAGCAGGCGGACTCTCAACCACTGCACCACCAGGGAAGCCCTATATATTCTTTTTTATATTCTTTTCCATTATGGTTTATCACAGGATACTGAATATAGTTCCGTGTGCTATACAGTAGGACCTTGTTGTTTATCCATATATAATACTTTGCATCTGCTAATCGCAAACTCCCAATCCATCCCTCCTCCATCCCCTCTCCCTTGGCAACCACAAGTCTGTTCTCTATGTCCATGAGTCTGTTTCTGTTTCACAGATAAATTCATTTGTGTCATATTTTAGATTCCACACATAAGTGATATCATATGGTATTGGTCTTTCTCTTTCTGACTTAATTCACTTAGTATGATCATCTCTAGGTCCATCAATGTTGCTACAAATGCATTATTTCATTCTTTTTTATGGCTGAGTAATATTCCATTGTATATATGTACCACATCTTCTTTATTCATTCCTCTGCTGATGGACACTTAGGTTGTTTCCATGTCTTGGACATTAGCTCCGTTTAGATCTCACAAGAACTCGAGAGCATGGCAACTTTATGACCTTTCTGCTTCTGAGGGGAATGGAGCTCAGAGGTTGATGCAGTTTTCCCTACGTCCCCGACTAAGGAAAGGCAGGGCTGAACCTAAGCCAGACCTTCCCTTCCAGCCTTTGCACGAGGGCCTTGCCACACAGCCTCCCAGACCCCAGGCCCCATCAGGCCCCGGGGTGTATTAGGCACCTCTCAGTTATGGGAGTGTCAGCAGGGGTTGCCTTTCCCGCTCTCATCTCCCACACTCAGATATGCTGAAGACACCTCTGTGGGGATAATATGCTCCAGATCATGCATTTTTATTCCAGAACAAGGCTTCAGATTCAGTCTGGAGCTGTGTTCTCATCCAGGGAACAGGACTGAACAACACACTACTCTCTGAGCCCAACCCTACAGCAATGGTTTCTTGGGGGGCTGGGGTGGGGGACTGTGGGCACTCTGGTTCTTCATATGACCATGCTGTTCCTGGCATTTGGGGAACAGTGTCCAGGCCAGAATGGTGACCATCCTTCAATACAAGAGGTACTAACCTTTAAATATTCACGTGGGTGAAACATCAGTTTATATAACAATCTCAACCCAAAACTCGCTTCCACAATTAAACCCAAGGTGTTTTCCATTGTTCTACACACTGGAGTTGCCCAGGAACGCAACCCAGTCGAGGGAACTGTAGTGTTACCAAGAGCTGGGCACCCTTTTGGCAAATCAATCATTGACGACAGCACCTCATCCTGGCTGCAGGGGCAGCTGTCACATCCATGGTGACCGTAGGCATAGGTGCAAGCACGTGGTCATTCATTATGTGTCTTAGTGGGGGCTGTCCTAAGCAGCAAATATGTATTATTTTATTGAAATGGACTTTCATTTATTTTTATACTACATTCAGGGCTTTATCATGCTTTTTGGAAATCATAAGTGAGTATATTAGGCTTTCTACGACTTCCATTTTGGGAGATGACAAAAATATTGTAACAATGGGCAGTGGAGTTGGATGGGGTTTGGACCACCTGCAGCGTTTCCTCTGGGTCCCACCCTGGATCCTGTTAGCATTTCAGAGCTCAAATGCAGATCCATCTCCAAAATGGCTCTCCACATAGGTCTGGGATCAGCAACAGAGAAAGAAAAGAGAAGAGAGAACTGCCTTCCTTTATTCCTCCTCTCTGTGTCCCGAGCACACTTGTCCCTGTGCACATTCTCTGCCCCCAGTTGGCTGCATCTTATTGTCCTCTAAGTTTCTTACTACCTGCAATGGCTCTTATCACTCCTGCCTTTGCAGATTCTTTGCTTATGCCTGACTCTCCTTGAGGAGATAGGGACACAGCATGGAGGGGAGCAGGCAGGTTTTTTTTTTTTTTAATATATTGGAGTATATAGTTGAACAGTGTTGTATCAGTCTCAGGTGTACAACAAAGTGATTCAGTTATACATATACCTATAATCATTCTTTTGCAAATTCTCTTCCCATTTAGGCTATTACAGAGTATTAAGTAGAGTTCCCTGTGCTATACAGTAGGTCCTTATTAGTTATTTATTTTATATATAGTAGTGTGTATATGTCGATCACAATCTCCCCATTTGTCCCTCCACCTCACCTTTCCCCTTTGGTAACCATAAGTTTGTTTTCTAAGTCTGTGAGTCTCACTTCACTTAGTATGATAATCTCCAGGTCCATCCATGTTGCTGCAAATGGCATTATTTCATTCTTTTTAATGGCTGAGTAATATTCCACTGTATGTATATACCACATCTTCTTTGTCCATTCATCTGTCAATGTTCATTTAGGTTGCTTCCATGTCTTGGCTATCGTAAATAGTGCTCCAGTGAAAACTGGGGTGCATGTATCTTTTCGAAGCATGGTTTTCTCTGGGTATATGCCCAGGAGTGAGATGGCTGGATCATATGGCAATTCTAGTTTTAGTTTTTTAAGGAACCTCCATACTGTTCTCCATAGTAGCACCAATTTACATTCCTACCAACAGTGTAGGAGGGTTCCCTTTTCAAGGAGCAGGCAGTTTTATCCACCCATGCAGGAAACATTTTAAATGCCTAGTATCTTCTTCACCAGAACTCCTCACAGACATTCCAGACTCTGAAATTGACCATGAAATGTAAAATAATTCAGAATTTCACATGAAAAGCGTTTAATACTTGGAAAATGGGCAGGTGTGGATTAACAGCCATCTTCCACCTTGAGGAGGGCCTGGGAGGTCAGGCAGACTCCTGGCTCAGAGCTCAAGAAACTTGAAAGAAAAAAAGCAAAGCTGACTTGGGAAGAGCCAAACACAGGGGAAGGATGGTTGAGAGATCAAAAGCCTGCCTGAAACCTTCCATTTTTAATGTGTATCCTATATCATGGACAGCAGTTTTGAACTTCTGTCGCTACACTGTGACTTGAAGAAAACATTTTATTCAGAAAACATCACTGGTAAACAAAAAGCTCAAGAAGTGAACTTGGTCTACTAACACTGGCGAGTACATTTTAAGTATGTTCTTCAAGGATAAAATGCAGTTAACACAAGAAGGAGAGGGTGTTTCTAACACGGGGTATTCACCACTGAGATGCACGATAAAAAAAAAAACCTGCTTGATGATTTAGGCATCTCTTCAGAATCCTAGGCATAAAACACGACCAAACC
The DNA here is from genome assembly GCF_025265405.1 of Mesoplodon densirostris. Taxonomy (NCBI): domain Eukaryota; kingdom Metazoa; phylum Chordata; class Mammalia; order Artiodactyla; family Ziphiidae; genus Mesoplodon; species Mesoplodon densirostris. Next base: position 153,665,187 of record NC_082664.1, read on the forward strand.
TTCCCACTGGCAGACACACAAAACCAAAGCCTCCCAAACACTTACCGTAGCAGCTCCAACACCAGCTGTTACAGCAACTTCTGCAAGAAGCTGCAGTCACAGACGGACCTGGTCACTGATGTGCCAAACAGCAGCCTCTTCCAACCCAAAGCTGAAGTCTCATGTTGACAAGTGGGCTGAGCAAATTAAGTGAGCTAAACCAGTGCTTAGCCTGAGTTTCAACTTTTACAACTTTCCGTACATGCTGTACAGTCGTCCCTTGGTATCCGCAGGGGGTTGGCTCCAGGACCCCCATGGATATCAAGTCTCTCATATAAAATGGCACAGTATTTGCATAGAACCTACACCCATCCTCCCACACACTTTATTTGTTTTGAACTTGATGAATTGAACTTTATTTTTTTACTGAAGTACAGTTGACTTACAATGTTGTGTTAATTACTGCTGTACAGCAATGTGACTCAGCTATACATATATAAATTCTTTTTCATATTCTCTTCCATCATGGTTTATGACAAGATACTGAATATAGTTCCCTGTACTATACAGTAGGACCTTGTTGTTTATCCATCCTATATATACCAGTTTGCATGTGATAATTCCAAACTCCCAATCCATCCCTCTCCCACCCCCATCCCCGTTGGCAACCACCAATCTATTCTCTATGTCTGTTTCTGCTTCATAGATAAGTTCATTTGTGTCATATTTTAGATTCCACATATAAGTGATACCATATGGTATTTGTCTTTCTCTTTCTGACTTACTTAGCTTAGTATGATCATCTCTAAGTCCATCCATGTCTCTGCAAATTGCACAATTTCATTCCTTTTTATGGCTGAGTAATATTCAATTGTATATATGTACCACATCTTCTTTATCCATTCCTCTGTTAATGGATATTTAAGCTGTTTCCATGTCCTGGCTACTGTAAATAGTGCTGCAATGAACATTGGGGTGCATGTATCTTTTTGAATTATGGTTTTCTTCAGGTATATACCCAGTAGTGAGATTTCTGGGTCATATGGTAGTTCTATATTTAGTTTTTTAAAGAACCTCCATACTGTTCTCCATAGTGGCTGTATCTATTTACATTCCCACCAACAGCGAAAGAGGGTTCCCTTTTCTCCACACCCTCTCCAGCATTTATTGTTAGTGGATTTTTTTTTTTTTTTTTTTTTTTGCAGTACGCGGGCCTCACTGTTGTGGCCTCTCCTGCTGCGGAGTACAGGCTCCGGATGCGCAGGCTCAGCGGCCATGGCTCACTGGCCCAGCCGCTCCGCGGCGTGTGGGATCTTCCTGGACTGGGGCACGAGCCCGTGTCCCCTGCATCGGCAGGCAGACTCTCAACCACTGCGCCACCAGGGAAGCCCCTGTTAGTGGATTTTTTGATGATGGCCATTCTGACTGGTGTAAGGTGATACCTCGTTGTAGTTTTGATTTGCATTTCTCTAATACAGGCTTACATCATTTTAACAAAAAAGTAGAGACTGGAATTTATCCCTACTAGATTTCAAAATCCAAGATCTTCCCAAGAATTAAAAGCAGTTCTCAGATTAACATACTTATCAAATATATAAATTCCACTGGTATTTCAAAGAAAATGAAGAAAAGACATTGAACAGAAGGACAGTGATTACAGCCAAGATTCTCAACTATCCCCCTGAAACTGGGTGGCATATTCACCACCCAAAGACAGCAGAGCCCTCCATGCTACTCTGGTCTCTGCTAGAGCAAAAGGAGGGGAGCATGCACTGAGCACCTGTTCTGTGCACTGTAGACAGAGTATTTCAGTGAATTCTCCAACTTTGGGCTTCCCACAGAGCAGGCTCCTCATCACCACTCTGCAGGGGCAGAAACTGAGGCTGGGCAACTCGCCCATGGCTGCCCAGGCAGGAAGCGCCAGGCGGGTCTAGTGAGGCCTCCATCCTCTTCCAGGGCACCATGTCCATCTGCCACTAAATCCACAGCATATCAAACTTCAACTCCAGAAGAATTCCAACCAACCTATGTTTTTCTCCTACCATAAAAAGTATGCATTTTGGTTATAGTAAGCAGTAGACACTTTAAATATAACAGATGTTGTGACCCTAAAGAAGGGCTCTGGGCTGCAGATGTACTTGTAACCAGTGGGAAGAGAGAAGCAGTAGCCAGAGAAGTGACCACGAAATGGTTGCTGGACCAGACTCAGGGACAAGAGATACCTCTTTAGTGTTTTCCAAATGAAATACTTCTCAGCCTACGTCTGTCAGTCTGGTGAGAAATTCAATTTCACCATGTCGTGTAAGAATCCCAGGATGGATTATGCAGCCCAGAAAAATGTGGGGAAAGGTCCATGACGGTCGTCACTGAGCCTCTCATATTCCAGATCCATATGGTCCATCCCAAAGGCACTTATGGTGGCAAGGATTCTGTCTCCAGACATCTACAGCCATCCACACTGTGGAATTTATACCCCAATAAACAAGAAGAGTCTGGCATTTCTCCCTGAGAGCAAGGGAACTTCCCACTTCGGCAGACCAAGGCTCAATACTCTCCTTGAGGGGCAGGAGAAGGGAAAGACCACCCCTGCCTCAGGAATGAGCCAGGAGCAAGTGTGGCCCAAGCAAAGAAAGCAGGTCCACATTTGGGTCTGTTTTAAATTGCTTCAGTTGTGCTTTGCCAGGACCCCAGGAGGCCCCAGGACTCAGACACTAGAGAAGGTGCATGAGGCTGAACTGCACACCGCTGCCCATATTGGACCACATGTGACCCACAAAAAGGGCAACTTCCTAGATTCAGCCCAAGACCACACAGCACAGGTGGCCCTGGGCTGGTGTGGTCTTTTCCAATAAGGAACATGTGGGGATGTTTGAGCCAACCCAGCTCTGACTCCAATCTTCCTCTCACAATCCTAAATACTGAGAATCAACTCCTCATTGGGGCCTTTGAGAGGAGGGATAGGCCCATAACTAAAAAGGGTTCTGTGGCAACATTGGGTTAGACTTTATAAATGTGGCTCAAATTCCCTGGCAGTCCACTGGTTAGGACTCTGCGCTTCCACTTCAGGGAGCACGGGTTCGATCCCTGGTTGGGGAACTAAGATCCCACATGCTGCGGGGCTTGGCCAAAAAAAAAAAAAAAAAAAAGTTATATAAATGTGGCTCACACATCCCAAAACCCGTAAATAGAAGACTGAGCTGCCAGGATATTATGATGACTGTTTTGTACTTAACTCTTTTATTTACATCCCTTCTTGTTCTGAAACATATTTTAGGGGTTTTATTTCACCGTGACAAAAGGGTTGCTTTAGCAACAGTACAGAAGGAAAGGATAAAGAAGTATACTTCTTAAATGTCTATAAATGACCCGGATTAGGCCTCCAAGTTTGAAAAATACCTAATCTCTTTCAGCAATGAAATGCTAAGATCACAAGAAGAAATTCCGAAAGTTCTTTTAAGGGCTGAGGGCTGATTTATTTTTAGGTAGGAGATGAGTTAAACTTCTGGTAATCTCAGTCCATCAGAGGCGCCCCTACAAAAAAATGTGGTGAGCACGAGGCAAGGCACCCCAGAGTGGGAACCTTAATGGTAGTCAGTTCTGAGGTGTCGTTACCACGTTCTGTGCAGAGACAAAGTTTTCACTGTTCTAGACAAAATGAGAAAAATAAGGGCAGTTCTCAGTACATAAAAGGCACCAATAACTATCTGAAGATGGATGGACTGAATGAATGACAGTAAATGCTTTTCAAAAGTAGAAAGATATACAAGCAGCTCATGCAGCTCTATATCAAAAAAACAAACAACCCAATCAAAAAATGGGCAGAAGACCTAAATAGACATTTCTCCAAAGAAGACATACAGATGGCCAAGAAGCTCATGAAAATATACTCAACATCACTAATTATTAGAGAAATTGAAATCAAAACTACAGTGAGGTACCACCTCACACCTGTCAGAATGGTATCATCAAAAAGTCTACAAACAATAAATGCTGGAGAGGGTGTGGAGAAAAGGGGGCCCTCCCACACCGTTGGTGGGAATGTAAATTGGTGCAGCCACTATGGAGAACAGTATGGAGGTTCCTTAAGAAACTACAGCTAGAACTACCATATGGTCCTGTAATCCCACTACTGGGCGTATACCCTGAGAAAACCATAATTCAAAAAGATACATGCACCTCCAACGTTCAATGCAGCTCTATTTACAGTAGCCAAGACATGGAATCAACCTAAATGCCCATTGACGGAGGAGTGGATAAAGAAGTGGTATGTATATACAATGGAATATTACTCAGCCATAAAAAGGAATGGAATAATGCCATTTGCAGCAACATGGATGGACCTGGATCATACTAAGCAAAGTAAGTCAGAAAGACAAAGACAAATATCATATGATATCACTCACATGTGAATCTAATTTTAAAAAGTGATACAAATGAATTTATTTACAAAACAGAAACAGGGCCTCCCTGGTGGCGCAGTGGTTGAGAGTCCGCCTGCCGATGCAGGGGACGCGGGTTCGTGCCCCGATCCCGGAGGATCCCACATGCCGCGGAGCGGCTGGGCCCGCGAGCCATGGCCGCGGGGCCTGTGTGTCCGGAGCCTGTGCTCCGCAACGGGAGAGGCCACAGCAGTGAGAGGCCCGCGTACAGCAAAAAAAAAAAAAAAAAAAAAAAAAAAAACAGAAACAGACTTACAGATATTGAAAACAAACTTATGATTACCAATGGGAAAACATGGGTGGGGAGAGAGATAAATCAGGAGCTTGGGATTAAGATACACACACTACTACATATAAGATAGATAACCAACAAGGACCTACTACATAGCACAGGGAACCCTACTCAATATTCTGTGATAACCTATATAAGAAAAGAATCTGAAAAAGAATGAATATATATATATATGTATAACTGAATCACTTTGTTGTACACCTGAAATTCATACAACATTGTCAATCAACTCTACTTCATAAAATTATAAAAACAAAAAAACACAAGTCAAGAGATAAATTTATTACATGTAGAAAATTATCCTTAAAAGAGCCGAACTTTCAACTGAGAGTGACCTTCGTAACTTTCTCGTATTATAACATCCTTTTCATTGGGTAAGAAAATGATGTGATACAAGATAACAGTGTTCGGTCTGCAAAAACTGACTTCATTCTGGCAGCTCTGCTGAGAGCACTTGGGAGAAGGGCCCGGGGGGAGGGGCAGGGCTACTGATCCAAGGGGAGATGATGGTGGCTCGAGCCAGGCCGTGGGTTGGATGAGAAACAGCGGGGTTTTGCATATATTGTATATAGGGGGCATTGTTGGTCTTCAGTTATACAATGTAGTCTCTCAGTTAGACTAAAAGAGGAATCAGAAGACAATTGGCCATCACAAGGGTCCCTGCACTGGGACTGCCTTCCATGGGTGGGTTCTGGCTGTAGGAGTATGACAGCGGGAAGCGTGGAGTCGCTGTGTGGAAGCGTGAGGCTAGGATGGAGGGGGATGTTGGTGCTGGGTGGCTACATGGCTGGGCTGTGCTGGATAGTCACTCCCTGAAAATAATCCACAGAGAGCACTGTCACATGTCAGGGGAGGAAGGACTAACCCTTTGCTTGCCGTTATAACTACTCGACATCATAAAAGTAACTGACGACTCTCTCACCATCTTGTTCTTAAGCATTCAAGATGCCAGGGATAAGGTAAGATGTAACACTACAAACTGCACACGTAATCCCCTAAACAACATGATCCAGAAAGTGTTAAAGCCAACCGGGGCTCATGTAGATGATACCACTGCATTTTTTAGGCATTTTCTCTGAACATAAGCACAAAAAAGCTCTCTCTAAAATAAATGAAAACTAGACAACACATGAGACCCATAGCTTTGAAAAGTTATGCTAGAATATTCTAGACACGGCGGGGCTACAAATAGAACCTGTCTGAGTACGAGGAAAATGTGTTTAAAAATACGAAGCCCAGGGCCTCCCTGGTGGCGCAAGTGGTTGAGAGTCCGCCTGCCGATGCAGGGGATACGGGTTCGTGCCCCGGTCTGGGAGGATCCCATATGCCGCGGAGCGGCTGGACCCGTGAGCCATGGCCGCTGAGCCTGCGCGTCCGGAGCCTGCGCGTCCGGAGCCTGTGCTCCGCAACGGGGGAGGCCACAACAGTGAGAGGCCCGCATACCGCAAAAAAAAAAAAAAAAAAATACGAAGCCCATAAAGGATCCAGCTGGCATCTTCAGCTGACAGAGCCGGGGCCGAGCATTGATGGGGATCCTGCCCTGATGATCACAAACCTCCAGGTACTCCCCAACCTGCGCTGACCTTAAAAGCCATCACCAGCTGACAAGGACCCACCAGACCCACGTCGGGGGACCGACAGCAACGCAGAGCCATGTCCACAGGGATTGAGGCTCGTTTCCTCTGTTCACTAGCTTGTTCCGTAGACCCCTACGGAGCACCTGCCCCGGGCCATGCATGGTCCTGGGGACAAGGTGGGCACACCTGCCCGGGCCCTGCCTCAGGAGCCTCCGCTCCCACGAGGAAGACAGATTCTCAATGAAACCGCAGCTCAGATGCTAAACAGCGTTGAACAGAAGGCGAAGCCAGGAGAGTGGGCCTGGGTGGCAGTGGGGGGAAAGATGGGGTCTTATATCAAGAGGAGGGGTCAGGGGTCAAGGAGAGCCCACTCTGAAAGTGACCAAAGGCTGGGGCCCGAACATGAGCAGGTGTTAGGAGAACTGGGAGTCCAGCTGGAGAGAAGTCTTAGCAAAGGAAGATGGAATGTTTTCAAGACAGAGGGGAGCAGAGGCACAAGTGTCCTGTAATGGGGGGACCAGCAGGGCCTGGGAACACGGAGAGGTCATGTGACTGGGCACACAGAGCTGCCATTCATTCATTCATTCATTCATCCCATCAGTGTACAGACCCGGGGGGCCTAGCAGGCCAGCTAAAGAACAGGTACTTTCTCCACGAAGGGCAGGAAATGAGGTGAGGGGGCATCACTCCTGGGGCTACACGATCAGAACCACCACACCAGCAAGAAAGCAAAATCAGGCTTCCCACAGAAGCCCACCTTGGATCGTTTCCTGAATGAGGCAGTTCTTTTTCGGTTTTAACTGGTGAAGTGTGCTGTATTTCATCCCATTCGAGTAATATTCCTAACTTCTTGCTTTTTAAAATTATTATTTAACAGTCACTTTTTTTTTTTTTGTGGTACACGGGCCTCTCACTGTTGTGGCCTCTCCCGTTGCGGAGCACAGGCTCCGGATGCGCAGGCTCAGCGGCCATGGCTCACGGGCCCAGCCGCTCCGCGGCATGTGGGATCTTCCCAGACCGGGACACGAACCCATGTCCCCTGCATCGGCAGGTGGACTCTCAACCACTGCGCCACCAGGGAAGCCCTAACAGTCACTTTTTAAATTGATTTTATTAAGGTTTTTAAATTGTGGTAAAATATAGTACCTAACATAAAATCTACCATCTTAACAATTCTTTTTTAAAAATTTATTTTATTGAAGTAGAGTTGATTTACAATGACGTGTTAATCTCTGCTGTACAGCAAAGTGACTCAGTTATACCTATTATGTATTCTTTTTCATATTCTTTTCCATTATGGTTTACCACAGGATATTGAATACAGTTCCCTGTGCTATACAGTAGGGCTTTGTTTATCCTGTATTCAGTTCTGTGGCATTAAGTACATTCATATTGTTTGCAGCCATCACCACTATCCAGTCACAGAACTCTCTTCATCCTGCAAAACTGAAACTCTGAACCCATCAGACACTAGCACCCCACTCCCCCTCCTCCCAGCCCCTGTCACCCACTGTCCTACTCTTTGTCTCTATGGATTTGACTAGTCTAGGGCCCTCCACCATATAAATGGAGTCATACAGTATTTGTCTTTTTGTCTCTGGCTTATTTCACTTTACATAATGTCCTCATAGGTCATCTACGTTGTAGCAGACTTCTGTGTTTCCTTCCTTTTTTAAGGCTGAATACTATTCCATTGTATGTATAGACCACAGTTTGTTAGCCATTCATCCGTCGATGGACACTTGGGCTGCTTCCACTTTTTGGCTACTGTGAATCATCCTACTTTGAACACGGATGGGCAAATATCTCTTCGAGTCCCTCTTTTCACTTCTTTTGGGTGTATACACACCCAGAGTAACTTCTTACTTTTAAAGATACCCTCTACACTGAGTCAGTCATATGTGGTTTACAATAGGAATCTGGCACAAGCTGAACGAATCACGACTGTGTCAACTAAAGCAGCACGTACACCAGGGGGCTCCCACTGTGCCTGTGAACCAGACGTCAACCCCTGCTCCCGGGACACACTCCAGGGCTCACACCTCCTGGGACACACCTCCGGGGGCTCTCACACCTCCTGGGACGCACCTCCGGGGGCTCTCACACCTCCTGGGACACATCACCGGGGGCTCACACCGCAGCTGACACAGGTCATGACCTCAGTTCTAACATGCGACATAATTTGGTCTTAGGAACTTGGTGAGATAATTTCCATTTTTCCCTTCAAAGTTACCTAGTGGGGAAAAAAATACTGTCTTTGACTTTTTTTTGGAGAATTTAAAATTTAGCTACCAGTTTAAAATTTAGAAGCCAATGAAACATCTCAGGCTTAGAAAAGACACCAAAAATTTTCCCCAAAGAACTTTGCTCAAATCTGCGATCTCTCTTTAAGTTTCATAATGAAGGTGACCAACAAGGTTGGCTTGATTCTACTACCAAAATGGTCTCAAATTTTCTATCCTCTTTCTTTGTTCTTTGTTTTTTTATTAAATTATTATTCAGATTTTCTGTAAATAAGTGTTTATTTTTTTAAAACATTTTTTATTTTTTTAAATTATTTTATTTTTTATCTTTTTGGCTGCGTTGGGTCTTCGTTGCTGCGTGTGGGCTTTCTCTAGTTGTGGAAGCGGGGACTACTCTTCATTGCAGTGCATGGGCTTCTCATTATGGTGCCTTGTCTTTGTTGTGGAGCACGGGCTCTAGGCATGCGGTCTTCAGTCGTTCTGGCATAAGGGCTCAGTAGTTTTGGCTCACGGGCTCTAGAGTGCAAGCTTCGTAGCTGCGGTGCACGGGCTTAGTTGCTCCGCAGCATGTGGGACCTTCCCAGACCAGGGCTCAAGCCTGTCTTGTGGATTCTTAACCACTGCGCCACCAGGGAAGTCCCAATAAGTGTTAACTTTAACTAGAGGTGTTTACAAAACACATTCTCTTAAATATAACTTTTAAATATTTTTATTTTATTATATATTTATTTTGTATAAATTTACTTTATTAAAATATTTCTACTCTGCATAATTTTATTCTACACACTTAAATGTGAAAAATTGATCCAGGGCCCTTTAAGGAACTCATTAATTTTATAAAATACAGTAATACTGCAGAAGGAAGAATCAGAACATTCTCCAAGCCAGATAAATAGATACTAGAGTAAGGATATTTGCACATTCAGTATTAATTGGCACACGGAACAAAATAATTCATGGCTAGTTTAAATTCAAATTCATAGAGACAGAATGTAGAATGGTGGTTGCCAGGGGCGGAGGGGAGGGGAGGGTAAGGAGTTGTTGTTTAGCAGATATGGAGTTTCAGTTTTACAAGATGAAAAGTGTTCTGGAGGTTGGCTGTATAACAATGTGAATGTGATTAACACTACTGGACTGTACACTTAAAGGTTAAGATGGTAAATTTTATGTTATATGTATTTTACCACAATTTTAAATTTTTAAAATTTTTTCAAATTAAAAAAAATCATAGTTTTTGCATAACTAATGCTAGGCAGGACTGGCCACTGGTCAGCAGGAGAAGACTGCTCACAATTACTCATAACTCCACAGGCAAGGAGCAGAGATCCTGGTTAGAGTAAGGTGTTATGTCTACTTTGGAGAAGAAGGGGTGCAGCTCTGAATTCAGTCCTGGATTTCCTTAAGTGTAACACTGACATTTCTTCACACTTAACAGTCCTGATGCTAAGGTGCCTCACGCAATCAACGTCAAATAAATCTGCTACCTGCTAAGCAGATGTGTAGACTGAGAAAGAGCTGTGGCTGGCTATGCAAGCATAAACGTAACCAGGCATGAAAGGTACTGGTTCCTAGTGACACGTGTCTGCACTGGTGGTACCAGGTGGTTGAATGTGAGCTTAAATTTGAATACCTAACGGGCCCTTCGAATTTCTTCAAAGTCCCTATGATATATAACTAAAGCTACATATTATTCTGTGGACAGAAGGTTGCCTTTCACACATCTAAGCTGTACAACTAAAATAAGCAACAGCTGCCCAATCTTGTGAGTCGATCATAAAATGTTCAAAGTTGGGACCGGTTGATGAAACTGACTGATGCACTGGGACACTTCTCTGTCCAAAGTTCCAGCTGACTTTCCGGAGCAGCTGTTTAATTTCCACAGATACATAATGCAATTATGGAAAAAGGGGAATTCAGAGATTAACCAAAGAGGGAATGCAGGCATCTCATAATTTTCAGTATGCCTTGAAATTATGCTGTCAATCCTAAAACTATGCAAGAGGTCAAGAACAAGAGTATGGAATATAAAAAGTATCCTGATAAAGGCTGCCAACACAACCATCGTGGGCCAAAAGAGATAACAGAAAAAATTATACTATGAATGATAGGAGAGTTTAAGACTCAAACTTTGTGACAGTGAAGAAGAAAACAGAATGAAGTGAGGGGATAAATGCAGCTACCATTGGTTAGCTATTTTATGGAAGCAACATTTATTATAGTGTTTCTTTTCTCCAAAAAGATGCTGCTTAATAGAGGGTGGTCTTTATAAGAGGAGGTATGTCATTGGTTTTACACTATGGTCATTTACTATGTGGTGAGCCCAGTCAATTTTGCCATAATGAAGAACAGTTTGTTGCTGAAGGCCACCCTGTCTCTCACTTTTTATTATTAATGTGATGCAAACTCTTCTAATGAAGGTAGAATACAGACTTTTTTTTAAATCAGTCAAATATGGACACTGTAAAGTCAACCTCTAGTACTACTAATAAACAACTGTTTAACTGAAAACCGTTACTCCTAAGCAGATCCTAAGCATTGTTTAACATGTTTAAGATTGGTGTCACTGACCACGCTTACCTGAGAAGAAAACACGTGATCAATTTAGGAAAACACTGAAAGTACACGTAATAACTCTACATCACTACTAGACATTTAAATTTCACAAAGAAAAAAGACAAAAGAACTGGGAGTAGGAACCAAACTGGGAGTAAAGATAACAGAGGCAAAGGAAGGCAAAGGACCAGATACAAGTGGCAGACTGGTGACGAGGAGGTAGATCTCACCAAATACATGGCCAAGGGTGCTGTCACTTCATGAAAACAGCAGGAGAAGGTGTGATGGAGCTGTGAAACTATGATTAACCTATCTAGAAACACAGATAACAATAAAACTAGAAGATAGAAAAGAGGAAATTTTTAATAATAAAAAGCAATGGAGCAAGAGATAAAGAGCATTCAAGAGAAAGTCCTTCAGAAGACAGGTAAAGAGGGTCCAACATATATATAACTGGAGGTCTCAGCAAACAGAAACACTAAAAACTATAATTCCTTAAGTTAAAAAAAAGACTTAAAATTAGGTATCAACTCAATTTTTTTTTTTTTTTTTTTGTGGTACGCGGGCCTCTCACTGTTGTGGCCTCCCCCGTTGCGGAGCACAGGCTCCGGAAGCGCAGGCTCCGGAAGCGCAGGCTCAGCGGCCATGGCTCACGGGCCCAGCCGCTCCGCGGCATGTGGGATCTTCCCAGACCGGGGCACGAACCCGTTTCCCCTGCATCGGCAGGCGGACTCTCAACCACTGCGCCACCAGGGAAGCCCCTCAACTCAATTTTTAAAATGGGTAAAGTAGTTGAATAGACATTTCTCCAAATAAGATATACAAATGGCCAACAACATGAAAAGATAGTCAACATCATTAACCATCAGGGAAATGCAAACTGAAGCCACAATGAGGTATCACCTCAAACCCATTAGAATGACTACAATAAATAAATAAATAAATAAGTAAATAACAAGTGTGGGCAAGGATGGGGAGACCTGGAATCCTGTGCACTGCACATGGGAATGTGACACGGTGCAGCCACTGTGGAAGCTGCATGGCTGTTCCTCAAAAAATTGAAAACAGAATTACCATATTACCCAGCAATTCCACTTGTGGGTATACACCCAAAAGAACTGAAAGGAGGGACTCAAAAAGATACCTGTACATCCATGTTCACAGCAGTATTATTCTCAACAGCCAAAAGGTGGAAACAACCCAAGTGTCCACTGATTGATGAACAGATAAACAAATGTGATCTATGCATACAATGGAATATTATTCAGCCTTAAAGAGGAAGGAAATTCTGACACCTGCTACAACGTGGATGAACCTTGAGGACATGATGCTAAGTGAAATAAGCCAGTAACAAAAATACAAATACTGTATGATTCCATTTATATGAGGTCCCTAGGAGAGTTAAATTCATAGAGACACAAAGTAGAATGGTGGTTGCCAGAGGCTGTGGGGGAGGAAGGAACAGGAAGTTGTATAGAACTTCAGGTTTGTAAAATGAAAAAGTCCTGGAGATTGGTTGCACACAGCCATGTGAATATACTTAACAAGACTGAAATGTACAGTTAGAAATGGTTAGGATGATACATTTTATATTATGTATATTTAACCACAATTTTTTAAAACTAAATTAAACTACATATCAAAAAGGCACATCATGTAGCTAAACACAGACACACACACACACACACACACACACACACACACAAACATACATGCAGCAGACCAGCCACACTAAGACATATTCCAGCAAAATCATTAAGGAAGAAAGGATAATGGTACTACAGAAGCACAAAAAGTTACGTCCAACGCTTTTATACTTTGGTTCTTTGGGGAAAAAAACTGTACCTTGATGCAAGTAAGAAAAGAGTTATATTTTTTATTGTAGGAGGTACATAAACGGGGATTTATTATATTACCCTCTATGTTCCTCTGCATGCTTGAAATATTTCATCACACATTCACACCTATTGGCTCCCATAACTGAAAAGGTCAGAGATTCATGCTGTCTTCAGGACAAGCTTGAACCAGGAGCTCAATGTCACCGGAGTCCCAATTCTTCTCTACCTTCTGCTTTGCAGCCTCATCCTGGGCCCCACAAAGAAATCCTCAAGCTTTTCTTTTATGGTGACTAAGTATCTGTGGTGGTTCCTAGTCTCAAACCACCGTTCCATAGCAAGCCAGAGCATTTCTTCTAGAAATTCCATTTAGGTCCTGGAATTCACTCTCTCACATTGACTGAAGTTGGGTTCCTGAAGCAATTGCTATGACAAGCCAGTGGGTACAATGATGAGTTTAAACTTACCAGGACCCACTCATGGAGTCAGAAGTGGGGTCAACCCTAAGAATGGCAAAGGGAAATGGAGATGAACAAAGGAGAAAGGGATTCCGTGAGGCACCTGCAGCATCTCTGACGGGGACCGTTGTCCTTGTGGTTGCTTCTCAGCCTCACAGACACTATCCCTCTGCTGACCCCTCTGGGACCCCCAGACATCATCAGACACACCTGTGTTTGCTGTGAGGACATACGAGGCCCCTGCTTTGCTACACATACATAGTAGCATTCATATAAAAAGCACAAGGTCCTTTAGAGATAGGAAAACTTTTATAATACTCACCTGAGGAAGACAAAACAAATTAGAAATAATTTTCCCTCACTTCCTCCTAATCCTGACCAAGAAAAAAAAAAAGAAGGGAAAGCCAGCACATAATTAAAATAGAGTTGAGAGTCAATGAACAAGTCCTACTCAAAGATGAGAGAGGCTGAAAACTTCCCCTGGGTACTCACACAATGAATACTCATTCATCTACTGCAAAAGCAACTCATCAATAATTTAACTCACTTAAGAAAGGATCTTTCCCATTATTTTATCTGGATGTTATCTTATCGTGATGTTTGGAAGTCTGACAGTTACCAAAGCAGATAAAAATACTAATGCTCTAAATGCTAAGATGATCATTAATAATACATTTGGACTGAAGCTTTCTTGATGACTTTTGCTTCCTTGTTCTTGCCATAAATTAGCTTTTTTAAAAAAAGCTAAAATCTAAAGCATTTGCAGGACTCTAAAACCACCAGAATGTAAGTGAACTAAGTCACAGAAAGACAAATATATGATATCACTTGTATGTGGAATCTAAAAAATGATACAAATGTACTTATTTACAAAACAGAAATAGACACACAGACATAGAAAACAAACTTATGGTTACCAAAGGGGAAAGAGGGGGAGGAAAATATTAGGAGTTTAGGATTAGCAGATACACACTACTGTATATAAATAGATAACCAACAAGGACCTACTGTATAACACAGGGAACTATAGTCAATATCTTATAATAACCTATAATGGAAAAGAATTTGCAAAAGAACGGATTTATGCACATGTATAACTGAATTGCTTCTGTACACCTGAAACCAACACAACATTGTAAATCAACTATACTTCAATAAAAATAATAATAGTAATAATAAAAACCCACTAGAATGTAAGCACACTCTATTTTTTTATTGGTAATATTATTTTTATTTATTTATTTATTTTAGGCTGTGCTGTGCAGTTTGGGGACTCCCAGCATTGCTTGATCACCCCTCCTACATCTGGACAATGTCCCCAAGGTAGAAGCAAGATCCTGCTGTGCAGGATCTAGTTCCCCGACCAGGGATCAAACCTGGCCCCCCTGCACTGGGAGCACAGGGTCTTAACCACTGGACCTCCAGAGAAGTCCCAGCACACTCTAATTTAAAACAAAATTCATCACCAAAAGTTAACCCACCTAATCATGATGTTCTTCGTGCTCATTTATCTTTCTCCAAGGCCCAACTGACAACAGACTCATTCATTCATTCAGGCGGCAAACATTTACTAAGTGTCTTACACATTCTGGAAGGGATCTGAAACACCACACTTCCTGAGCCCTTTTTCACAGATGAGGAAAATCAGGTCAAAGAGTGTAAGTGATCTGCCCACAGGCACGGAGCTAATAAACACGAGAAGTCACAGGAGCAATCACGTGTCCTCAACTCTGCCTGATGCCCTGGCCGTCCTGGCACGCCTCCTCCCTTGTGCCTCCAACTCGGTCCTCCCCCCGACAGAGAACACTACTATAGGAGGCGTTTTTCTCCAGTTTGGGGACTCCCAGCATTGCTTGATCACCCCTCCTACATCTGGACAATGTCCCTAAGGTAGAAGCAAGACCTCATCCAGCCCCCTTGCAGTTGGGCCTCAGGCTCGTGACTCAGCTTTGCCATCGGTGGGCACAACGGGGAGGCATCAGTGGCTGGTGGAGCTGCTGGCACTCGATCCCCAGCAAGCACGGTGTCTGTGCTGAGCGGTGGTCACAGAGCTGTCTTCACTTGTCACAGCCCAGTGCAGTGCTCCTGGCACTGGTCCTGGCTACATGGAGTTTTGCGAAATTGGCTACAAAAACGGACTCTGTTTTTTGCAACTAAGAACGCTGACTGACTGCTATTCCACCTATGTACTCAATTATCCAAATGCTCAACAGATATGCCTCAAAGCTCTATTCAAAGTAAAGGGAGCCTCTGCTCGGAACTTCACTATGCATCCCCAGTTCTCATCTACCTACCCAAGTCACAAACTTTAAAAAATATAAATGCTTCTTTTCTGTAAAAAGACAATGATGGAAAGAGAGAATGGGCTTGTGCCGAAATGCTCCTGTAGGCATATTTGGGGAACCGGTACTTCTTTGCTTTACCAAACAACCTTTATTAATCCTTTTATAAACAAAATGTCCCATTCATAATTGCAAAAACATTTTCCTTCGGTGCAAAAAGAGTTTTTTTGTTCACATTTTCAATAAACTTATATAGATCAAAAACAGACAGAGGGGGACTTCCCTGGTGGTCCCGTGGTTAAGACTTCACCTTCCAACGCAGGGGGTGTGGGTCCAGTACCTGGTCGGGGAGCTAAGATCCCACATGTCTCATGGTCATAAAAACAAAAAATAAAACAGAAGCAATACTGTAACAAATTCAATACAGACTTTAAAAACGGTCCACATCAAAAAAAATCTTAAAAAACAAAACAAAACAGTACATGTACTTTTAGCAACACGTACTGAATTGTCAAATGTCTCCTTACTTTAAAGAAAAGACATTCGGAAGATGGCACAGTGAAAACCAATACCAAATATCTTTCCCCCC
This sequence comes from Mesoplodon densirostris, assembly GCF_025265405.1. NCBI lineage: Eukaryota > Metazoa > Chordata > Mammalia > Artiodactyla > Ziphiidae > Mesoplodon > Mesoplodon densirostris. The sequence goes on from NC_082664.1 coordinate 153,681,434, forward strand.
AAATTTAACAACACAGCAAAGCTGGGACCAAGCCACCATCCGAGCTGCACAGCAAGTCCCCACAGCTCCGGCGCTGCCCTACTTGGAAGCAGGAAGCAAGCGAGAAGCAAGTTAATAAAATCCTGAACAACCTCACTAACAGCCACCAACTTCAGAGAGTAGCAGAAGGGAAACGGCTGATGCAACCTCCAGAGAATAAGGAGAATTTCCCCCAACACTTCTGTGTCATCCCAGAAATAGAAAAAAAATACTGTGACTCCCGCAGAGAGGAAAGCAAGACACTCTTTCCAAGGGTTACAGAAGGGGAATGTTTAAAAATGACATTGCAAAAGGAATCGTCTTCTCAGCTGGACAGGATGGAGGGGGGAAGACAAAGATGTCTAAGGGCCTTCATTTCCTCGTCTGTCTAAGATAGGGCCTAAAACTGGTAAACACAGAAAGAGTCTTCAACTTGGTATTTAAAGTTAAAATGTAACAACAATAACAACAACAACACAAAAACTAAAAATAAGAATATAAGAAACAAAACTCAGGAAATAGAAAATGTGATAATTTTTTCATTTTCATAGCAAGCAAACAACAGATATAATTTAAGAATTGCTAAACCATGAAGGAGAAGGTTATATCTAATAAATACACAGATTTAGACCAGTAACCACTGTAAAAACTAAAAGGAGGCTCTAAACCACCCAATGCACCAGGAGAAACACCACAAATACACATTCAGGTAACAAAAAAGGAGGAAAAGTGCAATTAAAAAATAAACGATATGGCAGCCAGGGTGATAGAATTCAGACCCAATGTATCTGTTTTATCCCAAAATGCAAGTGACACAGAATTAGGGTAACTGGCAAATGATAGGTTACATCTGGTAAGTAAAAGAGAATCAAATTTTAAGCACTATTAGAAATAGAGTATTAAGCAAATGGACAACTTAAAAATTTTTTAACTATCTTTTTTCCTATAATCAAACAAAAACAATCAAACAAAATCAGAAAACACTCAGGATAACACCTGAAAAGAAGGGCACTGCTGGGAACTCACTTAAGTAGACAAAGCAGAACCTTCAAGAAGAAAACTCAGGAAAACTCACAAACTCTTTCTTGGGGCACAAAGGAGAAAGTAAATGAAAAGTAACAGCGTGTTCTTGTAGAGGAGGGTTCAATACTGTCAAGTTATTGATTAATTCTCCCTAAATCATATCATAAATTCGCTACAAACCTACTAGAATACCAAGAGGATTTTGGAACTTGTTTTAGAACTTGACAAAATGATACTAATAGTAAATCTGAAAAATTAAACACATGAGAATGACCAGGTGCGACAGCCTTATATTTTCTAACACGGCCACTATCTCACCCACCTCACATGCTTTGTTGCGGCATGACCTTGCCGCTCCCCGCACCCAGAGCTGGGGCTCCGTCCCCTCCCCTGAAGGTGGACAGGCTTGTGACCACACAGGGGGTGACACCATGTGACTTCTGAGACAAGGCTGGAAAAGGCCATCAGCTTCCACTGGTGCTCCTGGGACGCCTGCTCTGAGGGGAGCAGCCATCGTGGAGGAGTCCAACCACCCTGAGACCACGGGCTGGAGAGGCCACGGGGAGGTACGTGGCCAAGCTCCCAGCCACCGGCCAGTGACAACCGCCAGCCTGAGTGAGGCAGCTGGACATCCAGCCCAGTCGAGCCTTCAGATGCCTGCAGCCCCGGCCGGTATCTGATGCAGTTAAGGTGAGGAGACCCGCTCCACAGAGTCCCTCCAACTTCCTCAGTGACAAAATCACGAGCAAAACAAAATACCTCTTTCCAGCTGCTACCTCTCGTGATAATGTGCTATGCAGCAACAGTAAATGGGATTGCAAGTAAGTTCTGTTAAAAAGAGAAAGAAAATGAGAAAGAAAAAAAAAAAAAAAGGAAGAACCAAGGGGGAAGGAGCACCATCACATTTTAACACATAGTGAATCAAAATCCATCCATTAATTCATTGAACAAATGCACATCAACTGTATACAGGTTCTCACAGGCCAGGCTTTACAGGCAGAGCAGTGTACAGAACCTTCGTCTTTATGGGGTTTCAATTTTAGTGAGACAGACAAACAAACAGAAATGAACAAAAATTAATCTCAGGTAATATTAAGTGCTCTGAAGGAAAATAAAAATCGGGATAAGAGAGTGGAAAGAGGACGGTCAGGGCAGGCCTCTGGGAGGAGGTGATGACAGAGCAGACCCCAGCGAAGGGTTTGGGGCTTTCCCACTTACTTGCTAGGTTTATGAACCATGCAGCCTGTTCTTGGGGCAATTTGCAAAATCTGCCTCAATCTAAAATGCATGGACCCCTCCACCTAGAAATCTGTTGGCTAGGAAACTCCCTACGAAGGTGCTTACCCAAGTCAGCATATACTTTCAAAGTAAGTTTTAACAGGAATGGAAATCACCAAAGTGTCAGATCAACAGGCGTTTATTAAATAAATGATGTTCTAGTCATTCAGCAGAGCACCACGAAGATTTAACAAGAAAGAAGTATGCTGAAAAACAAAGAGCCACATCGTTCAGTGACAGTAGAAGGCTGAGAACAGGGCACAGGGTATCTCTCCTTCTGACTCACCCAGGGACCGAAAGACGTCCTCTTCCTTGGAACACCTCTGGGGAAGGGAAGGAGACTTCAACCTCTCATTCTGTACCTTTCTGAGTCCCTTGAATTTTCTAACAAGATGCTGTACGCTTCCCTTTTGTTCTGTAAACACCCACAGCAGTTATCTGGGCCGTGGATACAACACATGTGACAGCTGGGGCCGTGTGACAGCTTCTCCCCAGAGAAGGAACTGAGGTTGCCATAGAGGCATGTCTCCTCTTCTGGGAGTCTTTATAGTCTCAAGAACTAACAGAATGATAGCTTTTAAGTAGAAAAGATTTAAGGAGAAAAGCACTCTAACAACAAAAGATGAAATGGTGCTAAAATACTCCCGTTCTCTTGATTATATGAAAACCTACAAAATCCTACTGCAGAGCCCAGGCGGTGAACACTGCTCTACGGAAAGGCAGCCCTTCCCCACTGTTCAGAGGACCCCTATCCCGGTGATCCGGCCCCCGACGTTCAGATCCCCCACCCTGCCCCGTTGGCACGTGCCAACCAGTTCAGACCTGGGAGAGAAGAGCTGTGGGCCAGGCCCTCCCGATGACCCTCCGAGGGCAGCCGCTTCTTCCCCCCCACCCCATCCCCTCTTTCCAGAGCTCGGCAGGACCTGGGTCTCCCTGAGCAAGTCAGACACACCCCTGGTGATACGCGGAACGATTCCTTATCCACCACTGCTCTGCCAACACCCTGCACTGCAGCCCCCAAATCTTCTGCACGTGTGGGATAGCTTCTCCCCAAAGAAAGAATCAAAATTCCCCAAGAACGGGCTTCCCTGGTGGCGCAGTGGTTGAGAGTCCGCCTGCCGATGCAGGGAACACGGGTTCGTGCCCCAGGCTGGGAAGATCCCACATGCCGCGGAGCGGCTGGGCCCGTGAGCCATGGCCGCTGAGCCTGCGCGTCCGGAGCCTGTGCTTCGCAACGGGAGAGGCCACAACAGTGAGAGGCCCGCGTACCGCACACACACACACACACACAAAATTCCCCAAGAACAGAGAAAATAAGTATTTCCCAACTCATTGGTTTATTCAGTATTTTCATCACCAGAAAACGTCAGGAACCAGTTTTTCCAAAAGTGGTGAAGACAAAACTTTACACTGAGCCTTGCCTGCAAGATCACTCGGGGTAACCCCCAACCCCCCGGCTGACTCGTTCGTGCAGGTGTCTGGCGCCCTGACCTCCTCAGATTTTCCTGTCTCCATCGTGATCTCCTCCTCCATTCAAGGGTCTCTGCCCTGAAGGGTTCTCTCCCCTGGCTTCAGCCCTACGCGGTCTCTACATACACAGACACCTGTAGCCCCAAGAATGTTCGGAAGTTCACCACTCCAAGTGTGACTCGGGGGGCCGGGCTGTGGTAGGGCGAGGACTGGGGCAGCCATCTCAGGCCCAGAGCCTCTGTCCCATGACCAAAGGGATGGACACTCTGCCCCTGGACACCTGGGTGTGCATGATACACAGTGTGGCCTTTCAAATGTGGCCTTTCAATGCCCACATGCAAATAACCCATCAAGAGCTAGCTTCACTCACTTAAAAAGAACACAAAAGTACAAGATGAGTCTTTCTACTGCTTGCGTGATGTGAGTTCTGGGAGGTTCCTCATGTCCAAACCTGGCAGCCCCTCCCCTCCCCCCCATGCCCCGCCCTTGTGTTGAGGGAGGGTCCCCAGCCAGGCTCCCTGCTTCCTGTATGGTGCCCCCACTGGGCTCCCGAGGGCTCTTTCAGGCCAACAGACTCAGATCAACACCACCTTCGGTGACCCTGACTTTGACTCGCAGGGAGCTGGGGTGGGGTTTTTGGTTTCTTGCTCTGAAAGCTCAGAGCCAGATGCAAACAGATCCACCCCATTCCTGGCCACTGGCTTCGCAGTCGGGTGGCAAAGGGTAGAGCAAGAGTGAGACCCGCTCCCATCCCCGGCCCCTCTCCCCACTCCAAGCCCTCCCTGCATCGATGCAATGAAGGGACCCGTTCCAGACTCCAGCCGGGATAAAGCAGCTGCCCTGGGGCGACGACCCATGTCTCCATGTGACACAGGGGAGGAGGGGCTGGCAGGACTTCTGGACGCCCACACCCACTCGACAGTCCACTCGACAGGCAGTGTGCAGTGCTCACTCGGGACCGAGGGGGAATACATCACTCCTTGTTGAAGGGTCTGCAACGTGAGCCCACCTCAGTGACCCTGCTCCACTGCCAGGACCCTGGGGCAGGAGCCGGGCCCTCTGCAAGCTCCCCTGGATGTCCGGGTTCCCGCGCTGCCCCCTTGCCAGAGCACCGGGGTCACAGACCTGCCCCGATGCCCAGAAACCTGTGCCCACTGCTCTCACTTATCTTAGAAGGTTACACTGTTTACATTCTCCGGTGAGCTTAATGAGTAAAATGACCATTTTCTATATACTTACCAACCTATAGCAGAGTATGGCTTGGAAACAGCACTCAGATCCAATCCCCACTGTCCACAAATGAGAAAAACGATGCTCAGAGAAGGTGAAGAATTAGCCAAGTCTTTCTTCAGTCAGTCCACAGACTTTTTCTTAATTATTAAAAAAAAAATTTAATAGAAGTATAGTTGATTTATAATGTTGTGTTAGTTTCTGGTGTACAGCACAGTGATTCTGTTTATATATACATAATATATATATAAATAATCTTTTTCAGATTCTCTTCCATTATAGGTTATTTTAAGATACTGAGTATAGCTCCCTGTGCTACACAGAAGCTCCTTGTTGTTTACCTATTTTATACACAGTAGTGTGTATCCACTAAACCCAAACTCCTAATTTATCTAGTTCTTAAAGGCTGGGTTGGTCCAAACCACCCCGGAACTCATGTGACATTTCACATCTGCATTTTTCAAGATGACTCTGGCCAATGTGTGAGGGGCAGACGGGGGGACAAGAGTGGACGTGAGAAGCCAGGTAGGGGCCATGGGAATGATCTGGAAAAGAGACACACATGGGGGACAGACATAGATACTTGAGAGGAAGAGTCAACAGGACTCAGGGACCGACAAGACGCGGGTTAGCTGCTTTGAGGAACCGGGTGAGTGGGGAGTGGGGAGTGGTGAAAGCACCCCCGAGACCCAGGAAAAGACACCTGCATGGAGGGAGGATGAGGAACTCGGGTGGGGACTCCCGAATTTGGTGCTGAGACTCGTCCAAGTGGAGATGGGAAGCGGGCAGTGGGTGTCTCAGAGGAGGGAGAGAACGGTCTCAAGTGCGAAGAACTCTGTGAGTGAACCAGGCGCCCACTGGTGCAGGGAGACAGGAGCCCCCCTGGGAGGTGTAGCCCACCCGGGCGTATCCCCATCCTGCAGGGTCAGCCCTGCCCTCGGCGAGTCTGTGGCAGAGGTGGACCTCAGGGGACGAGGCAATGTCACCAACCCCGGCGAGCACAGTACTGGCCCTGTTGCCTCTGCCCCCACCTCACCTCATCCTGGGGGGTGGTCCTGAGGATCCTGAGCCTGGGCCACGGTCTGCACAGCCCCCGCTGCGGACGCTCTGACCTATCATCTCATCTAGGGGCGTCTCTCTGCCTCCACGGAGGGGCCCTCACTCTGAGCTTCCTTTGACACGCCTCACATGTACACAGAAACCTCCAGACGTCTTTATCCCACACACGGGCCACGGGAAATCTCGGGCCCAATCATTTAGATGAGAGGTCAGCAAACCGTGGCCCGTGGGTCAAACCTGGCCTGCTGTGTTTTTGTGAACAAAGTTTTGTTGGGACACAACTACACCCATTCACTTACGAAGTGGGTAGGGCTGCTTTCACATTGCAGTGGCAGAGTGGAGTCCTTGCAGTGGAGATCACCCCGCCCACAAGGCCTGAAATACCTACTGCCCTGGACAGAAAGGTTTCCTACCCTGGTCTAGGACACTTGCTTCCCCAGCGATGCCTTGTGGCTCCTGCATCAGACTGCAAAGCATGAAGGGTGAAAGGGCTCCAGCAGCCCTCCGAGAGGGGGGTCTCATCCACCCACATGGCGTCTGCCATGTGCAGTGGGGTGAGATGCCAATGTGCTGTGTCCCTTCTCGGGGACCCTTTCTCCTTAATTTCAAAAAGAATCTTTTAATTGTTCAAAATTGCACAAAACATCACACTATGGTAATACTGAGTCACTGGGGTTACTCTACAATAGATGAACGGCATACCGTTTCCAGAAACGAGAAATCAAAGGGCACTCGGGTAAAGGGACGGGGGGTGGGTGAGGGAACAATAGGACCAGGTGATGGGCTCCAAAGTGACTAAACGTGATGTTTCCACAGCAAAATACACTAGAAAACAACAAACCAGAGGCCAGAGGGAGCCGGTAGGGGGCAGGGGTTGCAGAGGCTGGGGTCCCCGCAGCCACAGCTGCGTCTCCAGGGCAGAAGAAGGGGCTTTGAAAAGATTGGCTGCTCAGGGACCCAAGTAGCCTCTTCGCTCCAGCTTCTCAGGGTTCTTCTCTTACCCCCAGAGGGCTTTCTGCCTCCCCCTCCTGACGGCGTCCTGCTGGATGGAAAAACCCTTCCACGTGTCCTCCGTTTACCAACACAGTGCTTAAGACTCAAACAATCTTCAGGCCTTTAAGCTTTGCTCTCAGTAGATAAAGGAACGCTCCCAGCACTGAGAGATTCCTTTTCTCTCGTAACAAAGCCTGGTTTTCATGACTGTTGTCTCTCCAAAGATTCAAGGAAGTCGGTGTTGGGACTCAAAGCTGAGGAAGGAGTTCTCTGTTCTAAAGGGTACCTTCTCTTACCCTAAAGCCATAAATGTCCTCGAATGAATGGGTGAAAGAGCTGCAGGGTAACATGGTTTACAGGAAGTTTAAAAATGGGTCCCTTTAAATTCTCAGAAATATTGTTCTTGCAATAACTAGAGTGAGGGCCAGAAAGGTGACACCAGGCAGTGGAAAGAGGGGTGCAATGCAACTTGGGGAGCTAGCCCAGGATGCAAGGGAGGCGGCTCTGCCATCCAGTCCCAGACTGTGTGAGCTGCTCCCCCTGAAGTTCTCTGCCAAGGCAGCTAATCTGGGTGCCAGAGAAGAAAAAGGAGACCACTGAAAAATATGAAAAAAAGTTAGGCTCAGTTAATGGTGAAGGTACCGGAGGGAAGATGCTGGATCAGTGTATATGTGAGAGAAGGCTTTGGAGATGAGCCCCCGGACCACAGGTCCCAAGGGCAAAAGCAAGACACGGGACCCAAAGAGCAGGTGACTACAGTCTGTCTGCAGAACTACAGATGGGCCTCACACCCCCAGACCCCCTGCCCTCAACCCAGACTTACAGCACTGGTGTAGGCTCTCAGGCAGAAACCAAAAGAATGCTGTACGCACCAAAGAAATGAGCTTCCTGCCTCGCCTGCTTCCAAAGCGAGAATTCACATCCCAGAGCAGACGCTCTCTCAAGCACATGGGAGGAGAGTTCCCACCCAACATCCAAAGGTGAAGCTGCCAGGTGACCTGCTTTTACCCACACCTAGACAGAGCGAGGTCAAGCCCCTGTTCAATGGGTAGGACAGGAAAGTCAAGGAAAACATGCCAAGCACTGCTATGAATCAGCTAGGCCCTCAATGATAAACCCCAAAGGACACCAAGAACAATCAGACCATTAGAGAAAATCAAACCCACAGAAGAGGCAGATTCAGAAGAAAAAAATAGAAAAATGCTAGAGCAAACAATTCAAGAATAAGAAGAAGCCTTCTTGACTTAATTAGTACCCTCAGGCAGAAATGGAAAATAATGCAAACAGAAAATAAGAGGAATACTAAGAAAAATTAGCAGAAAAGATGAAAGACAGCATCACAATTAATTATGGTTACTGTATCAATACAGGGTTCATCTCCCCCGGGGTGGTTACTACCCTGTGCTGGTGTCCAGAGAGGCTTGGCACCAGGGTGCAGACAGTTAGCCAAATCAGAATGAAATGCAGAAACTTGCAACTGATGTTGACCCATGCTGGGGTCCCAAACAGAGCAGGGGCAACCTACACCACTTTGTCAGATGGTTTATAGAAAATGTTTGCACCTGTTCTCTAGGTTTTTGTTTTTGAACCTGGTAGCCTCGTTTTGGCTCTGTAATCAGAAGGAGAGAAAAGACCCCTTCTCAGATGAGACAGTTGCTCTCAAACATCTTGGCGCTTCACAATTCGAAGTGCGTCCTGTGTGGCAGAGGAAGGCCCCTGGCTGGGGGGTGGGGGGTCCAACTTCTGTGATATCTGCTTGCCTTGCCCTTCAGAAAAGCCTTGGGATTGACACGTACACACTACTACACTTAAAATGGGTAACCAACAAGGACCTACTATAGCACAGGGGACTCTGCTCAATATTATGTAACAACCTAAATGGGAAAAGAATTTGAAAAAGAATAGATATGTGTGTTTGTATAACTAAATCACTTTGCTGTACACCTGGAACTAATACAACATTGTTAATCAACTATGTTCCAATATAAAATAAAAATTAAAAGAAAAAAGAAAAGGCTTACTCAAGTGCAGCCTGCAGACCCCCAGGGAGTCCTTTCCACTGGCCAACACTGCTGCTGCTGCAATTATTTTTTTTAATTTAAAATTTCAATACCTGGTCCAGAAGGTGAAGCTGAAGAAATCTCTCAGAGGATAAAGTAAAAAGTAGTGTCATGGCAAATAGGAGAGAAAAGTTAAGATGCCCAGAAGATGAACCCAGGAGGTCAAACAGCCAACAAACAGGAGTTCTGAGAAAATAGAAATGAGGAAATAATCGAAGAAAAATATTTCCAGTATCAAAGAAGGGACACACTGAGTGCCTAAGTCCCTTCACAAAATACTGTGAAATAATCAGGACACCAAGAATCAAGAGTTGACCCTAGAAGCTCCCAGAAAGGAAAAACAGGCTAGGTCACCAATGAAAGAAGATGAATCAACACAGGATCAGACCTCTCGTCAGTGACAACTGATATGAAGACAATGGCGTACCTGCCACCAAAGAAGTAACAACAGGGGACTTCCCTGGCAGTCCAGCGGTTAAGACTTCACCTTCCATTGCAGAGGGTGCAGGTTCAATCCCTGGTCAGGGAGCTAAGAGCCCACAAGCCCTCCGGCCAAAAAATGAAAATATTAAACAGAAGCAATATTGTAACAAATTCAATAAAGACTCTAAAAATGGTCCACATCAAAAAAAAAATCTTAAAAAAAAAAGTAACAACAAAAAGGTTGAAAATATTTAACTCCAAGTAATGGGGAAGGCGGGAGATAAGGGTTCGATTTAGCACTTCGATTTGCACCCTTCCATGCTGTTTTAATTTTAATTTCCATGAAATTAAGTCAATAATACTTTTATCATCATCATCACAATCACCATCAAAAAACATAGAGAGATACATTGCGTACTTTCACCAGAATATGTGATATCACCGCTCTTTCTCTTAAACTCTGATTTTATGCCTCTCACCTGAGAGGCACACCATCTGGACCACAGGTAACAGCCACAGGTGTAACTCCTGAAGTCACCAGGCAGGTGCCTTGCTTAGGGGCTTTCTGGTTTTTTGTTTCATTTTCTTTTGGTTTTTGTTATTCTTTATACAGAAAAAAGATAAAGCATCATATATATATACACACACATACATATATATGTATTATATTTACACATTCTCTTTTTTCAAAGAGAAAGTCAATCCTGAGAAGCTATTTACCACTAGTTATGACAGATTCCAGCTCTGTTAACCCACTCACACCTCTTGGGTGTTATTTCCTCATCTTTAAAAGGGTCAGCTCTGAGCCTCACACGCTGCCTCGGCACCAAAAGGCAATGACAAGCATGGAGAGAGGCCCCGGGGACACCAACGCTGAATTTAATGAATTGGCAGGTGAGAAGCAGATGCTTTGACTTTTTCTGAGACTGGGTCAAATGTTAGTTTCTACAAAGGCAGTGTCCCTTAGTGAACAGTTGTAAAGAGCTCTGTGGGGTATAACTGAAAAAAAAAAGATGTATTCTTTTTTAAATCACAAGATTCTGATGAGTATATGCTCTTTATTATATGTATTATACTTAATATACATATATAGTATATGCTGCTTATTAACATGTTAAACAGGGACCATTCTCAGAGTCCTTTCAAATTCTGAGGGTTCCAAAAATGTATTTCAAAATCACTATTTGTATCACTATCAAAGCCATTAGCTACAATTTCTCATTACAGATGAGAAACAACACTCATCATTACGTCACATCAATGTTTTTCAAAGAAAAACTTGCTTTTTCATGAAGTCCTAAATTCTCTATACTTTTTCTGTACAAGGATGAGCTGAAATTTTAAGGGTTTATCTTCGAACAATTAAGTTGCTTGTCTCTGTGATAGATAATTACGTAATAGGCTCTGGTAGCTGCTGATACAAGAGAAGTAGTTTGTTTACATTTATCATGTACTTGTCTGAAGGCCTCCCCCTCCCCCCAAAATGCCGGTATCCCCAATTCCTGTGGGCTCCACCTCACTTTACTGCACCCTTTAAGTGAAATAGGACACTTTCATCATCACTTCGACGTAGAGGAGGTAAGAGCAGGCCATAATGATCAACTGAAGCTATCAAGGTTAGGTGGGTAAAGTGCCTAAATGCAGAAGCAGAATTCAGGCAGGCCTGAGCCTGGGCATGCCAGGGACAGTGGGCCTGGAAATCTCACCTTCCCTAGGAATTATACCTGGTCGCTGGAAAGGAAGGTCTCAGGGCTGCAGTTGGTCAGCACACAGGCAGGCGTGCCTCCAGAGCCTCCAGAAAAGCGAACAGGAGCCATTACGCATATGGCCCCTGTGGGGAAGGTAAAAGGAGTTCTCCCAGGACCGGAGGGTCCTCACCTCATCAGGCAAACTTCTCAGCAGAGGGTGTGGTCCTGCGGGCTGGCGGGCAGCCCTGTCATAGCCGCCTCTGCATCCTTCCTGCGGCCCACCATCTCTCCCTCCATCGCTGTCAGCCCAAAGCCAGCTCTGCAAGGGCGAAGGGCTCGCATGTGGTTTGAACTCATCAACAAATATGGAAATAATACAGAGTCGTCTTAAGAACCCATCACCAGCTTTATTATATTTTCCTGACTGCAATAAGACCATAGGATACACTACTTTTTGAACTTTGCAAGATTCAAATTCAAACTTATCCAATAAAAGACTGAAATCTGAAGACAAAAAAAGTTCTCCCTCACATACTCAAATTATGTAGACTACATAATGTTCAAAGTCTGTTTTCTTTTGAACTCATCTTTCAAAATGAATCAGGGACACAGAAAAGTTCCAAAGGTTTCATCCTGTGGGGTTTGCAGGATAGGAGGTGAGGGGGTGGCCAAACTAAGGGATGAGAAACTACAAAGAAACCATTTGGCTTGAAGGAGAAGGCTAGCATTGATATCTATCATTCAATTGGGTGTGCTAATAGAAAATTTAGATTTCAATCGATTGTCAAAGATGAAAACATAACTATTAGGAGAATGGAGATGCACAGGAGAAGGGGTTTGGGGAATGGAATAAAAATCAAAATGGGCAGAAGATCTAAATAGACATTTCTTCAAAGAAGACATACAGATGGCCAAAAAGCACATGAAAAGATGCTCAACATCACTAATTATTAGAGAAATTAAAATCCAAACCACAATGAGGTACCACCTCACACCGCTCAGAATGGCCATCATTAACAAGTCTACAAATAACAAATGCTGGAGAGGGTGTGGAGAAAAGGGAACCCTCTTGCACTGTTGGTGGGAATGCAAACTGCTACAGCCACTACGGAGAACAGTATGGAGGTTTCTTAAAAAACTAAAAATAGAATTAGCATATGATCCAGCAATCCCACTCCTGCACATATACCCAGAGGAAACTATAATTCGAAAAGATACGTGCACCCCAATGGTCATTGCAGCACTATTTACAATAGCTAGGACATGGAAGCAACCTATATGTCCATCACCAGAGGAGAGGATAAAGAAGATGTGGTATATATATACAATGGAATATCACACAGCCATAAAAAAGAATAAAATAATGCCATTTGCAGCAACATGGATGGACCTAGAGATTATCATATTAAGTGAAGTGAGTCAGACACAGAAAGGCAAATATACGATATCGCTTATATGTGGAATCTAAAAAAAGGGTACAAATGAACTTATTTACAAAACAGAAGTAAAGCCACGGATGTAGAAAACAAACTTATGGTTACCAGGGGATATGGTTACCAGGGGATAAGGGGAAGAAGGATAAATTAGGAGATTGGGATTGACATATACACACTACTACATATAAAATAGGTAATAAGAACCTGCTGTATAGCACAGGGAACTCTACTCAATACACTGTGATGGTCTATATGGGAAAATAATCTAAAAAAAAAAAGAGTGCATATATGTATATGTATAACTTTGCTGTATACCTGAAACTAACACAACACTGTAAATCAACTATACTCCAATAAAAAAAATTTTTAAAAAGCAGCTTGAAAAGAGATATGTGTGCACCCGTGTTCATAGCAGCATTATTCACAATAAGCCAAAAGGTGGAAGCAACCGAAGTGTCCATCAACAGAAGAACGGAAAAACAAAATATGGTCTATCCATACAACGGAATATTATTCAGCCTTCAAAAGGAAGAAAATCCTGATGCATGCTACCACATGGATGAATCTTGAATATATTATGCAAAGTGAAATAAGCCAATCACAAAGGAAATACAACTGTATGATTCCATTATGCAAGTTGCCCGAAATAGCCAAATTTACACAGACAGGAAGTAGAAAGGTGGCTGCCAGGGGCTGGAGGTAGGGAAATGAGGAGTCAGTGTTTAATGGGGACAGAGGTTCAGTTTTGCAAAAGTTCTGGAGAGGATGGTGGTGACGGTTGCACAATCGTATCAATGTTCTTAATGCCACAGACCTGTATGCTTAAAATGGTTAAAATCATAAATTTTATGTTATGTGTATTTTACCACAATTTTAAAAATACATATTTTTTAAAAAATTAATTTTATCAATCCAGCAAAAAGAAAACTGAAAACAGTAAAGTATAATAATAAAGTCAAAAGGAATGACTAAATCTATCACACATCTTAATAAATGGGAATGGCCTAAATTCCCTGAGCTAGCTAACTTAGAAAGAACAAATCTTTCCTATGCTAGTCCGCAGAAAAATACGGAAAGCTCACCAATTTATGTTACAAAGCCAGCACAACATAAAAAGGTTTAATAAAGATAGTGGATGCTTGTGTACATGTGTGAACGCACAAACTCCAGACCAATTTTGTATGTGGCTATAGAAGCAAACATCTTAATATTACAGCACATGGATTCTAACAATATGTTAAAAGAATAAGTGATAAGGATGATTCCAGAAAGCCAAGGATAATTCAACATTAGGAAATCTATCAACATACTTCAGTACGTCAATTACTGAAAGAGAAAAACCAAGAGATTACATAAATAGATGACACCTGAAAAATTCAGCAGTCATTCCTTGTAAGAATTCTAAACAGGAAACTACCTAAGTTTGACTTTTAAATTCCTAATTTGGATACTGGACTAGAGAGCAGGTGAGGGAAATATTTATAAAGAACATTCTGGGGACAACTGGCAAAATTTGAATATGGACTGTCGACAGTGTTGTATCAATGTTAATTTCCTCATTTTTATGGTGGCTTCATGTTTATGTGATGCCTATTTAGGAAATATACACTGGAGTATTTAGGGGCAAAGGGGCATGCAACGTTCTCTCCAGTGATTCAGAAAATATATGTAGATGGAGGTATCAATCAATCAACCAACTGATTGTTCAGGGGGTTTGGGGGTCTGGAAACAACAAAATGAAAGGGGCAAAATGTTAATAATTGGTGAATCTGGGTTAAGGATATATGGCATTTTTTGTACTTTTTTGCAACTTTTCTCCAAGTTTGAAATTACAGCAAAATTTAAGTCATCAAAATTACCTACCTATTAAGAAATAAAAGCAATGAAACTAAAGCTTTTCCCAGTAAACTCAAGAGCAAGACATGAATGCTTCCTTTCACAGTATCATTCAAACTGAAGATTCCGATTAATGCAATAAGGAAAGGAGTAAGCAGCATATGACAAATATTGAGATATGAAAACACTGAATATAAAGGAACAATTATTTATAGATGATATGGATGTAGAAATGGAAAGCACAAGACATTTACTTTAAAAAGTAGAATAAATAATTTCAAAATAAGAGAGAAATAAAAGTCAACAGTTTCTCTGTATAGGAGCAGTTAAGTCCTGGAGAAGGGGAAATTTCAAAGACAACACAAACCAACACCACAAAAGCTTGGAGCACATTTGACAAGAAAGGTACAGCAGCCATAGAACAGAGGGCTAGAACACTTCACCTGCTCAAATATTTAACATTCATATTAAAAACGTTAATCACTGAAGCAAAATACAAAGATACAACATTACATTGTATCATGAATAAGCAAGAATATATGAATCCTACCTTGCCTGGTACCAAGAGTGAGGCCTCAGACATAGAGAACAGACCTGTGGTTGCCAACGGGGAGGAGGATAGGGGAGGGAAGGATTGGGAGTTTGGGGTTAGCAGATGCAAACTACTATACATAGGATGGATAAGCAACAAGGTTCTACCGTATATATAGCACAGGGAACTATATTCAATATTCTGTAATAAACCAAAATGAAAAAGAATGTGTATATGTGTAAAACTGAATCACTTTGCTGTACAGCAGAAATTAACACAACACTGTAAGTCAGCTACACTTCAATTTAAAAAGAGAGAGAGAGAGAGGCCTGCTTTCTTTTTATTTGAATTTGCCCTGTATATCTTTTCCAGTCCTTTTATTTTTAGCCTTTCTAAATCTCTTCATTTTAACTCTATCTCCAGATCTTACTTTGTTAAGTCAACCTGAAAAACTTTTTAAACTAGGTGAGTTAAGCCCATTTATATAATGTTAGTACAGTCTGGATGTGTGGCATCAGCTTTGCAGATTTTTAGCCTTATATTTAAAACACTGACTCACAAACTCAGTCTTTTCGTCCGTGGGCTGCAGTCTGCTTGCTTCTCTCTCTGTGTTTCTGTAGGTACGTAGGAAGGATTTGGTTCTAGTTGCTCCTTTTATATTACTACCTTATATAACTCCCTTAGCACCCTCCACTTTTAGACATTATTACCTCCCTCCTATGAGCAATAATGTAATTAGCTAGTAATTGCTTCTTCATCTCCCCCCCACCATCTCCCCCTCCTCCCCCACCCCGCCACCTGCTCTTCCTAAAGCATCCATTTTAGCCACTAGTATTCAATCTGCTGTTAATCTGTATGGTCTTCAATAAACTTAACCTTCCAATTCTTGCTTTGTCAGTTTCGAGAGACATTTTTCCATTCTAGCTCACCCCAATGTGCCAATTAAGGAGCTGATTCTACTTCTCCCTCATCTCCTCCCATTTATTTTTTCTAGCTGTAGGGTTCCACATAACCCGAACGTCTAATGCTATGTATTAGTCTGCCTCCCTTATTGCTATCTTTGAGTTTTAGTTCTACAGTGAAACCTAGTCATTGTTCATCACTAGACCTTATGAAAAGCTTCACCATCATTGAACAATTTTCTGAAGCTCACTCTCTAGTAAACAATGAAAGGGCTCACGAGGGCGAACAGTCCCAGAGTTCTTGCAAATTCAAAACTCTATCTCTGTTTCTGCTTTATAAATAAGTTCATTTGTATCATTTTTTTTATTTCACCTAGAAGTGATATCATGATATCTATCTTTCTCTGTCTGACTTCACTTAAAGAATCTGAAAAAGAATGGATACATGTATATGTATAACTGAATCACTTTGCTGTACACCTGAAACTCACACAACCCTGTAAATCAACTATACTCCAATACAAAATAAAAAATTAAATTTAATGAAACAAAACTCTATGTCTCTGGCCTTTACATTTAAAGGACAATTCTCTGAAGACAGGATGCTTGGCTCACAAAGGAAGCAGATTAAAAGCACTGAGGTTTTGTCCCAGGTGGAGGAAGCACACACCACCCTGTGTCTCCCACTGATTGCAGCCGTGGACCTGATGGGATGCAGAGAATAGACCACTGGGAAACTCAGAGCAAAACAGCAGGCGGATGGGTGGAGAGGGATGGAACTCCAGTTACCACCACAGTGGCAGAGGGTTGTCATTGCTCCCTCTTGAGCATGCATCCCCCAGCCAAAATGCAACACAGCCCGGAACCCACAATTGAGCATGCGGGCAGAAAGACAGGGCCCCGGAGAAGCCCCCGAGCTCTGGCTCAAGGATTTGGAAATCGGCTCCCTAATGCCCTAAGAGAGTGAACAAATCCCCAGTGTTTTTGCTTCTGGGTTTCTCACTCTTCTCTCTGCAGCACTCTCACACCCCAGCACCCAAGCAACACCACAGCAGAAATAGGAGCTGGCAACGCACAGAAGACTCTTCCCCTTTGCTTGCTCCAGAGGAGGGGCTTGGTCCCAAGAGGGCAGGACAAAGCCTTGTTGCTGGTTCTCTCGCTTTGTCCCCCCACTGCACGGCCCCTAAGCAAGAAAAGGTAAAGCCCCAGCATTCTTTTGTTTATGTTTATTTTTATTTCCATTATTCCAGGATGTGGGTCAAAAAAGATCTTGCTGTGATTTACGTCAGAGTGTTCTTCCTATGTTTTCCTCTGAGAGGTTTTTTCGGGGTTTTTTTGCGGTACGCGGGCCTCTCACTGTTGTGGCCTCTTCCATTGCGGAGCACAGGCTCCGGACGCGCAGGCTCAGCGGCCACGGCTCACGGCCCCAGCCGCTCCGCGGCATGTGGGATCTTCCCGGACCGGGGCACGAACCCGTGTCCCCTGCATCGGCAGGCGGACTCTCAATCACTGCGCCACCAGGGAAGCCCCTTCCTCTAAAAGTTTTATAGTGTCCGGTCTTACAAAAGGGACCTAATGAAACTTAAAACCTTTTGCACAGCAAAGAAAACCATAAACAAGACAAAAATACAACCCTCAGAATGGGAGAAAATATTTGCAAATGAATCAACAGACAAAGGATTAATCTCCAAAATATAAAAACAGCTCATGCAGCTCAATAACAAAAAAACAAACAACCCAATCAAAAAAATAGAAGACTGAAACAGACATTTCTCCAAAGAAGACATACAGATGGCCAAGAGGCACATGAAGAGATGCTCAACATCACTAATAATTAGAGAAATGCAAATCAAAACTACAATGAGGTATCACCTCACACCAGTCAGAATGTCAATCATCAAAAAATCTACAAACAATAAATGCTGGAGAGGGTGTGGAGAAAAGGGAACCCTCTTGCACTGTTGGTGGGAATGTAAATTGATACAGCCACTGTGGAGAACAGTACAGAAGTTCCTTAAAAAACTAAAAATAGAATTACCATATGACCCAGCAATCCCACTCCTGAGCATATATCCAGAGAAAACCATAATTCAAAAAGACACATGCACCCCAATGTTCATTGCAGCACAATTTACAACAGCCAGGATATGGAAGCACCTAAATGCCCATTGACAGACTAATGGCTAAAGAAGATGTGGTACATATATACAATGGAATATTACTGAGCCATAAAAAGGAACGAAATTGGGTCATTTGTAGAGACGTGGATGGACCTAGAGACTGTCAAACAGAGTGAAGTAAGTCAGAAAGAGAAAAACAAATATCGTATATTAACGCATCTATGTGGAATCTAGAAAAAGCATACAGGTGAACCCGTTTGCAAGGCAGAAATAGAGACACAGATGTAGAGAACAAATGTATGGACACCAAGGGGGGAAAGGAGGGGGTGGGATGAATTGGGAGATTAGGATTGACATATATACACTAATATGTATAAAATAGATAACTGATGAGAAGCTGCTGTATAGCACAGGGAACTCCACTTCGCTGTACAGCAGAAGCTAACACAACATTGTAAAACAACTATACCCCAATAAAAAAAAAAAGTCATGCATTACTCCTAAAAAAAATTTTTTTTAAACAAACTTAACATTTACTTGAAAAAAAAAAAGCCCTAGCATTCTTGGAGGACTGGATAAGAGAAGCCCCAGGGCAACAGAAAACATCAGGAAGATCACAGAGGGAGGAACTGCGGCAAGTGATCCCTGAAATTTGTTTATGAACTAGGGGGCTCATCCCTGAGGCGAAGACACGACCCTAAACAGAATCCTTTCTTGTTTTTTTAATTTTTATTGGAGTAGAGTTGATTTACAGTGTTGTGTTAGTTTCAGGTGTACAACAAAGTGAATCAGTTATACATAGACATATATCCACTCTGTTTTAGATTCTTTTCCCACATAGGCCATTACAGAATATTGAGTAGAGTTCCCTGTGCTATACAGAACTACAGGATAGATCACCACCCCAGAACCAGACTGGCCACTGGGCACTGTATGTGCAGGACAGGCTGAAAAGTACTGCAAAGACTTTGAAAACTGGACTGACATCAGAATGACAATCCACAGAAGGCTGGGCTCAACATGGTCTAAATCAGAGAGAATGGATAGCCTGCTAACACAAAAACAGCAACATTCTTTTTTAAAAAATTTTATTGAAATATAGTTGATTTACAATGTTGTGTTAATTTCTACTGTACAGCAAAGTGATTCAGTTATACATATATAAATATATATTCTTTTTCAGATTCTTTTCCATTATGGTTTATCACAGGATATTGATTATAGTTCCCTGTGCTATACAGTATGACCTTGTTGTTTATCTATTCTATATATAATAGTTTACATCTGCTAATCCCAAACTCCCAATCCATCTTTCCCCCATGCCCCCTCTCCCTTGGCAACCACAAGTCTGTTCTCTATGTCTCTGAGTCTGTTTCATAGATAAGTTCATTTGTGTCATAAAAAATAGCAACATTCTTAATTGCATTTAAACAATGTACAGAGACTCACATAATATTCAAAATGTCCAGGATATAATCCAAAGTTACTCAGCCTACAAAGAATCAGGACTGTCAACTCCCAGGGGAAAACACAATCAATGATAGATCTTGGAATGACCAAAGACTCTAAAGCAGTGATGATAAAATGTTCCAGTAAATAAGAGCGAACATTTTGGGAATGAATGAAAAGCTACAAAAACTAAAAGAAAAAAGAAAACGAGTCGATATGAAAGGAAACCCATGGAAAGTTTTAAAACTGAAAAACAGAATAACCAAAGTAAAAAATTCACTGGGTGAGTTTAATAGCAGAATGGAGACGAAAGGAGAAAAAGTCAGTCAACTCACACGGGAGCAACAATTTAAATTACCATCGACTGCTCATCAGAGAATACAGAAGACAGAAGGAATTGAAAGAACATCTTGCATCTCCATTCTGCTTTTCATTCATTTCCAAGAATGTACAACTTGAGTGTGGCCATGAGGATAAACCGGATGGACCCAGGTTCAGGGTCATCCTATAGAACAATAAGGCTTATACTCTTTAAGACCATGGAAAACACAAAACACAAAGGAAGACTGAAGAGCGCAAAGAGAAATGAGACACACGCATATTCCTGGATAGGATCCTGGGCCAGAAAGTGGAAAGGAACACTATTTGGACAGTTGGTGAAATTGCAGTGGAGTCTATGAATCGGGTGACAGTGTTCTTTCAATGTTGATTTCCTAGTCTGGAGGAGTTTGGGCTGGTAATACAGAACAGTATCCTCGAGTGGGGGTGATACTCTGAAATTATTAGGGGTGATGGGGCATCACGTCTGCAGCCTGCTCCCAAAAAGGTCAAGAAAAAAACTAATGATAATGGATTTTTTTCCCCCCACTGAGGAAGAGAGACAGGGTGCACAAGTGCCAGCCATGGGGCAAATACAGTAAAACGGTTACAATCAGGGAACTTAACTGAAGGGATACAGCACAGGAGTTCTCAGTTCTGTTCTATAACTTTTCTACAAGTTGGAAATTTCAATTTTTTCTCCCCAAAATTTACTTTTTAAAATATTGCTTTGGGCTTCCCTGGTGGCACAGTGGTTGAGAATCTGCCTGCTAATGCAGGGGACACGGGTTCGAGCCCTGGTCTGGGAGGATCCCACATGCCGCGGAGCAACTAGGCCCATGAGCCACAACTACTGAGCCCGCGCGTCTGGAGCCTGTGCTCCTCAACAAGAGAGGCCGCGATAGTGAGAGGCCCGCGCACCGCGATGAAGAGTGGCCCCCGCTTGCCACAACTAGAGAAATCCCTCACACAGAACCGAAGACCCAACACAGCAATAATTAATTAATTAATTAATTAACTCCTACCCCCAACATCTTAAAAAATGATAATAATAATAATAAAATATTGCTTCACATTTTCTAGCAAAGAATTTATTTGGCTATGAGAATTCCAATGCACAATACAAATGACTAGGACTTTTTATCTGGATGCCCAAAGGATTTTTTCCTTATCTTTAACATTCATTATTTTACAGGGATATATCTCAATGTTGATTATTCTGCATTGATTTTTTTTCCCCCCCAGTTACATGGTAGACACTTTCAAGTCTTCTTTTATTTTTAGGAGAGTTTTCTTGCATTATAGTTCTAAATATTTATTTTATTCCATTGCTTTATTCTTCCTGTTTTAGACACTCTAATTGTGTGTATATATATATATATATATATATCAGATCTCTTTTGCCTGTCTCCTATACTTTCTAATTCACTCTATCCCTTTCTTTATTGGCTACTGTTTTCATTTTTCTCCTTTTCATCCAGTATTTTTACTCCTGTGCTGTCTATGGAAACCATTTGCTCTTGTGTTCCTTCTGGACACAATTTAGTCTTCCTTCCTAAAATTCATTTTTTCCTAATTCTTTCCTGACATCAATCTGTTCTCATTTCATAATTTTCTGTTATCTAGCCATATCCTTTGTCGTTTCTAAATTTCTGCTGGATGTTACTCTTTCAAATTGTTTTTTCTTTTAGCTTATCTTGAAATATTAGTTTATGATTTTTCTGGTGTGCTCTCATTTTCTGTAGCACCATTATGTTCATTTTCATCATTTTCCTTTGAATCAATTTTGCATAAAGTTACCTAATGTTCCATTTTTTGTTCCCCATGTATGAATGAGGTGGATTTTCCTGATGTGAGAAGAGAAAGCTCCTAAAGAAGAGAGGATGGGCTAGGACAGCTTTCCGAGCCGGGCTCTATGGATCTGTAAAGAACTCAAGTGTGAGATCTCTATGTATCCACTTACTTGCTTCTCAGAGTTAAATCCAGAACCCTCATAAAGCTCACTCCCACCCTGGCCCTTTGCTCCAGTTCTAGACCCCCGAAGTCCTTAATTTCCAAGACCACACTCTCTGCTCAGGGTCTTCTCCTTTGCTGCTGGAGCAGTTTCTGAGATCTCTTTCCCCCGACCTGCACCGTCTGAACCTCCCCTGCCTTGCCGTCTGTGTTCCCGTCCTGCTCAGTTTGGTTTATGTTTCCAGTCATTCAGCTCAGGGTAAGGCTCTGACCTTCTAGGAGGAAAGACTCACTGTGCATTTCTCGGATGCTCCCAGGCTTGTGCTCCATGTCCCTGCACGGCTACTGTTCTCACCCACAACCAGAAGCCCCAGAGCACCTCTCCAGCGCCCACCCACTTTGCCGGTTGAGTAACTCGTGGTGATTTTGGTTCCCACAGCCTGTCAACAGCTCCCGTTCACTGCCCACCACCCACGCCCCGCCTCCCCTGCTGTTCATCTGCAGCTCCGGCTGCTGCTGGTAGACTGGCTACATCATCTATGTCCTGACCTGTGGGCGTCTCCCATCTTTCATCAACCTGTCCTCACTCATCTTTTTCTAGGATGATCTTAGAAACTGGTTTACTTTTCAAAAGCAGTTTAGGGGAGACTGAAAATCTGTCCCCATGAATGCATCCCCATAAAAGATTTTTCTGAAAGGTATAAAGACAAAGGACAAAGAAATGAAGACGCAAACCATGTTCCTGAATTGGAAGTTTTCATATGATAAAACTGTCAGTACTTCCAAAATTGATCCATCAATGTAATGCAATTGCAATCCAAATCCTAAGAGGGTTGGGCTTCCCTGGTGGCGCAGTGGTTAAGAATCCGCCTGCTAATGCAGGGGACACGGGTTCAAGCCCTGGTCCGGGAAGATCCCACATGCCGCGGAGCAACTAAGCCCGTGTGCCACAACTACTGAGCCTGCTCTCTAGAGCCCGCAAGCCACAACTACTGAGCCCACGCGCCACAACTACTGAGCCTGCGCTCTAGAGCCTGCAAGCCACAACTACTGAGCCCGTGTGCCACAACTACTGAGCCCACGCTCCTAGAGCCTGTGCTCCGCAACAAGAGAAGCCACCGCAATAAGAAGCCCGTGCACCTCGCTAGCCACAACTAGAGAAAGCCCGTGCGCAACAACGGAGACCCAATGCAGCCAAAAAATAAAATAAATAAATTAAAAAATAATCCTAAGAGAGTATTACTGGAAACTACTAATTTATGAGTAATAAACACAGATATTTTAAAGTTAATACAGAAGAAGAGCCAAGGCACTTTTGAAAAAGAAAACAGTATGGAGGGACCTGCCTGACCAAATAGCAAAACTCACCAGGATGTTGCCTTAATCAAAAGTATGTGGTATTGACCCTAAAACAATGAAGAGAGTAAAGTTTTCATGGGATGTGACGTACAGCATGGCGACTATAGTTAACAACAATCCTGTACTGCATATTTCAAAGCTGCTAAGAGACTAAATTCTAAAAGTTCTCATCCCAAGAAAAAAGAATTTTGTCAACTACGATATATATGGTGATGAATATGTAAGTAGACTTATTGCATAAGTAGACTTATTGTGGTGATCATTTTGCAATACATACAAGTATCAGATCATTATGTTGTATGCTTGAAACCAGTATAATATTCTGTGTCAATTACATCTCAATGAAAAAAAAATAAAAGAGAGTAAAACTGAATAGAATCCAAAACATAAGCATAGGTACATAGGAACTTTGTCTGCAAGCAAATAAAGGTAGGCCCTTTTTTCATACCATATGCAAAACAAATTCTGGATGATGTAAAATTTGAATGTAAAAAATAAAATAAACACATTAGAAGGAAATGTAAAGGAACACAAATGTAAATGTAAAGGAAATGTACAGCACAAACTAACACAACATTGTAAACTAATTAGACTGGAAAAAAGATGTTAAAAAAAAAAGTGCAAACCTGACACTGGCCAGGTGTGACCTTGGGCAGGCATGAAGGTTAATTTTATGTATCCACTTGACTAGAGGAAGGGGTGCCCAGATAGACAGGAAAGCATTAT
The DNA here is from genome assembly GCF_025265405.1 of Mesoplodon densirostris. NCBI lineage: Eukaryota > Metazoa > Chordata > Mammalia > Artiodactyla > Ziphiidae > Mesoplodon > Mesoplodon densirostris. The sequence continues at coordinate 153,705,307 of NC_082664.1, forward strand.
TTGGGGGTGTGTCTGAGAGGGTGTCTCTAAAAGAGATTAGCACTGAAATCAGCAGACTGAGTAAAGAAGGTCACCTTTATCCACACAGATGGGCCTCATCCAAGCCAGTGAGGGCCTGAGTAGGACAAAAAGGCGGAACAAGGGCAGATTCACTCTCTCTGAGCTGGGACATCCACCCGCTCCTGCCCTCGGCCATCAGCACCCCTGGTCCTCAGGCTTTGGGGCCAGGCTGGGAATTACACCATGGGCCCTCCAGTTCCTGGGCCTTTGGACTTGGACTGAATTATACCAGCAGCGTGCCTGGGTCTCCAGCTTGCTCATATGTATTTATTGGTTCTGTTTTTCTGGAGAACCCTGACTAATACAGCAAGTTCCTTAATCCCTCTTCACCTCAGTGGACTCTGCAGAAGCTGCCAGGACATCTCAGGGCTTAGGCCTAGCCCTGGAGACAGCCTTAGTTCTGCTGCATCCCACTGGCTAAGGCCAGTCAGAGGTCCAGTCCAAGTTCAAGTGCAGGGAACTGTGCAAGAGGAGGGGCGCCAGGGGCCACAGACAAAATGTGCTATCACAGCACGAAAAACATTCAGCTTAACACCTGGCACATAGTATGTGCTCAATAAATGTAAGCCGTTTTCTTGGGTATTGTTTTTTCTTCGATAAAGGAGAATTATTTTTACAATGGTTATTCACCATGGACACACCACAGAGAAGGCCTAGCAACCTAGAAAGTGCTAAAGAGCCCACACCTCTTATTTCAGGAAATGCAGAGGAAACACAGGGCAGCCCTAAACCACGCAGAACAGATTTTGGTGTAAAGCCGGCCATCTTAGTCACCATTCGTAAAAGAAAACTATCCTTGCAAAGTGGTTTCCAGGTCCAGGCAGGCAGGCACATCCATGGCAAGGGGCCAGTGTTAGCACCGAAAGCCACGCCAACATGCAGACCTGTCCCAATATCACTGGAACCAACCACCATGTCTGCAAAGGGCAGAGGTCGTATGTAAAAAATGGTATATACTGTTTGGAAAGAAGTGTAAAGGTGCATGTGGTAGATTCAGTTTCAAGAAAGAAAACTAGCACATGAAACAGTGGGTGTAAAGAGGCGGGGAGTGGGAGGTGGACGGAGAGCAGAATCTACAACCTCTACAACGTAAGCAGAGAATGTTGTTCACTGTTGTCCCCAGAGCCTAGAGGCACGTCTGCACACAGCAGACACATGTGGAATTATTCTGAATCGCACGAAGTTAGGACTAATAGGTTATAGCTGTGGAAAGGAATAACCATGAATCACCCAAACTGAATCCATGGATTACCTATTTATTTAACTCTTTAGACTAAAATGCAGTGAATGTACATTTTTCACATAAACAGCTTTTCTACCGTTTTTGACGAGTGTTTTCCCTTTTAAGTTTATTATTAAAAGGCAGCTCTTTTCCCATGCCCTTTGAAAGTGCCAAAGCCACGTAGCTAGGACTAGGTGGAGAAGCAGAGGCCCAGGGAGAAGCCAGGAAGAGAAGCTCATTTACCAGTCTGCCACCTGTAGGCCGCTCCAGCAGACACAAACTCGCGCCCACTAGACAGACCACATGGAAACAATGCATACTAAATCATGCTAAAAATTGAGCTACAGAGGTAGGGAGACTATATACAGGGGCCCGTTTTAATCATGACTTCTGGGTCTTGCTTCCAAACCCCTGTCTTTGATTTGAACACTGCGAGCTATGGCCTAATTAGCCATAGCTGATGTTCTAATCAGCTCTCCAAGACTCACCCCTGGTCTGAGATAAGCTTTGAAAATTAATACCCCCATTAGGATGAACCACCATACCTGTATCGATCAGGGTGTCACAGAGTCAGTTCTGCTCAGATCTCATTTTACCAGCCGGGCATCGGACTTAGAGAACAAAGGCCATTACAAAAGAACAACAACAAAAAGCGAAGCTGGACAGAATTTTTAAATTTCAAAACTCAACAACAAATAGCAAACATTCGTTACAAAGGCTTGGTTTGGATTTCTGGAGATGGAACTTAAACACACTGGGTTTACGGTTTAAACCTATAAGATGTACTCCAGCACCAGAAACCAAATGTAGTTACAGATGTCAAGAGTTCGCAGAACAAGTGCCTCTCTTTATAAAAACTATCTGCTCTGCATCGATTATTACCGTTTCCATATGTCCGTTCTTTACTAATACAGGAAAAAACAACTTCAATCAAAAAATACCCCCCAAAATTAACTCTTGGAGACAATCATTTCCTTTAATGGGATTTCCTGGTGGCTTTGCTCCTATGGAGGTGTGTCAGCCACTGGATTCTCTAATTTGGGGGTCAAAATCCTGAAAATCGGTCACCCTCGCGGCGACGAAGCTCACTAAACACGCCCCGGACGCCGCCAGCATTCGCTCGCCCAGTCCCGCCGCCCGCTGAGCTCGCCGGTCCGTTCCCGCCAAACGCGGGACGCGCCACGTCCTGGACGCCAAGCGGGTGGGCGGCCAAAGCGGGTCCGGCCGGTTCCCGCCGCCTCGACTGACCCGCGGCCCGACGCGACGCGCCCTGCTCCCCAGTGCCCGGCCAGAGCCGCCGCGGAAGCCAGGCGCACGGAGCCGCGGCCCGGCACCAGGCTCGCACCCCTGCTCCCGCCTCGCTCAGGGCCGCCCAGCCCGCCCGGCGGGTCCCCGGCCCCCGGGAAGCAGGGGGCCCCAGGGCGCAGCCGCCCGCCCTGGAGCGTACCCGCCGCCCACCCTCACCCGAAGGCCCCTCGGGTGGTCGCGGGCGCCTGGCTTCTGCTTCCTCGAAGAAAAGTTACTCTGGGACCAGCGCGATGGGAAAGGGAAAGCCACTCTCCCAGGGCGGCGAGCGGTAAGTCGGGTCCCCGGAGTTATCCTGCCCGAGTTTTGAACCGCACCCCGGGCTGCGGCAGCTCGCCCGGGCGCTTGCGCCCCGAACTTGGCGCCCGCGGGTTGGTGGGCTCGCCCCCGCCTGCAGCCCCGTGCGCGCCCGGCGCCAACACTCACCGAGAAGCCGGCCCAGAAGGGGCAGGAGTGGCGGACGCGGGCCGAGGTGGTGAGCGCCAGCGCGGCGAAGCTGACGGCCACGATGAGGCATCCGAGCGCCATCTGCGTGGCCCCGAGCGTCAGCACGATGCGGGAGCGGCCCGGGCCCTCGCGCAGGCGGGACAGGCTGCGGGGCAGCGCGGCGGGGCGCGGCGCGCGGGGACCGCCAGCCGGAGGCATCGCGCCCGCACGCCTCTCCTGCTCCCGTCCGGCCCCGCGCGCCGCCCCTCCTCACCGAGGGTCCGAGGCAAGTTGCTTCGGCTGCGGGGTTGGCCTCCCCGCGGGTCGCGGGGGCTGCGGCGGCAGCGCGCGGGGAGCGGGCCGGGCCGGGCGGGGAGCCGGGCACCCGCAGCCCCCGCCGGTGCCCGCGCCCACGCCGCCGCCGCCGCTCAGCAGGGCCGCCCGCCGGGCGCGCCGCGCTGCGCTGCGCCCTCTCCCGCCCGCCCAGCGCGCTCCCCAGCTCAGGCGCGGGAGCGAGCCTCCGCCGCCGCCTCTGTCCCCGGGCGCGAGCTCCGGGGCCGGAGCTCGACCCGGGACCGAGCGGGGCGGGCACGGTCTGGCACAGGTGTGGTCACAGCGGCTGGGCCTCGGCGCTCACGCCACTCGCCGCGGAGGGGAGTGGGGATCGCTGGCGCTTCAAGGGCGAGGGCGGCAGGCGGAGCCCTGGGCCAGCGGCGGGAAAGGGGCCTGGGAGCCGGGCCCGTGGCCCGGCCGCGCCACAGGGGTCGAGCCGTCGCCTAGCCTGGGGCAGGCCCGGGGCGGGAGAGGGGCGCGCGTGGCGGGGACGGGGTCGGGAGGATGTGAATTCAGAACGCTCGGTCCCAGGTATGGCGAGCAGGAGCCGCTCTCGCATGCGGAATTCCAAGATCCAGAATTTCTGCAGTTCCAAAATTTCTCAAGGCACCACTGAGAACTCGGCCCTCGAGGACTCGGCATTTAGAATATTCCCAGCTCACGAACGGATGTCTCTTGCCCACCTTCCATTTGCAGGGCTTTTCATACAAGTTAAAAGTTGGGGCTGAAAGCAAATTGCACAAAACGAATTTAAATGAACAGTATCATGAAGGACCTACGAAATCATCTCTACTCCCTTTTGCCCGTATTAGGTTTTAAACACCTGACTGTTGGCTTCCTTAGGGTACCAAGAAAGCTTGGAAGTTTTGTCACAATTCACCTTGTGGCCCTGTTGATGTGACCACTTTAAGACTGCCAGTGTTGAAAAGGGTTGTGTTGACATGAGAGGCCCACGAGTGTCAGACGACCTAAGGAGATGAGGCACAAAAAGGCAACGTTCACAGTAATAATAGTGGGAAATGGTGGGTCAGTCTTACACAGCCTCGAGGCGGGACTGAGGGAGTCCCCCTGTTGATCTGGATCGGCAACACTGCAGAGTCTCGCCCCAAAATATTTCAGTTGCTGTGCTGATAATTACGTCTTTAGAAGAGATACTGATTCCTTTGGGGCTGATGAGCCTCTATTAAAACGCAAATTCCTCTTGAAGGGGCGGTAGCTCAAGCCTTTATCAACCAACACCTTAGCGAGGATGGGATTTATTTTCCAATTCAACGGGATTGCCCAAGGATGAACAGGGGTGGGAATTCCACAGATGAAGTGGCTGACCTCAGAACGCTGGCCTGTGGCCAAAGCTACTCCTCCTGCAGTTCTTACCTGTAACAGGACTGAGCCTCTGACTGGCATGGTTCTGAGCACTGGAGTACAAATTCAAATTTCCTGGAGACATTCTCTATCTAGAAATGTGCAGGCCAGCACTTTTTAAGGGCTTGGAATTATACCAAACAAGATCCTGGACTGCCAGGAAGTTAGGTTCTCACTGTAGTCAACTCACTTATTCATTCATTTATTCATTCCTCCAACAAAAGGTCACAAAGGGCCCTCTAAGCACTGGGCCCCCTTTTAGGCTGTCAGAGAACATGGGTGAACAGAACAGCCAACCCCCTGCCTTCCAGGGGCAAGGTGAGAAACAGATAACAAGCATAACAAATAAGTAAGTTACATAGAGTTTATTGACATTATGTAGTATTTTTTAAAATATGTTAAACACCCACCGTGTACCAGACACTGAGGGTGTAAGGATGAGCAGAAGCAGACCAGCTTCCTGTACTTAGAGAGCTTTCAGTGTAGTGGGGAGACCGGCAGCATATGGATAATTGCTCCAAGGCCAATTGCAAATGGGTTCAGTGTTACGGAGAATTCTACATGGTGCCAAAAAACAGATGATAAGGAGCTTTGGAAAGAGCTTTCTGACCACGGTATAGAAAATGAATTAGGGGATGCCCAAGGGAATGTAGAGAGATGAGATGCTGTTGCTGTCATTGTAGGCAAGAGGTGACAGTGTTTTGGATTAAGGTGGAGAACTGGATCGATTTGAGAGCTGTATGGCTGGTGTCAGTGGTGAATTAAACATGGACTAAAAATATAGGGGGCAGCCAGTTGACACACCATGGGAAGAGTCACCAAGTGTTGGAAACCTCCAGTGAACTCCCATTTACGTATTAGATGTGCTTCCAAAATATATGTGAATCAATTCCTTCTATTTATAAATGACATGAAAAAAGCTCCAGGCAGTGCAGCAAGGAATTTTGGTGTAGGTGGGTTAGGATAGGGATCTACCTCCTTGGTGAAATTTGATTTGGGGGCTGAGGGAGAGACTGATATAGAAATTTAAATTACTTTGCTCTTTTAAAAATCAATTATGTATTTTAGAAAATCTTAAAATTCTTTCGTATTAAATGCAATAAATAATTAAGGTGAGTCAATTGCCTAGAAGTGAATCATAAAGAAAGGAAGGAGGGGGGGCGGGGAAAGGGAGGGAGAAAAGTAGGGAGAGTAGGAGCTGGCAACTCCTTGGCCCTCTTTGCTCCTCAGTGCTTTTCTTTTGTGAAAGGTTGTAGTAATACATGTCCTAGTGTTATGGGAGATTCCTGGAGACCCCTGGAACCACCTTATAGCAACTTTTTCTTCTCCCTAAATCAGGTTAGACTAATAGACCATTGTTCTTTTTTTAAAATTTTATTGAAATATAGTTGATTTACAATGTTGTGTTAATTTTTGCTGTACAGCAGAGTGACTCAGTTATACATACATATGTATATATTCTTTTTCATATTCTTTTCCATTATTGTTTATCACAGGATATTGAATATAGTTCCCTGTGCTATATAGTGGGGCCTTGTTATTTATCCATTATATATATAATACTTTGCATCTGCTAATCCCAAACTCCCAATACATCCCTCCCCCACCCCCCTTCCCCTTGGCAACCACAAGTCTGTTCTCTATGTCTGTGAGTCTGTTTCTGTTTCATAGATGTGTTGATTTGTGTCGTATTTTAGATTCCACATGTAAGTGATATTACCTGGTATTTGTCTTTCTCTTCGTGACGTACTTCTCTTAGTATGATAATCTCTAGGTCCATCCGTGTTGCTGCAAATGGCATTATTTTTTCCTTTTTAATGGCTGAGTAATATTCCGTTATATATATATATGTATATATATATATATATACACCACATCTTCTTTATCCATTCATCTGTCAATGGACATTTAGGTTGTTTCCATGTCTTGGCTATTGTAAACAGTGCTGCTATGAACATCGGGGTGCACGTATCTTTTCAAATTGTAGTTTTGTCTGGGTATTTGCCCAGGAGTGGGATTACAGGATCATATGGTAGCTCTCTTTTTAGTTTTTTGAGGAACCTCCATACCGTTTTCCATAGTGGCACCCACCAACAGTGTAAGAGGGCTCCCTTTTCTCCACACCCTCTCCAGCATTGATTATTTGTAGACTTTTTAATGATGGCCATTCTGTCCAGTGTGAGGTGGTGCCTCATTGTAGTTTTGATTTGTATTTCTCCAATAATTAGTGATGATTAGTGGGGAGCATCTTTTCATGTGCCTGTTGGCCATCTGTATGTCCTCTTCGGAGAAATATCTATTTAGGTCTTCTGCCCATTTGTCGATTGGGTTGTTTGGTTTTTTATTATTGAATTGTATGAGCTGTTTGTATATTTTGGAAATTAAGCCCTTATCGGTCATATCATTTGCAAATATTTTCTCCCAGTCCGTAGGTTGTCTCTTTACTTTGTTTATGGTTTCCTTTGCTCTGCAAAAGCTTATAAGTTTGATTGGGTCCCATTTGTTTATTTTTGCTTTTATTTCTATTGCCTTGGGAGACTGAGCTAAGGAAACATTGGTACTATTTATGTCAGAGACTGTTTTGCCTATGTTCTCTTCTAGGAGTTTTCTGGTGTCTTGTCTTATGTTTAAATCTTTAAACCATTTTGAGTTTATTTTTGTGTACAGTGTAGGGGAGCATTCTAACTTCATTGATTTACATGCAGCTGTCCAACTTTCCCAGCACCACTTGCTGAAGAGACTGTCTTTTCCCCATTGTATATTCTTGCCTCCTTTGTCGAAGATAAATTGTCCATAGGTGTGTGTGTTTATTTCTGGGCTCTCTTTTCTGTTCCATTGATACATATTTCTGTTTTTGTGCCAATACCATGCTGTTTTGATTACTGTAGCTTTGTAGTATTGTGAGACCATTGTTCTTAAGCAAAGAAGGTGTCTGAGCTTTTTGTGAAAGGCAAGCCTCACGCCTTCTTGCACCAAGGGGAGATAAGTAATTCTAATGCTTCCCTTACAGGCCCCTTGTTCCAGATTCCTGCTCTTTTCAACATATACCTCTCCATAAATGGATGAGAAATGAACTTGTCCCTTTGCATCTCCTATAAGACAGAAGAAAGTTGTACTTGGATCTCACAATCCCTACCTCTGGAAAAGTAATAATCAGCAGAGAACTCCACTTCCAGGAACAGCAGGCTAGCGAATTCTCCTGCTGAAGACAACTAAGAAGCCAAATGAAATATTTTTTAAATATGTTTTTTAAAGCATCAAAGAATTATGGGGATAATGAGAGAATACTAGGCCAAGATCTAGGAGGAATCCGGAGAGTTATGCAGCACTTGGACAGCTTCTTCCCTGAGCACTTGCATTCTGGCTCTGGCAACCACACAGGGTTAGAAAGATGAGTTTTGAGTCTAGGTCCCTCCAAGGGTGGGAACCCAGGAAGCCAGTCCCCTGCTTTGTGATGCGCCCCCAGATGGCTGTGCCTGGGGATTAAGGGAGTAAGCCAGCCTTCTCTCTGGTTGCAGGTGCCCAGAAATCCCAAACCCGCAATTTGGATTAAAGTAATTCTGCATTGCTGAAGCCTCTAGGAGCTGACAAAAGCAACTGAAAATCATCTCTGGAGAAAAATAACACCAAAATAACATCATCCTAGGCCTCAAATTATTTCTAAAAATAACATTTTAAAGAGTCACTTTCCTTTAACTTCTTCAGCATGATAAAGGACATTTATGAAAAACCCACACCTAGCATCATACTCAGGGTGAAAGACTGACAGCTTTTCTACAAAATCAGGAATGAGATAAGGGTGTTCATATTCACCCTTATTCACCCTGCTATTCAACATTATACTAGAAATTCTGACTAGAGCAATCAGACAAGAAAAAGAAAGAAGAAGCATACAAACTGGAAAAGAAGAACTAAAACTGTCTCTGTTCACAGATGATATTATCCTATATTTATAGAAAATCCTCAAAGAATCCACGGGAAAGCCACTAGAGGTGATAAATTCAGCAAAGTTGCAGGATACAAGATCAACACACAGAAGTTAGTCATTTGTTTATATACCAGCAAAAAAAAACCTGAAGAGAACATTAATAAAGCAATTCCATTTACAATACATGTAAAAGAATAACATACCTTGGAATAAATTTACCCAAGGAGGTGAAAGATTTGTATACCAAAAATTATAGAACATTGCTGAAAGAAATTAAAGAAGACCTAAATAAATGGAAAGACACCATGTTCATGGATAGGAGGACTTAATATCAAGACATCAATACCCAAAACACTCTACAGATTCAATGTAATCCCTGTCAAAACTTAGATTTTTTTTTTACAGAAATGGAAAAGCCAGTCCTCAAATTCTTCTGGAATTTCAGTGGGCCCCAAATAGCCAAACAGTCTTGCAAAAGAAGAATAGAGTTGGAAGACTCACACTTTTAGATTTCAAAACTTACTATAAAGCTACAGTAAAAAAAAAAAAAAAAAAAAAAAAAAGGCAGTGTGGTAGAGACATAAGGATAGACAGACCATTAGAATAGAATTGAGGGTCCAGAAATAAATCCATCCATCTAACACCAGTCGAGTTTTGACAAGGCTGCCATTCAATGGAGAAAGAATAGTCTCTTCAACAGATGGAGCTGAGACAACTGGATTTTCATAGGCAAAAGAAGGAAGTTGGACCCCAACCTCACACCATGTACGAAAATTAACTCAAAATGGATCAAAGACCTAAGTATAAGAGTGGAAACCATAAAGCTCTTAGAAGAAAAAATAGGTATAAATATTCATGATCTTGGATATGGCTGTGGATTCTTAGCTATGACACCAAAACCATGAGCAACTAAAGAAAAACTAGATAAATTGTACTTCATCAAAATTAAAAATTTTTGTTCATCAAAGAATATTATCAAGAAAGCAAAGGGACTTCCCCAGTGGTGCAGTGGTTAAGAACCTGCCTGTCAATGCAGGGGACCCAGGTTCGATCCCTGGTCTGGGAAGATCCCACATGCCGCGGAGCAACTAAGCCCGTGCTCCACAAGTACTGAGCCTGCACTCTAGAGCCCACAAGCCACAACTACTGAGCCCACGTGCCACAACTACTGAAGTCCACAGGCCTAGAGCCCATGCTCCGCAACAAGAGAAGCCACTGCAGTGAGAAGCCTGCACACTGCAACAAAGAGTAGCCCCTGCTCACTGCAACTAGAGAAAGCCCATGCACAGCAACAAAGACACAACACAGCCAAAAAAGAAAGCAATAAGATAAACTATAGAATGGGAGAGAATATTTGCAAATTATATAGCTGATAAGGATTTAATATCCAGAATGTATAAATAACTCCCACAACTCAAAAACAAAAAGACAAACAACCCAATTTTTAAATTGACAAATGTCCGAAATAGACATTTCTCCAAAGAAAATATGTAAGTGGCCAATAATCACATGAAAAAATGTTCAACATCACTAATTAGAGAAATGCAAATCAAAACCACAATGTGATACCACTTGGCATCCATTAGGATGGCTATTAACCAAAACAAAACAAACAGAAAATAGCCAAGTGTCATTGAGAATATGGAGAAATTGAAACCCTTGTGTGCTGCTGATGGAAATGTCAAATGGTGCAGCCACTGTGGAAAACAGTATGGAAGTGCCTCAAGAAAATTAAACATAAAATTACTGTATCCAGCAAACCCACTTTTAAGTATATACCACAAAGAATTGAAAGCAGAGACTCAGAGAGATATCTGTACTACTATCTCCTGAACCTTGAGGACATCATGCTGAGTAAAATAAGCCAGTCAACAAAGAGACAAATATTCTATGACTCCAATTATATGAGGTACCTGGTGTAGTCAAATTTATAGAGACAGAAAGTAGAATCGTGGTTGCCAGGGGGTGGGGGGAGGACAGATGAAGAGTTAGTATTTAATGGGTGCAGGGTTTCAATTAGGGAAGGTGAAAAAGTTCTGCAGATGGATGGCGGTGTTGGTTGTACAGCAATGTGAATGTGTTAGGTATATTATACTACAATATGAAAAAACACAATGAAATACCACTTCACATGACTAGGATGACTATAATAAAAAATTAAAAATGAAAAAACCTGCAAATCACAAGAGTTGGCAAGGACATGGAGAATTTGGAACCCTTGTTCATTGCTAGTGGAAATATAAATTTATCACATGATCCAGTAATACCACTTTTGGTGTAGAATTGAAAAACAGTGACCTGAACTTGTTCCCCAGTACCCTCTGTTCATCACCAACAGCTCTGGAGCATGTTTGTTCAGATAACTGTAACTGGAGGGATGAAAACATTACAGGTATCTCTGGGCTTTGATAAGAGAATAACTCATGTATGAAAACTTTGACTTGTCTCTGTCCATTGGGTTATAAAATGTCTATCTCATTGCCACCTGGGAATAAATTTAACTAAGGAGGTGAAAGATTTATACACTGAAAATTACAAAACATGGCTGAAAGAAATTAAAGAAAACATAAATGGTTGGAAAGACACTGTGTTCATGGATAGGAAGACTTAATATTAACATGTTAATACCTAAAGTGTTCCACACTTAAATAAAATAATTAAAGTACAATTTAGTACAGAGAAGGAAGAAATCTAATTTTGACAGGCCTTGAAACACTCATAAAACCTCATAGTTTCTGTGATGAGATTCAAATTAGATCGCAAATAGATAAAAGTATTTTGTAAACATAAAAGCACTTTGTGAATGCTGGGTGATGTTATTCCATCAGTAATGAGTTCCTTATAGACAGGAACACAGTTTCATTCATGCTTTCAATCCCTTAATGTGCCTGGCATAGTCCTTAGCAGATTGTAGTATTTAATTACTATTTATTCAATTGAATTCTCTATCCTAAACTCTATGTTGAAGTTAAATTTTTTATATATAGAAAGGATAAAAAACAAGGTCCTAGTGTATACCACCGGGAACTATATAGTCAACATCCTGTGATAAACCATAATGAAAAAGAATATAAAAATGTATATATGTATAACTGACTTTGCTCTACAGCAGAGGTTAACACAACATTGTAAATCATCTATACTTCAATTAAAATATGAAAAAAATTTAAAGATAAAATAAGTAAATCCAAAGTTAAGTTTTTAAGACTTCTGAGCTACTGACTAGAATTTTGTGAGAAGCCCCTGAGAAATAAATGATGTTGGATTACTCAGGAAGGGCAATGAGGCTAAGAAGTAGGTTCCACTTAAATTAACTCAACCAGCACCATTAAGTCAGGTTATTAGAAACATATATTGTAATGATTTCATTAGAATAAGCAGTTATTCATATTCATACACACTGACTCAAACAAAATTATGCATGAAAGAAATGTTTTGCCTTCAGGGAAAATGTATCAAAATTACAAGTTAAGCCACATGAGATTTGATAATTCTCAACCATCAACTGAACAGAAAATAATGGGGTAAAATTTGTCATTTGGTTTTGAAGGATGAGAGTCACCTTCAACGAGAACTCCTTGAATAGCTTTTTTATTAAGTATGAAACAAAAGTAAAGCACTTTGCTCATGGATAAATGGGAAGTCCCTGGAAAAATAAACATCAGGACTCACTGATCTTCAGTGTCAATTACATCATTGGCCCCACTTTTCACAGTGCAGATATAATTCTCAGGGGATACTTGGCCTTTCTCATGCAAGTAAGCTGTGTGCTCAGTGACAACTCAGATCATCCAGCAAACCCCACTTCTCTCTCTGCTCTCCCAGACATGCTCCCCAGCCCCAGCAAGGCACTGGCCTCTGCTTCTTTAGCTTCTGGACGTTAGTGGGCCATTCCTGCTGAGAATGACCTACTTCATCACCTATGCAAACTGTATCTCTACTTTAACTTCTTTCTCACATCTAAAAGGCAGGCAAGCCAGCAGAGTAGTTAGGGCATTGCTGCCTTAAATGCTGGTGTCATACGGCCTTGGTCCAAACCCCAGCTCCGTCACTTCCTATGTAATGTAATAATAGTACCTGCCATATAAGCTCCTTGTGAGGATTCCATGATTTAATTCATCTAGAGTACTTAGAACAGCACTACCATACAGTATACACTAAGTGCCCATTATTCTTCTGTGATCATGACACCATCCTGTATGAAAGCAGTCCTGTTGCGTTCAGCTGATCCTGGCCCAAAGCAGCAGAACAAGTTAGGTCAGAAAAGACCAAAACGTAAGTTAGATGCATAGGATATGAAACCAGAAGGTGAAGATAGGTTAGGACCCAAATGCCAAACCAAACCAAAATAGGAGGAAGTGTAAGCTTTATCACCATTGGTAGACAGAGCAGAGTACAGATGTCCAGCAGAGGTGACTTGGTATCTGGAAGCCACCTTCCAGGACACTGTAGGGAAAAACAAACTAAGCTGTTTCCTCAAATACAGTATAGTAACTTTAAGGAGAGAATTCATAGTATTTCTTTGGATTTCCCACAGTTCTCAGAATAGTGCCTTATTAGAATAAAGCTATAGTGTCTATACTATCTATAGTATACTATAAAGCTATAAGTATCTTTTGTTTAATATTTCCTTTCCCATGTTAGGGAAGTTTTCGACTATAATCTCCTCTTCAAATATTTTCTCTGGTCCTTTCTCTCTCTCTTCTCCTTCTGGGACCCCTATAATGCAAATGTTGTTGCGTTTATTGTTGTCCCAGAGGTCTCTTAGGCTGTCTTCATTTGTTTTCATTCTTTTTTCTTTATTCTGTTCCACAGAGGTGAATTCCACCATTCTGTCTTCCAGGTCACTTATCCGTTCTTCTGCCTCAGTTATTCTGCTATTGATTCCTTCTAGTGTAGTTGTCATTTCAGTTATTGTATTGTTCATCTCTTTTGTTTGATATTGATACAGCTTTCTTAAAATAATTTATATTTTTCCTGATGTCATCTATCTATTCTAAAGTAGTGGATATGTGCAAGGCATTGTCCTAAACATGTAAAGATCAATAAGACTCTGTGCCAGACCTCATTTCTTATGGATTAATTTCTATCTCGAATTCAAAAGCCATTATTGTAAGGCCTTTATTAGTTCTACTCTTCCAACTATACAATATTCCAATAGCTTTAGGATAAATGGGCAAAGTAATGAAACTTCAGAAATCATTTAGTGATTTAAATGTGGGATCCAGACCAAAACCTATTCCTAGGAAGGTCCAGACTTGATTATAATGATCCCCCTAACCTGGAAAGGTGGTAGAAGTCCCTTTTCTATTCTTGCAGAATTCCTTCTTGTTCGGGGCAGGGGGGGTCATTATTTGTTCTAGTAAGGCCTTCAACTGATTGGATGAGGGCCAGCTGCATTATGGAGAGGAATCTGTTTTGCTCAAAGTCCACTGATTTAAATGTTAATATCTTTCAAAAATACCTTCCAAGAAACATACAAAATGATTTTTTATCACATATCTGGGCACTATGGCCCAGCCAAGGTGACCAGAAAATTAACCATCACAATGATGAAGTCAAAAAAGACCTAAACAGGGACTTTCCTGGTGGTCCAGTGGTTAAGACTCTGCGCTTCCCATATAGGGGGTGTGGGTTCAATCCCTGGTCAGGGAACTAAGATCCCACATGCCACATGGCAAAAAGAAAAAAAAAAGACCTAAACAAATAGGCACACTGTGTTCATGGATTGGAAGATGCAACATAGTAAAGATGTCAGTTCTTTCTGAATTTCCCTATAGGTTTAATGAAATTCATGTCAAAATCCCAGCAAGGCTTTTTTTAGACTTATTTTTAGATTTGTGTGAAAAAGCACAGACCCTAGAATAGCTAAAATAATCTTGAAAAAAAAAGAGTAAAGTGGGAAGGATCACTGTACTCAATACTGAAACTTACTATAGAGATATAATAATCAAGATATTGTGGTTAGGGCAAAGGAATAAACACATTGAACAATGGAACTGAATAGAGAACTCAGAATACACCCAAAACAATATGTCCAATTGATTGTTAAGATAGATGTACAAGCAATTCAGTGAAGAAGGAGGGATAGGCTTTTCAACACATGTTGGAGCAATTGGATATCTATAAGCCAAAACAGTGAACTCCAACTTAACTTCACACTTTATACAAAAGTTAACTAAAAATGGATCACGGGGGCTCCCCTGGTGGCGCAGTGGTTGGGAGTCCGCCTGCCGATGCAGGGGACACAGGTTCATGCCCTGGTCTGGGAAGATCCTACATGCCGCGTAGTGGCTGGGCCCGTGAGCTGTGGCTGCTGAGCCTGCACATTCAGAGCCTGTGCTCCGCAATGGGAGAGGCCACAACAGTGAGAGACCCGCGTACTTAAAAAGAAAAAAAAAAAGGATCACGGGATTAAATGTAAAACAAAAAGAATAAAAAGATTACAGAAATAAAGGCTATGCTAGAAAAAGTACAAGTGTGAGTAAATACAATTGCTAATAACCTGAGAGAAATAAAAGGTAAAAAGGAAGATAAAATTTAAATCATTGGGACTCCCCTGGCAGTCCAGTGGTTAAGATTCTGGGCTTCCAATGCAGCGGGCACGGGTGTGATCCCTGGTTAGGGAGCTAAGATCCCACATGCTGCATGGTGTGGCCAAAAAAATAATAATAAAAATTAAATCATAAATAAAATAGGTAAGAAAAGATTTGTGAGAAAGCATATACTGAACAGTATTAAAGAAGATCCAACATATGGCTGAAAGGAGCTCCTGAAAAAGGAAAATAAAGCAAGGGAACAACACAAATATTAAAAACTAGAATTCAAGAAAATAATACTAAAAAAAATGACTTGAAATTGCATATTGAAAGAGTACACTCTGTGCAAGAGACTGTCAAACCAGTATGGTCATGACCAAGACATATTGTAGTAAAATTACTGAACTCTAAAGAAAAAGGAGATATCCTTTGGGTATTGAGACAAAAAGAGCAAGTGGCTCTTAAAGGAAATAATATATTTAACAATAATGCATTATGCCAGAAAATCAATGAAGAAGCATTTCTAAGATAGTCAAAAGTAAAGAAAACGTCACCCAAAGATTCTATATCCAGAAACTGAACTTCAAGTATAAAGCTCACATATAAACTGTGATCAGTGTGCAAGAACTCATGGAATATTGTTCCCAGGAGCCCTTCATGAAGAATCTTATTCGTTCATGAACCTCAAACAACCAAAATAACTAGAGAAACATTAACATAAGTACAGGCTGAAGAGCAATAAATATAAATTTCCTTTTAGAACTAAGACTAAATGAGGACCCTACCTCATACCATATATAAAAATTAACTCAAAAATGCATCAAAGATCTAAATATAAAAACTAAAACTATGAAACTCTTTGAAGAAAACATAGCTATAAATCTACGTGACCTTGATTTAGGCAATGGTTTCTTAACAATGACAAGCATGAGCACCAAAGAAAGAATAGATAAACTGGATTTTATCAAAATTAAAAATTGTCTTCAAAAGACATTATCAAGAAAATGAAAAGAGAGTCTATGGAAAGGTAGAAAATATTTACAAATCACGTATCTTATAAGAGTCTAGTATTCCAGAATACATATTCTTTTAAACTCTTGCAATTCAACAAAACAAATAACCCAATTAAAAATGGGCAAAGAATCTGAATTGACAGTTCTGCAAAGAACATATAGAAATGGCCAATAAGCACGTGAAAAGATGTTCCACATCACCAGTTGTTAGGGAAATGCAAATCAAAACCACCATGAAATACCACTTCACAGCCACTAAAAGGGCTGTTATTACAACGATGACAATAACAGGTATTGGCGGGATGTGGAGAAAATGGAAACTTTGGATGTGCTGGTGGGAATATAAATGGTGCATCCACTTTGGAAAACCATTTGGCAGTTTCTCAACGTGCCCAGCTTAAGTTACCACAGGACTCAGAGATTACACTCATAGGTAAATACCCAAGAGAATTGAGAACATATTTTCACACAAAAACTTGTACATGAGTGTTGATAGCAGTATTATTCATAGTAACCCAAAAATGATAACAGCCTGTGTATCTCCAACTGATGAACAGGCAAAATATGGTGCATCCAAACAATGAAATGTTTTCAGCCATAAAGAGGAATGAAGTCCTGAAAAACGCTATAAGATAGATGAACTTTGAAAACATTATATGAAAGAAGCCAATCACAGAGGACCACATAATTGTATCATTCCACTGATATGAAGTGTCCAGAAGAGGCAAATCCATGGAGACAGGAAATAGATTAGTGGTTTCTAGGGGCCTGGAGAAGGAGGAATAGGAGTTTCTCCTAATGGGGACAGGTTTCTTTTTCAGGTGATGAAATATACTAAAATTAGATCGTGGCAATGGTTGCATTCTGCTGTGAACACACTAAAAACTACTGAATTGCACACTTTAAAAGGGTGAATTTTGTGCTATGTGAAGCTGTTCTATTTCAAAAGACCAAATGAGTGTTAAAAGAAAAAGTGTAGTATGTACTGGTTATGTGCTCCACTATAAACTGAATGTTGTGAACCTCCAAAATTCATATGCTGAAACCTAATCCCCAATATGATGATATTTGGAGGTGAGCCTTTAGGAGGGGATTAGGTCATGAGGGTGGAGTCCTCATGAATGGGACTAGTGCCCTAATAAAAGAGACCCCAGAGAGCTCCCTCTCCTCTTCTGCCACGTGAGGACACAGGAGGAAGATGGTCATCTATGAATTAGGTAGCAAGCCCTCACCAGACACTGAGTCTGCTGGCACCCTGATCTTGGAATTCCCAGCCCCTGGAACTGTGAGGAATAAATGTCTGTGTTTATAAGCCACCCAGTCTGTAGTCTTCTGTCATAGCAGCCTGAATAGACTAAGACATTCTCTGACAATGTAGCTATAATATGACTATCTTTTATAACTGGGGTTGAATGGGAAGAGCAAATGCAAAAGCTTTAACTGCGTCCAGTAATTAATTAGTTGCAGTAGGATTTGCATTATTATTATGAGACTCTTTGCACATAATACCAGATTAAGCAAATGAGGGATTATGGGACATTCTAATTCTATCATTTTTTGTGTCCTTGAGAACTAGGATTCTCAGTGCAGAGAAAAGCAGTTAGAGATGCAATATAGATGTTAGATAAAATTCCTGTAGTCTGGAATTTGAATTGGAAATAACAGTATGAATTTATGAACTATTTTGTCTATCTGTGTAGCTTACTCTGTGTGTGTGTGTGTTTCTCTTCATTCTGTCCCCTGAAAAAGCCTAGAAACAATGACCAACCCAGTCGCAATGAATATCCCTAGTGCACTGATTATGGTCTTAAAATACCAGTTCTCAATAAAAGAATTGGCTGATTCCAGGTTTGGGATCATATCAGATAGCAAAAAGCCATGAGAGATTACCAGAGTAATGGCAAAAGGAATCAGGAGCTGACTTCAGAAGTTCTTGCTAACGATGGGAAATTTTGAGTGTCAATTAGGATACTCATTGCAATGCATTGGAACTTATCAAATATGTTTAAATCCATAGGTTCATGATGATATTTTTTAAAAACTCATTGGTTGCTGTCAGCGGATGATAGGGAAATAATTCATAATCTTAAAAACTGGCAAATAACAAGAAAATTATCAGGCATTTATCCTGTCTTTCTTATATAAAATGTACCCTTGGGTAATCAGATAGTAGGTGAGGGGAAGTATCATTGTATAATAATATCAATTATTACTGATAAGTGATCACTGAAAAAAATATTGAATTAAGATATCATCACTTTGCAGCCCACAATGAATTAATACAGGAATTGAGCACCAACAGCTGCTGACATCAAAAAAAGTGTGAGGGCTTCCCTGGTGGTGCAGTGGTTGAGAGTTCGCCTGCCCATGCAGGGGAATGGGTTCGTGCCCCCATCCGGGAAGATCCCACATGCCATGGAGCGGCTGGGCCCGTGAGCCATGGCCACTGAGCCTGCACATCCGGAGCCTGTGCTCCGCAACGGGAGAGGCCACAACAGTGAGAGGCCCGCGTACCGCAAAAAAAAAAAAAAAAAAAAAAAGAGTGAAAACCAGACATAATGATCGTCCTCCTGATGGAAGGACACATCATTTGTATCTTGTGAAAGGGATTGAGCCTGACTCCAATCCAGTCTTTGGATCCAGCTGCCAATTGGCAGGACACCCAGAAGGCAGAGTAACATATTGAATTGTACCATGAGAATGCAGTCAGCAAAAGCCAGACTGTCAGATAGTCCAGGTTCCTCCACAGATAAATTGTAGGGAAGAGAGAAGAATGGTGGGAAACCTGGAGATTGAGACTTGAAAGACATTAAAAAATTTTTAATGGGCAAGACTAGCCTGTAGTGTCTAGGGAGAAATGCTTAAATGTTCAAACTACAAAGAAGTGAACGGAAGTGATGACTACAAGTCAGAAAGTGGTTACTTTGGAGGAGGAGGAAGGGGTTATCATCAGGATGGGGCAGGTGGGGGGAACTCTGGTGTCGTTTGTGGTTAATTTCTTCACCTGTGGGTGTGGTTACAAGGCCACTCACCTTATAATTTACCCAGCTCTACACTTGATGTGTGTGGATTTCTGTATCAGTTTTCCCTTCCCTTCCCTCCCCCACCCAAAGCATGTTTATTTACATGAGATGGAAAACCTCACATTCTTGGCTTGTCAAGTTCATCATGACCTTCCTGTACCATGACTTTTGAGCCTGTATCGGAGAGTGAGTTTTTAAACAACTCCATTTTGTGTCTGCCATCCTTGAACAAAGATGTATGTGCTGCTCTCCTGCGATGTGCCTCTGTGCGTCTTCATTCATCCTGGAGAAGGGGCTGCGTGTCATCTGCCAGATGCTTCTTGACAAGCAAACCCTTCATAGAATGAAAGGAAGCCACGGCTGGGAACACCTCCTTCAGCCCCCGCCCCCCGCCCCACCCCACCCCACCTCTGCAGCCTTGTAGATGCTAACATACACTGTGTGCTGTGCCGCGGATTTATAGCTATTTGGATGTCAACTCTTTTTTTTAAATTTTATTGAAGTAGAGTTGATTTACAATGTTGTGTTAATTTCTGCTGTACAGCAAAGTGACTCAGTTATACACATATATATATATATTCTTTTCATATTCTTTTCCATTATGGTTTATCACAGGATATTGAATATAGTTCCCTGTGCTATACAGTAGGACCTTGCTGTTTATCCATCCTATATATAGTATTTTGCATCCGCTAATCCCAAACTCCCACTCCATCCCTCCCCCATATTCCCTCCCCCTTGGTGACCACAAGTCTCTTCTCTCTGTCTGTGATCTGGATGTCGACCCTTTATTCCTCCCAGACTTAATCTGCAGCAGATTTATCAAAACAGGCAGCTGTGAAGCAGAGTGGAAAAAGCAATAAGCTTGGAATCCAAACACATGGCCCAGCCGGCCACCCCTCCCTGCCCTATGACCAGGGCCAGGCCCCGTGCCATTCCTGCCTCTGTCACCTCATCTGGAAGGTGGGGGTGACTCATGGGGTTTGAGGCTTCAGTGAAGAGATGAACATAAAAGCAACTTGTAACCTCAGCCATGGAATGTCTGCCTCACTCTTCCACACTTTCAATGAATTTCTTTCTCCGTCAGTACCTGTGACTCTTCAATGGGTCGCATTATAACTCTGCCCCATCGAACACAAAAAATGGCCCAAAGAGCTTGACGCCCTCTCAGCAAGACCACTGGGAAGCCGAGGATCGAGAGGAAGAGCCTTGGGATGTGAAGACCTCAGAGCCATCTGGCAAAGATTGTCAGTCGGGTCCCTCCTGAGGAGCCTGGGGTTCACGGCCAGCGACCACGGCTGCCTCAGGGCCAGGAAGAGGAAGCTAGACTCTGACCCCGCCCACTTCTTTCGGAGCTGTTCTGCATCATCCAATCTATTTCTTGGTGCCCTGTGTACGGGTTCATTCTACAGGTTTTGAAAAAAACACAGAACAGAAACACAGACGTTCTAATTCTCATTTTACAGATGAGTATAAAGACCTAGGAAAGCTCAGAGACTTCTCCGGCATCTTCCAATGAGTGACAGGCGCAACAGTGGCCAGAATGTAGTTCTTCCAGATTCCAGGCCAGCATCCTTCCCACCAGGTCCCTCTCTGTGGTGCCTCAAGGCTCTGTCTTGCCCTCACGGACAAGAAATGGAATGGGCAGCTGGGCCACCAGGGGTGGCTGTTCCCTGCACAAGGACACCCTGCCCAAGGATGCCCCACCCAAGGACGCCCCGTCAAGGGGTCTCGGTGAACAGAGTAGGTCTAATTCACCCCCACTCACCAGGCCTGGCCTGGCGCTTGTCCCTTTCTCATTTTCTGCTTGGCACCAAGGTGCTGTGCATGCTGGCCTCAGCCCTGGCCACCAGTGTGACCAACTCTGTGACCAAGCCCTCCTGCTTTGCTCCTCGGACCACTTTCAAGGTGTCCTTCCATCCAGCCCACAGCTGATGGGTGGCCATGCAGACAGGTGAGTTTTGGATGAAACACATCAATAGAACTGTCAAGCCAGGTCACTTTTCCAACAGGCATTGGTGTCCTTGAAGTACCATCGGTAGGACTGGAAACTGTAATAGCATGTCCCGGCCACTAGGGTACCATTTAGGAAATTACATCCTCAGTAAAATTTAGTAAATTATGGTTGTGATTTAGTAAAAGTAGGCTACTCTTTGGTAAATTAGTGTTTCAGGGCAGTGGAATCATTTACTGTACAGCATAGTATCCAAGTGACCTAAAATCCTTAATGCTCCTTCCAGATGAGCCTGTACAAAGGAGAAAGCTTCCACGTCGGAAAAAAAATACTCAGTTTAATTATAATTCGTGGAGAAGGGAGAAACCAAGGGTCCTTGGAGGTCAAAGGGTCCCCCTGTGTTCTTTAAGGAAGACAGCTCAAAGCACAGTAACTGCATGTGTAAATGTCTCCAGAATGGATCGAAGATGCTAAGCCTTCCACAGCCTCACAACTTCCAGGAAAAATTAATTTGGGGGGAGGAAGGTAGGGAAATTTTTCGTGATTGATATAATGGGATATTTAAAGATGTAACATAAAAGGCTTTTAAGGGATCCAAATATTCATAAACATGCTGATAGGATGACTGTACTTTACAAACGCTCTAACATAAATTATTGTTAATATGCAAATAACACCCCAGAGGACCTATAATGTGATTCTCCTCAGAATTTTAACAAACTGCTGTGTCAATTAGCTATGAATACTGTCTCCATTAATCTTATACATTAATTAAACCTTCAAACATTACTGTCATTTTTCTTTTGCCAGTCTTCCGTCAGTCATTATTAAATACAACTTCTCATTTCTTTCTTCTTAAAAAACATCACTTTTTTTCTTAAATCTTTCCAAAATGGTGTAACATACTAAAAGATTTGAGAAAAATCTGTCTTTGCTAAAAGATGCCCGTTGCAAGTCAATTCCTTCGAAAATAATTAATTTTCTTGAAATCAATGCCTAACTCATTTTGCAGTCTTCTTTTAAAAGATTCACTTAATTTTAGAAGACTCTTGTAAGGGGAACTTCTTTCCTGTCTTCATGCCCCCAAAAGGGCTGTATGGCATGCACGGTTCAGGTTTGTCTACTTCTTTGCTCCTCCCCATAAGAGAGGAGTGAGTTACTTGATTAGTGATTGGACTACATTACCTGTAGGACAGTGATGCCCATCTCACCTGCTATGCGTTGAATTGTGTCTCCGAAGAGGGTATGTTGATGTCCTAAACCCTGGTGCCTGTGAATGTGACCTTATTTTGAAATAGGGCCTTTGCAGAGGTAGTCAAGTTAAAATGAGGTCATTAGGGTAGACCCTGAGCCAATGTGACTGGTGTCCTTGTAAGACCAAGAGAAGAAACACAGATGCACCTACAAGCCAAGTGGTGCCCAGGACTGCTGGCAAACACCAGCAGCTGGAAGAGGCAAAGAAGGATCTTCCCCTACAGGTTGCATAGGGAGCAGAGTCCTGCCAAGACTTTGACCTTGGACTCTTGCCTCCAGAACTGTGAGAGCATAAATGTCTGTTGTTTCCAGCCACCCGGTTTGCAGCACTTTGTTACAGTGACCCTAGGAGACCAACATGCCACCCTTGTTCCCTCTGCCTCTTGGATCTGTTTGCACCCAGCATGGTGATGGCCTGCTCCAGCCACATCTGATCTTTCAGATCCAGCTCTCACCTGATGCAAAACTAGGAAAATCAGGGTCATGAAGACCTAAAAGTCTAGGTTGTGGGAGAAGGGTCCCTCCCCTCTCTCTAATCCACACCTGTCACTTACCAGAGGTGCTCCAAAACTTTGCTTCACTTTGTTCCTTGTGTCCATTTGCAGATGCTTATAACAGGGAGGCAGCTGCTGCTAGGCTGTGACATGCTCCCCATTTGTGTCTCCCTGCTCACCCTGTGCTGGTTAACAAGCTTGTGTCAGCCCCAAGTCCACCCACTAGGCTCTGCTCTGCGTGGTGGGTACATTCCAGGGTTTCCTGCCTCCTTCATCCAAGCCCTGCCATCTCTCGAGTAACTTCAGCATCCTCATGACAACCCACCCAGCAGCCTTGACCTCTCACCTCCTGCAAAACCTCACCTCCGTGTTCTGCTCCACTGCATCTCAGCCGCCCCCTCCTGGAAGCACACCCAGATTTTGCCTTCACCAGAAGCAGCTCTCCTCCAAGATAATGACTTTGAAACCCATCCCCTCCCTGAAGTTTCCAGCTTGGTCACTCAACCGTGACCACCCTTGGACCACTGTTTCTCCTGTGGATTCTCTCCCATCTGTCCAGGCCCCTCCACTCCACACAGCAGCAAACATGTCATATTTGGTCAGGTCACTCTGAACATGTCAATCTTCTTCTTAAAAAGTAAATCATAAAAAAATGTATAGAGATGGAGAGCAGAACAATGGTCACCAGGTTAGGGAGGGGATGGTGGTGGGTGTGGCTACAAAGAGGTACCATGAGGAAGCCTTGTGGTGATGGGACAGTCTCTTGATTAAGGTGATTACATGAGTTTCCCTCAAGTGATTTTTTTTTATATTTCTTTAATGATTAGACTGGGGCAATATGTTTTGGGGGAGAAAGACCACAGAGGTAAAGCATCATTCTCAGCACATCTTATCAAGGGGACATGCTATCAATAAGACCCATCACTGTTGATGTTGACCTTGATGACCTGGCTGAGGGAGTGTTTGTCAGATTTCTTTCCTGTAAAGTGACTGTTTCCCTCTCCCATGCTGTGCTCTTTGGAAGGAAGCCACCACACACAGCCCACAATTAGGAGTGAGAAGTTATGTCCCTCTCCTTAAGGGCTGGGTATCTACATAAATTACTTGGAATTCTGCTCAGGAGATTTATATCTTCTCTGCTATTTACTTATTTATTCAATCATTTATATAAATGTGGACTTGTGAATATTCATTTTGTGGTTTGTATACTACTTAATTTTCTTGCTCAGATTGTTCCAACTTGAGCCACTGGGAGCTCTTCAGTTGGCTCCTGTGTCCCTAGGACAGGCCTTCATCACGGTGGGTGTTTGGGTTTTTTGAGCACTTCCTTACTTTCTGGACCACAAGATGCTCCTAGCTCATCTCATATATTTCAAGCCTGAGTCCTGGATTTAGCCATTCTCTGGGGAGCCCTGGTCCCTTCTATTGAAGAATGGTATTAGAAACCAAGATCTGGACAGTAGGCGTGCTCATTGCTGCTGGGGAGTCACTGCTTATAGGCCCTCAGCTCACAGAGTAAGGAAATGCGTGTGTGTATTCTAACCTGTGTACATACACATATCTATAAGTATTTCTATACGTAACCATCTCTAACTGTATTAAGATAAACATGAGGTCTCCAATTCTAATCCATTACCACATGGATCCCTCTAGCTCCTGCCCTTGCTTATCTGTAACTTCTCACTCCTACAGTGAGAAACCTAACTTCTACCATGTACTTCATTAATCATTTAATTTCAGGAAACATGTACAGTGGTTTCAGAATTGTTCACTCATACCCACACGGGGAACAACTCTGTTAGCTAGAGTACAGCACTTGTGCATGGTTCTTTGTGCCTTTAGTCTTAGAGACTCCATTCATTTCCAGAGTTACTTAGGTCAGCACTTTATTCCCTACCCTCTTCTGTGAGGTTGTTTCATACATTTGTTTTATATTTAGATTCTTTTGACACATTATGCATTTCATCCTAGGATCCCTAACTTCCTAAATTTTTTTTAATTTGCGTAATTAAGGTTTACTCTCTGTGTTGTAAAGTTCTTGGGTTTTACCAATGTTTGTCTTCATCATTATAGTATTATACAGAATAGTTTCACCACTCCAAAAAAATCCCCGGTGCTTCACCTATTCAGTCGTCCCTCAGACTCCTAAACTTCTGGCAACCACTAACTGTATAGTTTTGCTTCTTACAGAATGTCATATAATTGGAATCATACAGAATGTAGCTTCTTTCACTTAACACTATGCATTTAAGATTCATCCACATCTTTTTGTGGCTTGCTCCTTCTAATTGCTGAAGATCCTCCATTGTCTGGTTGTACTACAGTCTGTTCATCCACTGTCCCACTGAAGGACATCTAGGTTGCTTCCAGTTATTGGCTCTTATGAATAAAGGTGCTCTAAACATTTGCCTGCAGGTTTTTGTGTGGACATAAGTTTTCAGATTAGTTGGGTGATACCTGGGAGTGTGATTGCTGGATCCTATGGTAAGACTATGTTTCGTTTTGTAATAAACTGTCAAACTGTCTTCCAAAGTGGCTGTATTTGGGTTTTGCATTCCAACCAGCACAGAATGAGAGTTCTTGTTGCTCCACATCTTCTCTAGGAATTGGTGTTGTCAGTGTTTTGGATTTTAGCTGTTCTAGTAGGTATTGTATGTAGCAGTATCTCATTATTGTTTTGATTTTCAATTCCCTGATAACAAATGATGCGCGCTACAGGTTAATTATTCTAAAATCATCCCTGTAGGCAGATACCCCCCATTTTTAAGTGACTTACAACTAATAACCATATTGATTCAAATACTGATTCAGCCAGTTACTGAAGGGAACATTTTGCAGCTACTTTTGCTTGGACTGTTCAACAGTTTATTACATGGTTTAAAGTTGTTATTCTATATTTTTTTATTGAAGGATAGTTGATTTACAGTGTTGTGTTAATTTCTGCTATACAGCAAAGTGAGCCAGTTTTATTTATGTATATGTATAAAAATTATGGCTTATCACAGGATATTGAATATAGCTCCCTGTGCTATACAGTAGGACCTTGTTGTTTATCCATCCTATATATATAAGAGTTTGCATCTGCTAATCACAAACTCCCAATCCATCCCTCCCCCACTCTCCCTCCCCCTTGGCAACCACCAGTATGTTCTCTATGTCTGTGAGCCTCTTTCATAGATAGGTTCATTTGTGTCATATTTTAGATTCCACATGTAAGTGATATCAGGTGGTATTTGTCTTTTTCTGACTTACTTCACTTAGTAGGATAATCTCTAGTTACATCCATGTTGCTGCAAATGGCATTATTTCATTCTTTTTAATGGCTGAGTAATAGTCCGTTGTATATATACATACCACATTTCTTTATCCATTCATCTGTCCATGGACATTTAGGTTGTTTCCATGTCTTGGCTATTGGGAATATCACTGCTATGAGCATAGGGGTGTGTGTATCTTTTTGAATTACAGTTTTGTCTGTATATATGCCCAAGAGTGGGAATGCAGGATCATATGGTAACTCTATTTTTAGTTTTTTGAGAAACCTCCATACTGTTTTTCATCATGGATGCCCCAGTAAAGTTGGTATTCTATAACTTCATTACAGAGATATTTTTATCACCAAGATTATATGTGTTTTAAATTTTTCAAACCAAAATTACTGAATATATGGTAAAAATTTGAGGTTTCAATGATCTATTCATCCATTGCTGAAGTGACTAAAATCTTGACTCTGCAAAGTTACTCCCCATCCCATCTCCATGCACGAATGTTCATCCTTTCAGAACCCGCTGATAGCAAGTCCATGATTTTTCATAAGTGGATTTTGAACCACCTACTCATTAAATTATGCAACCCTGAACATAATCAGCAACATGCTTCCCAAGACTCGTCAGGGAGGACACCCTCAAATGCAGTGCTGCTGGACATGCAGGAAACTTAGTTAAGAGAAACAACAGTAATGCAGCATTACTTGAAGGCTACATTGACCATCCACTCATTTAGACACATAAGGACAGAAATGGATTAGAATTGATTATCACAATGACAGTGCCCTCAAAAACAGACCATGAGGTCGTGCTTCCCAGATCCTCAGAGCTTTCCTGGTCCATGGCCCTTTGGAGCCCTGGTAGTTGAGATTTTCATTTGGTTCTCACAGCTGATAGAGCAAACTTCAGGAAACAGAAGTAGAGGAGGAAAGATCATGAAATTAGGCACTGGATGAATGGACCCAGCACCTAATACCAGTGCTTCCTTGGGCAAGTCACTAACTCTCTATAAGCCTGTTTCTGAGTATGAAAATCAGAAAGTAACTGCGTTATAACCTCTGCCTTGTCAGGATTCAGTGAATACTACATACAAAAAAACAGCACCATTGTCTGACAGTCTTGCAGCCTGAGGGAGCACAGAGATGTGCTTTGTTTGCCCTGCTCTGTGATATATTGTTTAAAAGCTGGAGTCAACCTTTTCAAATTGGGAAATTTCATATAAAGCTGAGATTGCTGGCTCCTTTTTTTTTTTTTTTTTTTTTTTTTTTTTTTTTTTTTGCGGTACGCGGGCCTCTCACTGATGTGGCCTCTCCCGTTGCAGAGCACAGGCTCCGGATGAGCAGGCTCAGCGGCCATGGCTCACGGGCCTAGCCGCTCTGCGGCATGTGGGATCTTCCCGGACCGGAGCACGAACCTGTGTCCCCTTCATCGGCAGGCGGACTCTCAAGCACTGGGCCACCAGGGAAGCCCTGCTGGCTTCTTTTAAAATCTTTAATGGATATCACAACTCCTGGGCCTACGTTTCCCAGAGCTGAGTAGGAGCCTTGCCCTTTAGACAGAGCGTAAGCCCTCCAGAGCACCTATACAATTATAAGTTATTGTTGTTGTTGTTATTATTATTGGAGAGAACTTAGGGAAGACTTCCTAAAACCTAAGAGGCCACTGGACCTACATGTTGCTCAGAGTAAAGCTGAGAGTGGTCTCTCCAATGAGAGAAGACACAGTTCAGTTGGTTGAGCTGAATCATTTTGTGCTCCATTGTTCCACATCTCTGCTCTGAGCATGCTTGGCGTGAACACCACTTTTTGGGCAACACACTCTGACGTCAGGCAAGATGCTTGAACAAATTCCACAGCCAAGCAACCCACCTTGCTAACATTGTTCCTAAGGCAATGGTATTGCATGGGCTGCTATGTTGTTCTGCTCATACCTTTCCATGCTCCTGCCACCTTTCTTTCTCTGGGTTTGTCCAAATTGGAAATGTTGGCAGTGTCCACATCCCCATGGTCAGCTCTGTCTTCTGTGAGTCCCTGATTTGTTCTAGAATGCCATTCATGTCCAGCTCAAATTTCACTTCCATCTTTATCACTTTGTGTTTCTTTTTTTTTTTTTT
The DNA here is from genome assembly GCF_025265405.1 of Mesoplodon densirostris. Lineage (NCBI taxonomy): Eukaryota > Metazoa > Chordata > Mammalia > Artiodactyla > Ziphiidae > Mesoplodon > Mesoplodon densirostris. The sequence goes on from NC_082664.1 coordinate 153,733,599, forward strand.
TTTTTTTGCGGTATGCGGGCCTCTCACTATCGCGGCCCCTCCCGTTGCAGAGCACAGGCTCCGGACGCGCAGGCCCAGCGGCCATGGCTCACGGGCCCAGCCACTTCGTGGCACGTGGGATCTTCCCGGATCGGGGCGCGAACCTGTGTCCCCTGCATCGGCAGGCGGACTCTCAACCACTGCGCCACCAGGGAAGCCCCTCACTTTGTGTTTCTTTGTTGCACTTTCATCTTTGTTGGCCAATTCTTTCTTTTGATTATCCATTTTCATAAAGTGCCACGTGGGCTTATCACTGAGAAGCAAGGAGGCACCACAACTGCACACTTTGCTACCAGTGCATGAGCTGAATGATCTGCTGGAATCAGGAGGTTCGCCCAGCAGTCGGGGTTTTCACAGCTCTCTGGGGGATTCTGACTCTCAGTCAAGTGTGAGATCCACTGGAATAGGCGATAGAACAGAGAGAAGAAACTCCAAAGGCAACTTCTGAACGAGGAAGGCTCCAGCTCAGAGCCTGGGTGGTAGCTATTCTCTGCCCAGGGCTGGCTTAGAAAAGCAAAAACAAAAACAACTCTGTCAAACACAATGCAAAAAGACCACAAAAGCCCTTCTTAAACTCTGATTAACATGAAACTCTGATTTTTTTCCCCCCGCAGGACCCAGTTGACAAACTAAAAATTAAATATTTCTATATGACAAGATTTCTCACCAAAAATTAAGATGAGCAACAGGAGAGAAGATACTTGTAGTTACAATAGGGGAAAAGATCACTATCCTTAATATGCAAAGAACTCACACAGAAAACTTAATAGAAAACTAAATAAAGGATGTGAGTGAGCATTTCACAGAAAGAAGAAATACTGGCTAATCCTGAATGGAGAGGTAAGCAGTTGTGTTAATAATGAAGTAATGCAGTCATGGCAACAGGATAGGCCTTCCTGCCTGTCAGAAGGCAAAATAATTTTTTAGAGCTGATAACATCCAGTATTAGAGTTTCAGAAAATTGGGTGAATGGACCACATTCTGACACTGTTGGTGAGAATATAAATGGGTACAGTTTTTGGTTCTGGCAATTTGACAATCTTTTAAAACTTAAAAATGCACATTCTTTGTGAACCAGAAAAAAAAAAAAAAAGAATTTCCACGAGACATGCACCACAACATTTTTTAAAGAAATCAGCTATTACACAGTTTAATTTCAATATAGATACCTTCTTATTCATAACATTATATCAAGTAATTCTCAATTTACTTTCAGGGTAATTGTGTCATAAATCCCTGAGGTCATGGTACCTCTCACCCAGGGAATTATTATATCTAGCAATAACAAAAAGCATTGAAAAGGAGTAACCTACTCAGAACATTTCAAATATTTTATTTTGAAATTCAATGTGGAATTTAAACTGAGTGTTTTTATTGCTTTTGGTGTCGTAACAGAGAGCTATTTTCCCAGGGAAAAAAGAAAAGCTTTGGTCCCCTATTACATCCAGTCCATTCTAAAGAAGCCAATTAGAGGAGAGAAAGGAGTGTGGTGAGTGGGGTAGAGGGTGGTCCTGGAGCAGAGAAGGAGGCAGTCCCTACTAGTGGGTAAGAAAGGCGGGCAGTGGCCATGCCCTGTGCACTCTGGGCTCACTACACAGAGGACACACGCCATGGTGTTTATAGGGAAATTCAAAGGCAGGTGAACCCCAACCACTCCCAGAAATGTGCAGAGAATGTGTTGGGGTTTTTTTAATTAATTTATTTATTTATTTCGCTGCACTGGGTCTTAGTTGTGGCACGCAGGATCTTTAGTTGCGGCATGCGGGATCTTAGTTGTGGCATGCGGGATCTTAGTTTTGGCATGCAGGATCTTAGTTGCTGTGAGTGAAGTCTTAGTTGTGGTAGCGGGATCTAGTTCCCCAACCAGGGATCAACCCCAGGCCCCCTGCATTGGGAGTGTGGAGGTTTAACCACTGGAATGCCAGGGAAGTCCCCCGGCTTTTTTATAGACTCACTTTCTATCAGCTGCTGCCTGGTTATCCAATGGTATAGCTCATATAGGAAAGAGGAAAATGTTGGATTCTTTCCTTTGATTTCCCAGTTTTCAAGATAAAAGACTTGGTGCCCTAACATCTGAAGGTGGTCAATTCTTTTTGTCTTAATATTACTATTAATTCATGGATTTAACATATTTGATGGATTTCAATCCGTTTCAATTATTATCCTTTTTAAAGCTTAAATGGCTCAATCTTGGGCCAATCTTAGCCTCTTCAAGTTGGCTCCTAGGTCCCTATGATCTGACTCTCCTGGTCCTCAACAGCTTCTCTGCCATCTGGTGTCACAAGATGTTCCAGCCTCATCTTGTATGTTTCCTGCTCCAGCCCTCAAATCAATTATTTTGAAGCCCTTGTTTCTTTTGCTAAGAAATAGTATTTCAATGCCATAGAGTGGGTCATTATTTCTGGGCTGTTTTGGCAGACAGGGTTAGAAAAACAAACAAAGTAAATAAATAAAATACCTCTTGAGTTTATATTTATATTAGTCAGGGTTCTCCAGAGAGACAGAACGAATTGGAGAGATATAGATAGACGTGTGTGTGGGGGGGGGGGTAGATAAAGATAGATAGATAGATATAGGTAGATAAGAAGGAAAGAGATTGGCTCACATGATCACGTGATTCTGAAGGCTGAGAAGTCTCTATCTCCGGCCACCTGGAGACCCAGGAGAACTGATGGTATAAGTTCCACTCTGAGTCTGAAAACAGGGAAGATTGATGCCCCAGCTCAAAGACAGTCAGGCAGAAAGAGCAAATTCTCCTTTACTCCTCCTTTTTGTTCTCAGGCCTTCAAATGAGTGGGTGAGGCCTACCCACATTAGGGAGGGCAGTCTGCTTTCCTCAGTCTATCAAGTCAAATGTTAGTCTCATCGAGAAACATCCTCACAGACACATCCAGAATAATGTTTAACCAAATATCTGGGCACCCCATGGCCCAGTATAGTTGCCACATAATATTAACCATTACAATATTGATATTTGCAATCTAAATTTGAGACCATGTGGTGGTTCAGTTTTCTGAACACCATTTATTGAAGAGACTGTCCTTTCCCAATTGTATATTCTTTTCTTGTCATAAATTAATTGACCATGTATGGGTGGATTTATTTCTGGGCTCTCTATTCTGACCATTGATCTATGTGTCTGTATGCCAATTTCATACTGTTTTGGTTACTGTAGCTTTGTAATATAGTTTGAAATCAGGGAGCATGATGCCTCTACCTTTGTTTTTCTTTCTCAAGATTGATTTGGCTATTCAGAATCTTTTGTGGTTCCATACAAATTTTGGTACTGTTTCCTCTGTTTCTGTGAAAAATGCCATTGGGATTTTTATAGGGATTGCATTAAAGCTGTAGATTGCTTTGGGTAATATGGACATTTGAATAATATTTCCTCCAACCCATGAGCATGAAATATCTTTCCATGTATTTGTGTCTTTTTCAATGTCTTATAGATTTCAGTGTACAGGTCTTTCACCTCCTTGGTTAAATTTATTCCTGGGTATTTTATTTTTGTGTGTGTGTCTAAGTATATTTTTATTTCTCCTGGATAAATACCTAGGAGTGGAATTTCATATGGTACACATATATATAACTTTTTCTGAAAATTTTTTATTGAAGTATAGTTGATTTACACTGCTGTGCCAATCTCTGCTGTACAGCAAAGTGACTCAGTTATACACATACAGACATTCTTTTTTTATATTCTTTTCCATTATGGTTTATCACAGGATATTCAGTGTAGTTCCCTGTGCTATAAAGTAGGACCTTGTTGTTTATTCATTCTAAATGTAATAGTTTGTATCGACCAACTCCAAACTCCCAGTCTATCCCTCTCCCTCCCCTGACCCTTGTCAACCACAAGTCTGTTCTCTATGTCTGAGTCGGTTTCTATTTTGTAGATAGGTTCATTTGTGCCATATTTTAGATTCCACATATAAGTGATATCATATGATATTTGTCTTTCTCTTTCTGACTTATTTCACATACTATGATAATCTCTAGGTCCATACATGTTGCAGCAAATGTCATTATTTCATTCTTTTTTATGCCTAAGAAATATTCCATTGTGTATGTATACCACATTTTGTTTTCTTTTTTTTAACATCTTTATTGGAGTATAATTGCTTTACATTGTTGTGTTAGTTGCTGCTGTATAACAAAGTGAATCAGCTATATGTATACATATATCCCCATTTCCACTCCCTCTTGCATCTCCCTCCCACCCTCCCTATCCCACCCCTCTAGGTGGTCACAAGCACTGAGCTGATCTCCCTGTGCTATGTGGCTGCTTCCCACTAGCTATCTATTTTACATTTGGTAGTATATCTGTCAATGTCACTCACTCACTTTGTCTCAGCTTAACCTTCCACCTCCCCATGTCCTCAACTCCATTCTCTACGTCTGCTTTTTTATTCCTGTCCTGGCCCTAGGTTCTTCAGAATCATTTTTTTTATATTCCATATATATGTGTTAGCATACAGCATTTGTTTTTCTCTTTCTGACTTCACTCTGTATGACAGACTCTAGGTGCATCCACCTCACTACAAATAACTCAATTTCATTTCTTTTATGGCTGAGTAATATTGCATTGTATATATATGCCACATCTTCATTATGATTCATCTGTTGATGGACACTTAGGTTGCTTCTGTGTCCTGGCTATCGTAAATAGTGCTGCAATGAACATTGTGGTACATGACTCTTTTTGAATTATGGTTTTCTCAGGGTATATGCCCAGTAGTGGGATTGTTGGGTCATATGGTAGTTCTATTTTTAGTTTTATAAGGAACCTCCATACTGTTCTCCATAGTGGCTGTATCAATTTACATTCCCACCAACAGTGCAAGAGGGTTCCCTTTCCTCCACACCCTCTCCAGCATTTATTGTTTGTAGATTTTTTGATGATGGCCATTCTGACCAGTGTCAGGTGATACCTCATTGTAGTTTTGATTTGCATTTCTCTAATGATTAGTGATGTTGAGCATCCTTTCATATGTTTGTTGGCAATCTGTATATCTTCCTTGGAGAAATGTCTATTTAGGTCTTCTGCCCATTTTTGGATAGGATTTTTGGTTTTCTTGGTATTGAGCTGCATGAGTTGCTTATAAATTTTGGAGATTAATCCTTTGTCAGTTGCTTCGTTTGCAAACATTTTTTTCCCTCTGAGGGTTGTCTTTTCATCTTGTTTATGGTTTCCTTTGCTGTGCAAAAGCTTTTAAGTTTCATTAGGTCCCATGTGTTTATTTTTGTCTTTATTTTCATTTCTCTAGGAGGTGGGTCAAAAAGGATCTTGCTGTGATTTGTGTTATAGACTATTCTGCCTATGTTTTCCTCTAAGAGTTTTATAGTGGCTGCCCTTACATTTAGGCCTTTAATCCATTTTGAGTGTTTTTTTTTTTTTTTTTTTTTTGCGTTACACGGGCTTCTCACTGCTGTGGCCTCTCCCGTTGCGAAGCACAGGCTCCGGACGCGCAGGCTCAGCGGCCATGGCTCACGGGCCCAGCCGCTCTGCGGCATGTGGGATCCTCCCCGACCGGGGCACGAACCCGCGTCCCCTGCATCAGCAGGCGGACTCCCAACCACTGCGCCACCAGGGAAGCCCCTGAGTGTATTTTTGTATACGGTGTTAGGGAGTGTTCTAATTTCATTCTTTTACATGTAGCTGTCCAGTTTTCTCAGCACCATTTATTGAAGAGGCTGTCTTTTCTCCATTGTATATTCTTTCCTCCTTTATGAAAGATAAGGTGACCATATGTGAGTGGGTATATCTCTGGGCTTTCTATCCTATTCCATTGATCTATATTTCAGTTTTTGTGCGAGTACCATACTGTCTTGATTACTGTAGCTTTGTAGTATAGTCTGAAGTCCGGGAGCCTGATTCCTTCAGCTCCGTTTTTCTTTCTCCAGATTGCTTTGGCTATTTGGGGTCTTCTGTGTTTCCATACAAATTGTGAAATTTTTGTTCTAGTTCTGTGAAAAATGCCATTGGTAGTTTGATAGGGATTGCATTGAATCTGTAGATTCCTTTGGGTAGTACAGCCATTTTCACAATGTTGATTCTTCCAATCCAAAAACAGGGTATATCTCTCCATCTGTTTGTATCATCTTTAATTTCTTTCATCAGTGTCTTATAATTTTCTGCATACAGGTCTTTTGTCTCCTTAGGTAGGTTTATTCCTGGGTATTTTATTCTTTTTGTTGCAATGGGAAATGGGAGTGTTTCCTTAATTTCTCTTTCAGATTTTGCATCATTAGTGTATAGGAATGCAGGAGGTTTCTGTGCATTAATTTTGTATCCTGCTACTTTACCAAATTCATTGATTCCTCTAGTAGTTCTCTGGTGGCATCTTTAGGATTCCCTATATATAGTATCATGTCACCTGCAAACAGTAACTGTTTTACTTCTTCTTTTCCTATTTGGATTTCTTTTTCTTCTCTGATTGCTGTGGCTAAAACTTCCAAAACTATGTTGAATAATAGTGGTGAGAGTGGGCAACCTTGTCTTGTTCCTGATCTTAGTGGAAATGGTTTCAGTTTTTCACCATTGAAAACAATGTTGACTGTGGGTTTGTCATATATGGCCTTTATTATGTTGAGGTAAGTTCCCTCTATGCCTACTCTCTGGAGAGTTTTTTATCATAAAGCGGTGTTGAATTTTATCAAAAGCTTTTTCTGCATCTGTTGCGATGATCATATGATTTTTCTCCTTCAATTTGTCAATATGGTGTATCACATTGATTGATTTGCATATATTGAGGAAGCCTTGCATTCCTGGGATAAACCCCACTTGATCATGGTGTATGACCCTTTTAATGTGCTGTTGGATTCTGTTTGCTAGTATTTTGGTGAGGATTTTTGCATCTATGTTCATTAGTGATACTGGCCTGTTGTTTGCATTCTTTGTAACATCTTTGTCTGGCTTTGGTATCAAGGTGATGGTGACCTCGTAGAATGAGTTTGGGAGTGTTCTTCCCCCTGCTATATCTTGGAAGAGTTTGAGAAGAATAAGTGTTAGCCCTTCTCTAAATGTTTGATAGAATTTGCCTCTGAATCCATCTGGTCCTGGGCTTTTGTTTGTTGGAAGATTTTAAATCACAATTTCAATTTCAGTACTTGTGATTGGTCTGTTTATATTTTCTATTCTTTTAGTTCAGTCTCAGAAGGTTGTGCCTTTCTAAGAATTTGTCCATTTCTTCCAGGTTGTCCATTTTATTGGCATATAGTTGCTTGTAGTGTTCTCTCGTGATCCTTTGTATTTCTGCAGTGTCAGTTGTTACTTCTCCTTTTTTCATTTCTAATTCTGTTGCCTTGAGTCTTCTTCCTTTTTTTCATGATGAGTCTGGCTAATGGTTTATCAATTTTGTTTATCTTCTCAAAGAACCAGCTTTTAGTTTTATTGATCTTTGCTGTTGTTTCCTTCATTTCTTTTTCATTTATTTCTGATCTGATCTTTATAATTTCTTTCCTTCTGCTAACTTTGGGGGTTTTTTGTTCTTTGCTCTCTAATTTCTTTAGGTGTAAGGTTAGGTTGTTTATTTGTTTCTTGTTTCTTGAGGTAGGATTGTATTGCTATAAACTTCCCTCTTAGAACTGCTTTTGCTGCATCCCATAGGTTTTGCGTTGTCGTGTTTTCATTCTCATTTGTTTCTAGGTATTTTTTAATTTCCTCTTTGATTCCTTCAGTGATCTCTTGTTTTTTTAATAGTGTATTGTTTCGCCTCCATGTGTTTCTATTTTTTACAGTTTTTTTCCTGTAATTGATATCTAGTCTGATAGCTTTGTGGTCGGAAAAGATACTTGATACTATTTCAGTTTTCTTAAATTTACCAAAACGTGATTTGTGACCTAAGATATGATCTATCCTGGAGAAAATTCCATGAGCACTTGAGAAGAAAGTTTATTCTCTTGTTTTTGGATGGAATGTCCTATAAATATTGATTAAGTCCATATTGTTGGATGTATCATTTAAAGCTTTTATTTCCTTGTTTACTTTTATTTCAGTTGATCTGTCCATTGGTGAAAGTGTGGTGTTAATGTCCCCTACTATGATTCTGTTACTATCGATTTCCCCTTTTATGGCTGTTAGCATTTGCCTTATGTATTGAGGGGCTCCTATGTTGGGTGCATAAATATTTACTATTGTTATATCTTCTTCTTGGATTGATCCCTTGATCATTATGCAGTATCTTTTTTTGTCTCTTTTAATAGTCTTTATTTTAAAGTCTATTTTGTCTGATATGAGAATTGCTAATCCAGTTTTCTTTTGATTTCCATTTGCATGGAATATGTTTTTCCATCCCCTCACTTTCAGTCTGTATGTGTCCCCAGGTCTAAAGTGGGTCTATTGTAGGCAGCATATATACGGGTCTTGTTTTTGTATCCATTCAGCCAGTCTGTGTCTTTTGTTTGCAACATTTAATCCATTTACATTTAAGGTAATTGTTGATATGTTTGTTCCTATTACCATTTTCTTAATTGTTTTGGGTTTGTTATTGTTGGTCTTTTCCTTCTCTTGTGTTTCCTGCCTAGAGAAGTTCCTTTAGCATTTGTTGTAAAACTGGGATTGGTGGTGCTGAATTCTCTTAGCTTTTGCTTGTCTGTAAAGGTTTTAATTTCTCTGTCAACTCTGAATGAGATCCTTGCTGGGTAGAGTAATCTTGGTTGTAGGTTTTTCCCTTTTATCACTTTAAATATATTCTGCCACTCCCTTCTGGTTTGCAGAGTTTCTGCTGAAAGATCAGCTATTAACCTTATGGGGATTCTCTTGTATTTTACATCTTTTTTTTTTTTTTTTTTTTTTTTCTGCAATACGCGGGCCTCTCACTGTTGTGGCCTCTCCCGTTGCAGAGCATAGGCTCCGGATGCGCAGGCTCAGCAGCCATGGCTCACGGGCCCAGCCGCCCCGTGGCATGTGGGATCTTCCCGCACCGGGGCACAAACCCGTGTCCCCTGCATCGGCAGGCGGACTCTCAACCACTGCGCCACCAGGGAAGCCCCTCTCTTGTATTTTATGTGTCACTTTTCCCTTGCTGCTTTTAATATTTTTTCTTTGCATTTAATTTTTGATAGGTTGATTAATATGTTACCTGTTTACATTTAAGGTAATTTTCAATATGTATGTTCTTATTGCCATTTTGTTACTTGTTTTGGAATTTTTTGTAGGTCTTTTTTCTTCCTTTCCTCTTATATTCTCTTCTCTTGTGATTTGATAACTATTTTTAGTGTTGTGTTTGGATTCCTTTTTCTTTTTTGTGTGTATACCTATTACAGATTTTAGTTTGCAGTTACCATGAGGTTTTGATATAGCAGTCTATATATATACATGATTGTCTCAAGTTGCTGATCTCTTAATTTTAAATGCATTTCAAATATCTGCATCTCTCCTCTCATGATTAGTAGTTTTGATATCATATTTGTGTGTGGATTTCTTCCTATCTTTGCTGTATATTTGCCTTTATCAGGGAGCTTTCCCATTTTGTAGTTTTCTTATTTCTATTTGTGTCCATTTCTTTTCCACCCAGAGAAGTTCCTTTAGCATTTGTTGTAAAGCTGGTTTGATGGTGCTGAATTCTTTCAGCTTTTGCCAGTCTGTAAAGATTTTGATTGCTCTGTCAAATCTGGCTGAGAGCCTTGCTGGATAGAGTATACTTGGTTGTAGGTTTTTCTCTTTCATCATTTTAAATATACCATGCTACTCCCTTCTCGCCTGCAGAGTTTCTGCTGAAAAATCAGCTGATAACCTTATGGGGATTCCCTTTTATGTTATTTGTTGCTTTTCCCTTGTTGCTTTTAATGTTTTCTTTGTGTCTTTAATTTTTGTCAATTTAATTAATATGTATCTTGGCCTTTTCCTCCTTTGGTTAATCCTGTATGGACTCTGCACTTCCTAGAGTTGGGTGACTGTTTCCTTTCCCGTGTATGGAAGTTTTCAACTATTATCTCTTCAAATATTTTCTCAGGCCCTTTCTCTCTCTTTTCTCCATCTGGGACCTCTATAAAGAGAATGTTGGTGAGTTTAATGTTGTCCTAGAAGTCTCTTAAACTGTCCTCCTTTCTTTTCATTTTTTTTCTTATTCTGTTCTGCATCAGTAATATCCACGAATCTGTGTCCCAGCTCTCTTATCCATTCTTCTGCCTCATTTATTCTGGTATTCATTCCTTCTAGTGTCTCTTTCATTTCAGTCATCGTGTTCTTCAACTCTGTGTGGTTGCTCTTTATATTTTCTAATTTTGTTGAAAATTTCTTGTAACTTCTCACACTGTGCATCCATTCTTTTACCGAGATTTTGGATCATCTTTGTGATCCTTACTCTTTTTTTCTTTTTCAGGTAGATTGCCTATCTCCACTTCACTTAGTTGTTCTGGGATTTTATCTCATTCCTTCTTCTGGAGCATATTCCTCTTCTGTCTCATTTTGTCTAAATTTCTGTGTTTGCAGTGTCCATTCCACAGGCTGCAGGATTGTAATTCTTATTTCTGGTGTCTCCCCCCAGTAGGTGAAGCTGGTCTAGAGGCTCATACAGGCTCTCTGGTGGGATGGGCCAGTGCCTGCCCACTGATGGGTGGAGCTGGCTCTTCGCCCTCTGGTAGGCAGGGCCGTGTCAAGGGATGTGTCTAGCTAGGATTGGCTGTGGGCTCAAGAAGTCTTTAAGCAGCCTGCCTGTTGCTGGGTGGGGCTGTGTTCCCAACCTGTTGGTCATTTGGCCTGAGGCATCACAGTACTGGAGCCTGCAGGCTGTTGGGTGGGGCTGTGTTCCCAACCTGTTGGTCATTTGGCCTGAGGCATCACAGTACTGGAGCCTGCAGGCTGTTGGGTGGGGCCAAGTCTTGGAGCTGGTGACCCAAGCAAGGTGTCAGCCTCCTCGAGAATTAACATAGCTGAACACTCCCTGAAATCTCCACCACCAGTGTCTGCATCTCCAGGGAGAGCCACAGCCACACCCTGCCTCCCCAGGAGACCAACCAATCCAGCAGGTAAGTGTGGCCCAGGCCTCTTTGAAGTCATTGCCTCTGCCCTGGGACCCAGTATGCGCAAGACCTTGCATGTGCCCTCCAAGAGTGGAGTCTCTGTTTCCCCCAGTCCTGTGGAACTCATGCAGTCAAGCCCACTGGTCTTCAAACCAAATGCTCTGGTGGGTCCTCCACCCGATGCCAGACCCCCAGGCTGGGGAGCCTGATGTGGGGCTCAGAACTCTCACTCCTGTGGATGAACTTCTGCGACATAATTATTCTCCAGTTTGTGGATTGCCCACCTTGCATGGGGCTTGATTATATCACAAGTTGCCCCTCCTACTGTCTGGTTGTGGTTTCTTCTTTATATCCTTGGATGTAGAATATCTTTTTTGGCAGGTTTAAATCTTTTGTATTGATGGTTGTTCAGCAGTTAGTTGTGATTTTGTTCTCATGGGAGGAAGGGAGCTCAGGGTCTTCCACTCCACCACCTTGCCTTCTGCCTCTAAGAAGGAAATTGTTAAAGATGATATTTATGGGTCCCACCACACACCTGCACATTCATAACTTCTTAGAATGGGGAGCTGATCACAAAGGGATTTGTATTCACTTTAAAGCTTCAGAAAAACATGTTTAGGTAAGTGGTTACCTTCCAGTTTCCCATCAGGATCAGATGAGCAGTATTAAGAAATAACATCACCTGTTCCCTGCCCAAAGAGTTTGTTTATTCCTCCTGTGAAAGAATCAGTGTTGTACTAATTAAGTGCTCCAGGTGATTCTAAGGTGAGGCCCGGATTAAATACGTGAGCTTTTGGTATATTTGTGAGAGTTAAGCCCAATCTTTAGTCCAAGGAGACGCAACGGTGTCTGTTCTGAGTTTGGAAGAGTGTCAATGCATCCCACATACTTCACTGTAGCGGAATTTTTGGACATCTCTGAGGAAAGAACGTGTGTAAGCAACAAAGGGAAACCTCAGTGTGGTCTCCATGTAAGACCTGATTATTCCTGCATCTCTCCTGAGACCAAGGGTGGGAGAGGTTGGCCTTTTCAGAATTTCAAGGTCCTTCTGCCTGTGGGTGCAGTGGGAGCAGGTGAGGAAGCTGTGCTGACACCTTTGAAGGTATTCAGTATATTCTCAAGATGCTGTTGTGATTCCTCCAAATAATACTGGTGAGAAAACAACCCAGAGCAGGAGGAAGAAGAGGAGGAAATGACAGCTTCTCAGGTAACTGTCCTGTCCTGGGTCAGAGGCTCTGTTTGCTTTTCCTCCTGATATGTCTTGGATTGAGAACCTGCAAAATTTAAATTATCTACTTTTGATCTTTCTGCCTTGTGAGGTTGTTTTCAAGTACTTATTTTTTCTTTTATTCTTATGATACTCAGGATCAGCCTTTTAGAATAATTCTCTGTTATTTCCCAGAGCCTTATTTTGGTAGTCGACCTCCTTATTTCCTATAGAGTCTGAAGAATTCTCACCATGATTTAATGACATCCGAGTATTGAACATATTCCCTTTGTGAGAGATTAACACAGAAATTCATTGACATCCAAGATTCCCATAGGGATGTGGTTGGGTTTCGGGCTCCTAGGGTAGAATGGGAAAATGTAGTTATTTTCTTACATCTGGATGCAGGATCAGCTTTTTGGATAGGATTAAGAAAATGCATGTATATATAGGATGACCTTAGTGATCTTGAAGTTCTCAGAGTTCTGGAAAAAATAAGGAAAGTAGGAGAGTCTTTTCCCTATATTGATAAGAATGCTTTACTATTTAAATGCACTATTTGGAATACAGAACATGGAAGGAATATAAGGAACAAAATTTGCATAAAACTGGCCTTTAAAAAAACTTTATTGATGTATTGTTGATTTACAATGTTGTGTTAGTTTCTGGTGTATAGCAAAGTGATTCAGTAATATACATTTTTTTTCATATTCTTTTCCATTATGGCTTATTATAGGATATTGAATATAGTTCCCTGTGCTATACAGTAGGACCTTGTTATTTACCTATTATATATAGTAGTTTGTATCCACTAATCTCAAACTCCTAATATATCCCTCCTTCCCCATTTGTTTGTTTTCTACGTCTGTAAATCTGTTTCTGTTTTGTGGTAAGTTCATTTGTATCATTTTTTAGATTCTACATGTAAGCGATATGATATGGGATCTGTCTTCCTCTGTCTGACTTACTTCACTTTGTGTGATCATCTCTAGGTCCATCCATGTTCCTGCAAATTATTTCATTTTTTATGGATGAATAGTATTCCATTGTATGTATGTACCACATCTCCTTTATCCATTCATCTGTAGATGGACATTTAGGTTGCTTCCATAGCCTGGCTATTGTAAATAGTGCTGCTATGAACATGGAAGTGCATGTATCTATTTCAGTTAGAGTTTTCATCTTTTCTGGATACATGCCCAGGAGTGGGGTTGCTGGATCGTATGGCAACTATATTTTTTGTCTTTTGAGGAACCTCCATACTGTTCTCCATAATGGCTGCACCAGTTTACATTCCCATCAACAGCATTTGTTATTTGTAGACCTTTTTTTTTTTTTTGTAGACCTTTTAATGACTGGCCATTCTGACTGGTGTGAGGTGATACCTCAATGTAGTAAAACTGACATTTTTTCAGGATGGATTCAGATTATGATTCCTTGGGTTTCTTTTAATATTTATTTATTTTGTTTATTTATTTTGTTTATTGTTTTGGCTGTGTCGGGTCTTAGTTGCAGCATGCAAGATCTTTTGTTTTGGTGCGTGGGCCTCTCTCTAGTTGTGACGTGCAGGTTTTCTCTCTCTAATTGTGGTGCATGGGCTCAAGAGCGCTTGGGCTTTGTAGTTCGTGGCACACAGGCTCTCTACTTGAGGCGTGCGAGCTCAGTAGTTGTAGCACGTGGGCTTAGTTGCCCTGTGGCATGTGGTATCTTAGTTCCCCAACTAGGGATTGAACCCGTGTCCCCTGCATTGGAAGGTGGATTCTCTACCACTGGATCACCAGGGAAGTCCCTATGATTCCCTATTTTTGCCAAAAATACCCAAGCAGTGATAATGTTTCCTTCTTTCTGCTTTAGTCACCTGATATCCATTTATCACACTACACCTGTTGTTCACTGCTTCAGGCACTTTCTGTGAGATTCTTGCACTGGGAATTTCATATTCTTGCATTTATGTAAGTCTCCTACATATGCATAAGTCCAATTTCTAAGTCCAACAAAGTTCGCCTAGGTATCCAACTAACACGACCGGCTATATAGTACTGTACTGTAATAGGTTTATAATACTTTTTACACAAGTAATACATAAAAAACAAACAAACACAAACAAATGAAGAATCCCTGGGATATGAAGAGAAAGGAAACAAGAGCCATACACCCAGGTACGTGTGAATGGATGAAGCAGGTGACACAGGTGACAGGTCCAAAGATCACCGAGGAAGTCAAACCTTGTAATATGGTTTGGGAAGATCTGCTTCAATGGAAATGATTTTTGAGAAACCCAGGCTTACTTCTGTTGCTGTCATTGAGGGACATCTCCTGCTCCGTTCTTGTGCTCACATCTTTCATGTATTCTCCTTCAGCTCCAGTGATTATCCCTCACATAAACACCAAGAGCTCAAATCCTCCTCTTCCTGTGATGACCTGTATTTATCTGGCTGTCCTTCCATTGCTTTTAAGGGCTTTGGAAAAACTTTTCATTTCTCAGTATCTCTATGTTAAGCTTATTTTTTAAAGTTCTGTTTCTGCTTCAAGTGTGAAGTGCATGAGGGGAGTTGTGGAGATATTGAGATTTGGTGCCAAAATTCCAGGAATACTGGGGAGAGATATTATGTTTTCTGCTTTATAATATCTAATCCCATGGAAACTTCAAACATTACCCTAACAAAGTTCAGACTAAGTAATTACATCAGAGTGGAAAGCACCTCCCTAAAATGATAAAATGTAATCCTCAGTTTTACTTAAAAACTTCCTTGTTTCTTGTATGAACTAATATTAGACATTTTAAGTGTATTTGTGCCAAATCGTTAATGTTAAATTATCTATTATGTCATAGAATTATTAATACGTAGGGGAGCTTAGAACACTGCCCACAATATTTTGAAGTCTCAATTCTTATTTAATTTCTTAATATCTATAATTTTATAATTTGTCTTATTTAAGATGAAGCTTCCTTGAACTGTGTCCCATATGTTTTCACTTCCTGATTAATTTCATATCAAAGTCATCGAAGAGTTTAGATACAAAATATCTAATGTAACATGCTCAGATGAACACTGGTTTGGTAAAGAGTGAGTTAGAGAAGTACATGAACTCCATATTTATGAAAAAATTTGGTTCATAAATTTAAGTTTACTTTAAGCAAACAACAATCATTAGTTTTTCATCTACTCTCCTCAGAGTTTATCTGAATTGTGGTATAATTTAATTGCAAATGTTTATTTTATATATCAGTGATTATCTGCATATTTTAAAACTTTCATCTTTTTCCTTTATTTATAAATATGGTTCTATTTTTGTTCTAAGGAATGGGTTACAGCCTTGTTAATTTGTGCATGTGTATAAGCAATTTGTTAATAATGTTAAATTTCTCTACTGTCATTTAAATGCTTATTCATTCAAAATTTTCATTAGAGTTTAATATGAATGATTTTAGTGCATTTTCTGTGAAATTCTTGTGCCTTGAAACTGATGGAAAATGGTTCCACTGATGGAAAATGGTTGCTTTTTATGGATACAGTGTCACAGATGAAAATTAATGTTATTGAGAAGGATTCTTTTTTAATAGCACATATATATTGCATTCAGAATTCAGGACAATAAATTTTCTCTTAATCTTTTTTTTAACATCTTTATTGGAGTATAATTGTTTTACAATGGTGTGTTAGTTTCTGCTTTATAACAAAGTGAATCAGTTATACCTATACATATGTTCCCATATCTCTTCCCTCTTGCGTCTCCCTCCCTCCCACCCTCCCGTTCCCACCCTTCTAGGTGGTCACAAAGCACCGAGCTGATCACCCTGTGCTATGCGGCTGCTTTCCACTAGCTATCTATTTTACATTTGGTAGTGTATCTATGTCTATGCCTCTCTCTCACTTTGTCAAACTTTACCCTTCCCCCTCCCCATATCCTCAAGTCCATTCTCTAGTAGGTCTGTGTCTTTATTCCCGTCTTACCCCTAGGTTCTTCATGACACTTTTTTTTCTTAGATTCCATACATATGTGTTAGCATACGGTATTTGTCTTTCTCTTTCTCATTTACTTCACTCTGTATGATAGACGCTAGGTCCATCCACCTCACTAAAAATAACTCAATTTCGTCTCTTTTTATGGCTGAGTAATATTCCATTGTATATATGTGCCACATCTTCTTTATCCATTCATCCGATGATGGACACTTAGGTTGTTTCCATCTCCGGGCTATTGTAAATAGGGCTGCTATGAACATTTTGGTACATGACTCTTTTTGAATTATGGTTTTTTCAGGGTATATGCCCAGTAGTGGGATTGCTGGGTCATATGATAGTTCTATTTGTAGTTTTTTAAGGAACCTCCATAGTGACTGTACCAATTCACATTCCCACCAGCAGTGCATGAGTGTTCCCTTTTCTCCACACCCTCTCCAGCGTTTATTGTTTCTAGATTTTTTGGAGATGGACATTCTGACCAGTGTGAGATATCTCATTGTAGTTTTGATTTGCATTTCTCTAATGATTGATGATATTGAGCATTCTTTCATGTGTTTGTTGGCAATCTGTATATCTTCTTTGGAGAAATGTCTATTTAGGTCTACTGCCCATTTTTGGATTGGGTTTTTTGTTTTTTTGTTATTGAGCTGCGTGAGCTGCTTGTAAATTTTGGAGATTAATCCTTTGTCAGTTCCTTCATTTGCAAATATTTTCTCCCATTCTGAGGATTCTCTTTTGGTCTTTATGGTTTCCTTTGCTGTGTAAAAGCTTTGAAGTTTCATTAGGTCCCATTTATTTATTTTTGTTTTTATTTCCATTTCTCTAGGAGGTGGGTCAAAAAGGATCTTGCTGTGATTTATGTCATAGAGTGTTCTGCCTGTGTTTTCCTCTAAGAGTTTGATAGTTTCTGGCCTTACACTTAGGTCCTTAATCCATTTTGAGCTTATTTTTGTGTATGGTTTTAGGGAGTGTTCTAATCTCATACTATTACATGTACCTGTCCAGTTGTCGCAGCACCACTTATTGAAGAGGCTGTCCTTTCTCCACTGTACATTCCTGCCTCCTTTATCTAAGATAAGGTGACCATATGTGCGTGGGTTTATCTCTGGTCTTTCTATCCTGTTCCATTGATCTATTTTCTGTTTTTGTGCCGGTACCATACTGTCTTGATTACCGTACCTTTGTAGTATAGTCTGAAGTCAGGGAGCCTGATTCCTCCAGCTCCGTTTTTTGTTCTCCAGATTGCTTTGGCTATTTGGGGTCTTCTGTGTTTCCATACAAATTGTGAAATTTTTTGTTCTAGTTCTGTGAAAAATGCAAGTGGTAGTTTGATAGGGATTGTATTGAATCTGTAGATTGCTTTGGGTAGTAGAGTCATTTTCACAATGTTGATTCTTCCAATCCAAGAACAGGATATATCTCTCCATCTATTTGTATCATCTTTAATTTATTTCATCAGTATCTTATAATTTTCTGCATACAGGTCTTTTGTCTCCTTAGGTAGGTTTTCCTAGATACTTTATTCTTCTTGTTGCAATGGTAAATGGGAGTGCTTTCTTAATTTCCCTTTCAGAATTTTCATCATTAGTCTATAGGAATGCCAGAGATTTCTGTGCATTAATTTGGTATCCGGCTACTTTACCAAATTCATTGATTAGCTCTAGTAGTTTTCTGGTAGCATCTTTAGGATTCTCTATGTATAGTATCATATCATCTACAAACAGTGAGAGCTTTACTTCTTTTCCGATTTGGATTCCTTTTATTTCCTTTTCTTCTCTGATTGCTGTGGCTAAAGCTTCCAAAACTATTTTGAATAGAGTGGTGAGAGTGGGCAACTTTGTCTTGTTCTTCATCTTAGTGGAAATGCTTTCACATTTTCACCATTGAGGACGATGTTGGCTGTAGGTTTGTCATATATGGCCTTTATTATGTTGAGGAAAGTTCCCTGTATGCCTACTTTCTGGAGGGTTTTTATCATAAATGGGTGTTGAATTTTGTCGAAAGCTTTCTCTGCATCTATTGAGGGGATCATATCGTTTTTCTCCTTCAATTTGTTAATATGGTGTATCACGTTGATTGATTTGTGTATATTGAAGAATCCTAGCATTCCTGGAATAAACCTCACTTGATCATGTTTTATGATCCTTTTAATATGCTGTTGGATTCTGTTGGCTAGTATTTTGTTGAGGATTTTTGCATCTATGTTCATCAGGGATATTGGCCTGTAGTTTTCTTTTTTGTGACATCCTTGTCTGGTTTTGGTATCAAGGTGATGGTGGCCTCGTAGAATGAGTTTGGGAGTGTTCCTCCCTCTTCTATATTTTGGAAGAGTTTGAGAAGGATAGGTGTTAGCTCTTCTCTAAATGTTTGATAGTATCGCCTGTGAAGGCATCTGGTCCTGGGCTTTTGTTTGTTGGAAGATTTTTAATCACAGTTTCAATTTCAGTGCTTCTGACTGGTCTGATTGTATTTTCTATTTCTTCCTCATTCAGTCTTGGCAGGTTGTGCATTTCTAAGAGTTTGTCCATTTCTTCCCGGTTGTCCATTTTATTGGCATAGAGTTGCTCGTAGTAATCTCTCATGATCTTTTATATTTCTGCAGTGTCAGTTGTTACTTCTCCCTTTTCATTTCTATTTCTATTGATTTGAGTCTTCTCCCTTTTTTTCTTGATGAGTCTGGCTAATGCTATACCAATTTTGTTTAGCTTCTCAAAGAACCAGCTTTTAGTTTTATTGATCTTTGCTATTGTTTCCTTCATTTCTTTTTCATTTATTTCTGATCTGATCTTTATGATTTCTTTCCTTCTGCTAACTTTGGGGGTTTTTTGTTTTTCTTTCTCTAATTGCTTTAGGTGCAAGGTTAGGTTGTTTATTCGAGATGTTTCCTGTTTCTTAAGGTAGGATTGTATTGCTATAAACTTCCCTCTTAGAACTGCTTTTGCTGCATCCCATAGGTATTGGGTCGTCATCTCTCCACTGTCGTTTGTTTCTAGGTATTTTTTTATTTCCTCTTTGATTTCTTCAGTGATCACTTCTTTATTAAGTAGTGTGTTGTTTAGCCTCCATGTGTTTGGATTTTTTTACAAATCTTTTCCTCTAATTGATATCTAGTCTCATAGCGTTGTGGTCAGAAAAGATACTTGATACAATTTCAATTTTCTTAAATTTACCGAGGCTTGATTTGTGACCTAAGACATGATCTATGCTGGAGAATGTTCCATGAGCACTTGAGAAAAATGTGTATTCTGTTGTTTTTGAATGGAATGTCCTATAAATATCAATTAAGTCCATCTTGTTTAATATATCATGTAAAGCTTGTGTTTCCTTATTTATTTTCATTTTAGATGATCTGTCC
The DNA here is from genome assembly GCF_025265405.1 of Mesoplodon densirostris. Lineage (NCBI taxonomy): Eukaryota > Metazoa > Chordata > Mammalia > Artiodactyla > Ziphiidae > Mesoplodon > Mesoplodon densirostris. The sequence continues at coordinate 153,753,133 of NC_082664.1, forward strand.
ATTGGTGAAAGTGGGGTGTTAAAGTCCCCTACTATGAATGTGTTACTGTCGATTTCCCCTTTTATGGCTGTTAGTATTTGCCTTATGTATTGTGGTGCTTCTATGTTGGGTGCATAAATATTTACAATTGTTATATCTTCTTCTTGGATCGATCCCTTGATCATTATGTAGTGTCTTTCTTTGTCTCTTCTAATAGTCTTTATTTTAAAGTCTGTTTTTTCTGATATGAGAATTGCTACCCCAGCTTTCTTTTGGTTTCCACTTGCATGAAATATCTTTTTCCATCCCCTTACTTTCAGTCTGTGTGTGTCTCTAGGTCTGAAGTGGGTCTCTTGTAGACAGCATATATATGGGTCTTGTTTTTGTATCCATTCAGCCAGTCTGTGTCTTTTGGTGGGAGCATTTAGTCCATTTACATTTAAGGTAATTATCGATATGTATGTTCCTATTCACATTTTCTTAATTGTTTTGGTTTTGTTATTGTAGGTCTTTTCCTTCTCTTGTGTTTCTTGCCTAGAGAAGTTCCTTTAGCATTTGTTGTAAAGCTGGTTTGGTGGTGCTGAACTCTCTCAGCTTTTGCTTGTCTGCAAAGGTTTTAATTTCTCCATCAAATCTGAATGAGATCCTTGCTGGGTAGGGTAATCTTGGTTGTAGGTTTTTCTCCTTCATTACTTTAGATATGTCCTGCCAGTCCCTTCTGGCTTGCAGATTTTCTGCTGAAAGATCAGCTGTTAACCTTATGGGGATTCCCTTGTGTGTTATTTGTTGTTTTTCCCTTGCTGCTTTTAATGTTTTCTTTGTATTTAATTTTTGACAGTTTGATTCATATGTGTCTTGGCATGTGTCTCCTTGGGTTTATCCTGTATGGGATTCTCTGTGCTTCCCGGACTTGATTAAATATTTCCTTTCCCATATTAGGGAAGTTTTCAACTCTAATCTCTTCAAATATTTTCTCAGTCCCTTTCTTTTTCTCTTATTCTTCTGGGACCCCTATAGTTCGAATGTTATTGCGTTTAATGTTGTCCCAGAAGTCTCTGAGACTGTCCTTAATTCTTTTCATTGTTTTTTCTTTATTCTGCTCTGCATTAGTTATTTCCACTATTTTATCTTCCAGGTCACTTATCCATTCTTCTGCCTCAGTTATTCTGCTATTGATCCCTTCTAGAGTATTTTTATTTGCATTTATTGTGTTGTTCATCGTTGCTTGTTTCCTCTTTAGTTCTTCTAGGTCCTTGTTAAATGTTTCTTGCATTTTCTCTATTGTATTTCCAAGATTTTGGATCATCTTTACTCTCATTATTCTGATTATTTTTTCAGGTAGACTGCCTTTTTCCTCTTCATTTGTTAGGTCTGGTGGATTTTTATCTTGCTCCTTCATCTGCTGTGTGTTTTTCTGTCTTCTTTTTTTGCTTATCTTACTGTGTTTGGGGTCTCCTTTTCACAGGCTGCAGGTTCGTAGTTTCCATTCTTTTGGGTGTCTCTCCCCTGTGGCTAAAGTTGGTTCAGTGGGTTGTGCAGGCTTCCTGGTGGAGGGGACTAGTGCCTGCATTCTAGTGGATGAGGCTGGATCTTGTCTTTCTGGTGGGCAGGTCCACGTCTGGTGGTGTGCTTTGGGGTGTCTGTGGCCTTATTATGATTTTAAGCAGCCTCTCTGCTAATGGGTGGGGTTTTGTTCCTGTCTTGCTAGTTGTTTGTCATAGGGTGTCCAGCACTGTAGCTTGCTAGTCGTTGAGTGAAGCTGGGTGTTGGTGTTGAGATGGAGATCTCTGGGAGATTTTCGCCATTTGATATTATGTGGAGCTGGGAGGTCTGTTGTGGACCAGTGTCCTGAAGTTGGCTCTCCCACCTCAGAGGCACAGCACTGACTCCTGGCTGCAGCACCAAGAGCTTTTCATCCACACGGCTCAGAATAAAAGGGAGAAAAAGTAGAAAGAAAGCAAGAGGATAGGGCCTCCCTGGTGGCGCAGTGGTTGAGAGTCCGCCTGCCGATGCAGGGGATGCTGGTTCGTGCCCCGATCTGGGAGGATCCCATATGCCGCGGAGCGGCTGGGCCCGTGAGCCATGGCCACTGGGCCTGCGCATCCGGAGCCTGTGCTCCGCAGCGGGAGAGGCCACAGCAGTGAGAGGCCCGCATACCGCAAAAAGAAAAAAAAAAAAAAAAAGCAAGAGGATAAAATAAAATAAGATAAAATAAAATAATGTTATTAACATAAAAAATAATTATTAAGAAAAAAAATTTTTAAGTAAAGAAAAATAAATAAACAGACGGACAGAACCCTAGGACAAATGGTGAAAGCAAAGCTATGCAGACAAAATCTCACACAGAAGCATACACATACACACTCACAAAAAGAGGAAAAGGGGAAAAAATAATAAATCTTGCTCACAAAGTCCACCTCTCAATTGGGGATGATTCGTCATCTATTCAGGTATTCCACTGATGCACGGTACATCAAGTTGATTGTTCGCACAGCTCCCGGGGCTCAGCTTTGGATTTGGCCCCGCCTCTGCATGTAGGTTGCCGGAGGGCATCTGTTCTTCGCTCAGACAGGACGGGGTTAAAGGAGCAGCTGATTCAAGGGCTCTGGCTCACTCAGGCCTGGGGGGAGGGTGGGGCACGGAAGGCGGGGTGGGGAGCCTGTGGCGGCAGAGGCCAGCAGGACGTTGCACCAGCCTGAGGCGCGCCATGCGTTCTCCCGGGGAAGTTGTCCCTGGATCCCGCGACCCCTGCAGTGGTGGGCTGCACAGGCTCCCCGGAAGGGAGGTGTGGATAGTGACCTGTGCTCACACACAGGCTTTTTGGTGGCTGCAGCAGCAGCCTTAGCGTCTCATGACCGTCTCTGGGGTCCGCGCTGTTAGCCGCGGCTCGCTCCTGTCTCTGGAGCTCCTTTAAGCAGCGCTCTTAATCCCCTCTCCTCGCGCACCAGGAAACAAAGAGGGTAGAAAAAGTCTCTTGCCTCTTCGGCAGGTCCAGACTTTTCCCCAGACTCCCTCCCGGCTAGCCGTGGTGCACTAAACCCTTCAGGCTGTGTTCACACTGCCAGTTCTCTCCCTGCGATCCGAGGGAAGCCCGAGCCTCAGCTCCCAGCCCCGCCTGCCCCGGCGGGTAAGCAAACAAGCCTCTCGGGCTGGTGATTGCCGGTTGGCACCGATCCTCTGTGCAGGAATCTCTCCACTTTGCCCTCTGCACTCCTGTTACTGCGCTCTCCTCCGCGGCTCCAAAGCTCCCCCCACCTTCTCTTATTCTTTTGTTTGTTTGTTTTTTTTGGGGGGGGTTGTGTGTTTTTTCTGCAGTGCGCGGGCCTCTCACTGTTGTGGCCTCTCCCGTTGCGGAGCACAGGCTCCGGACATGCAGGCTCAGCGGCCATGGCTCACGGGCCCATCCGCTCCACGGCATGTGGGATCTTCCCAGACAGGGGCACGAACCTGTGTCCCCTGCATCGGCAGGCGAACTCTCAACCACTGTGCCACCAGGGAAGCCCTCTTATTCTTATTTAGCAATTCCACAACAATATGTTTCCTTTTTTATTGGAGTATAGTTGATTTACAATGTTGTGTTAGTTTCTAGTGTACAGCAAAGTGATTCAGCTATATGTATATAGCTTTTTAAAAAAATATTCTTTTCCATATGGTTTATCATAAGATATTGAATATAGTTCCCTGTTCTATACAGTAGGACCTTGTTGTTTATCCATTCCATGTACAACAGTTTGCATCTGCTAATCCCAAACTCCTAATCCACCCCTCCTCCAACACCTTCCCCCTTGGCAACCACAAGTCTGTTCTCTATGTCTGTGAGTCTGTTTCTGTTTCATAGATAAGTTCTTTTGGGTCATATTTTAGGTTCCACATATAAGTGGTATCATGGTATTTGTCTTTCTCTTTCTGACCTACTTCACTTAGTATGTAATCTCTAGTTGCATCCATGTTACTGCAAAGGACATTATTTCATACTTTTTATGACTGAGTAATATCCCATTCTATATATGTACCACCTCTTCTTTATCCATTCATCTGTGCATGGACATTTAAGTTGTTTGCATGTCTTGGCTATTGTAAATATTGCTGCTATGACCATAGGGGTACATGTATCAGTGTCTTTTTGATTATAGTTTTGTCTGGATATATGCCCATGAATGGGATTACAGGGTCATATGGTAGCTCTATTTTTAGTTTTTTTTAAGGAACCTCCATACTGTTCTCCATAGTGACTGTACCAACTTACATTCTCACCAACAGTGTAGGAGGGTTCCCTCTTTTCCACACCCTCTCCAGCATTTGTTATTTGTAGACTTTTTAATGATGGCCATTCTGATTCGTTGGTGTGAGGTGGTACCTCACTGTAGTTTTGATTTGCATTTCTCTAATAATTAGTGATGGGGAGCATCTTTTCATGTGCCTTTTTGCCATCTGTATTTCTTCTTTGGACAAATGTTTATCTAGGTCTTCTGCCCATTTTCTGATTGGGTTGCTTTTTTGTTGTTGAGTTGTATAAGCCGTTTGTATATTTTGGAAGCTAAGCCCTTGTTGGTCTCATCATTTGCAAATATGTTCTCCCACTCCTTAGGTTGTCTTTTCGTTTTGTTTATGGTTTCCTTTGCTGTGCAAAAGCTTGTAAGTTTGATTAGGTCCCTTTTGTTTATTTTTGTTTTAATTTCCATGCTTTCTTTTTTATGATGTGTTTCCCCCAAATTAGTTAATTTCACTTTTGTTTTTAACCTGTATTTCATGACTGTAAATGATAATTTTCAACTCAGTACACTTAAGACAATGTGGTGTTGAATTCAAATCTGACTTATCCGTATGTTTATTGCCAATAAAATATGTGATTGTTTATTTTATTATTACCCCTACTGCATACCTGATTTATCAATATTATTTGTCTTCTTGGTTAATGATCAGTGTTTGTTTTATTCTGACTTGGTGAGTAGTTATGGAAATAATCTTAATCTCTCATCTATTTTTTTTTTTTTTTTTTTTTTTTTTTTGCTGTACGTGGGCTTCTCACTGTTGTGGCCTCTCCCGTTGTGGAGCACAGGTTCTGGACGCGCAGGCTCAGCGGCCATGGCTCACGGGCCTAGCTGCTCTGCGGTATGTGGGATCTTCCCGGACCAGGGCACGAACCTGTGTCCCCTGCATCAGCAGGCGGACTCTCAACAACTGTGCCACCAGGGAAGCCCTCTCATCTATTTTTTAATGAATTTATTATTTTTATGAGAAAATTTTGAATTCAAAGTAATTTTTTTACGTTTTTTACACTTCTATTTTGGGTATTATTTAATTTTTAATTATGAGAAACATATCACAACATGTATCATCTTCACCATTTTTAACTGTACAGTTCAGTGCATTAATTATATTCACATGATTGTGCCATCCATCTCTGGATATTTTCATCTTGAAAAATTGACTGAATACTCGTTAAACAAACACTTCCCCATTTGCCTCTACTCCAAGCCTCTGTCAACTAACATTCCACTTTTTAAAATGAGGTTGACTACATTAAGTTGCTCACATAAGGGAAATAATATACTTTCTGTCCCTTTGTGACTATTACATATCACAACATAATGTCTTCAAGATTTATTCATGTTGTATCATGTGACAAGATGTGTTTCTTTTTCAAACCTGAATAATAATACACTGTATGTATATGCTACATTTTCTTTAACCATTCTTTTATGCATGAATATTGAGCTGTTTCCTCTGTTACTGATTTTGTGAGTAATGCTCCAGTGTAGCTGGGTGTGAAAATGTCTGTAACAGATCCTCCTTTGAAGTTCTTTATATACATACCCAGAAGTGGGAGAACTGGATCATATCATAATTTTATGTTTAATTTTTTGAGAAAACTCCATATTGTTTTTTATGCTTGTTATACTCTTTTATATTTCCTTGAACATTAAATAAGGATCCCAATTTCTCCATATCCTTGCCAACATTTGCCATATAAATATATCATAGATATAATATAGATATATAATAGAATATAGATAGAATAAAGATAGAATATAATATATAAAATATATGTGTAGTGGTCATCCTAATCGGCATGAGGTGATACCTCATTGTGCTTTTTTTATTTCTCTAATAATAACTTATTTTGAGCATCTTTCATATTTCTGTTTTTATTTGCATATCTTATTTGAATTAATGTCTGTTTAATCCTCAGCCCATCCATTATGGTACTTGTTTTTTGAAGTTGTTGTGTTCTAGGGGTTATTTATATATTCTTCACTTTGCTTCCTTATCAGATATTTGCTTTGCAGAATTTTCTATTCTTCCACAGGTTGCCTTTTCACCCCATTGATTGTTTCCTCTAATGTGTACAAGTTTTTCATGTGATGTAATCCATTTCAATTCCACTGCTTTTGTTGCTTGAGCTTTAATTTCATATCCAAAAAATCACTGCCAAATCAAATGGCATAAAACTTTTCCCCTATGTTTTCTTCTAGGAGATTTATAGTTATATGTTCATATTTCAATCTTCAATCCTTTTTGAGTTAACATTTGTATGTGGTATTAGTTAAGGGTCCAACATCAGTCTGTCACATGTAAACATCCAATTTTTCCAGCTCCATTTCTGTATGAGACTATCAATTTCCATTTGCTAGTGATAGGCACCCTGGTTGAAGATGATTTGACCATAAACATGAGAGCTTCTATCTGTGCTCTCTATGTTGATCCATTATTTTGTTTCTGTCTGAGGGTTTGTACTACCCTTTTTTTGACAACTGTTGCTTTGTAGTATGTTTTAAAATCAGGGCAGGTCATGCCTCCAACTTTCTACTTTCTTTACCAGGTTATTCAGTATTTTATGATATTCCACATACATTTTAGAAGGAACTTTTCTATTTTTGCCTAAATTGTCATTAGAATTTTGAAAGAGAATGTTCTGAATCTATAGATCCCTTGAATAGTATTGACAGTTAATAATATAAGTATTCCTACCCAAGAGCATGGAATGTGTCTGTTTATTTACATCTTCTCGAGTTACTTCCAGAAATATTTATAATTTTCACCATACAAGTCTCCATTTCCTTCATTACATTAACTCCTAATGTATTATTCTGTTTGAAGCTAGTGTAAATGAAAATATACTCTTAATATCTTTCTTGGATTATTTTTTGTTACTGTATAGAAACACAACTAATTTTTTTTTTTTTTTTTGCGGTACGTGAGCCTCTCACTGTTGTGGCCTCTCCCGTTGCGGAGCACAGGCTCCGGACATGCAGGCTCAGCAGCCATGGCTCATGGGCCTAGCCACTCCATGGCATGTGGGATCTTCCCGGACTGGGGCACGAACCCATGTCCCCTGCATCGGCAGGCGGACTCTCAACAACTGAGCCACCAGGGAAGCCCAAAACACAACTAATTTTTGTTTAATTTTGAATTTTACTAAATTTGTTTATGTTGTCTATGTTTATTTGCCTTTTAACATAGATGCTTTAAGTTTTTCTATGTAAGATTTTGTCATCTGTAAACAGAGGTATTTTACTCTTTCCTTTCTGGTTTGGATGCCTTTTTTTCTTTGCATGATCAGTTTGATTAGGCAATCCAGTACTGTGCTGAATCCAAGCGATGAGAGTATGAATTCTTACTATTTTCTGAAAAACAGAGAAAAAGTTTTGTCTTCTACTATTGAGTATACTGATGACTGTGGCCTTTTTGTATGATTTTTATTAAATTCTGATAGTTTTCATTAATTCCTATTTTGAGTGTTTTTAACATGAAAAAGTCCTGAATTGTCTATTTGCATCATTTGATATGTAGTGTGACCTTAATTCTTTGTATGTGCTCTTAATATATTTTTTAAATTTCCATTTGTTGAAATACTTTTGAATTCTACAAATAATCCTGAATTTTATTGGTGTACAGTCCTTAAACGTGCTTCTGAATTCATTTTTCTAGTATTTTATTGAGGACTTTTGTGTCAGTATTCAGCACAGTTATTGGCTTGTAGTTTTTTTTCTTTTCTTTTTATATTTGTAGTATCTTTGTTTGTCTTTGATATTGGGTAGTGTTGGCCTCATAGAAAGTGTTGTGATAATTTCTCTCCTCTTCACACTTTGGAAATATTTGTTGAGAATTGGTGCTAATTTTTCTCAAAATGTTGCTGGAATTATCCAGTTAATTCATCTGGTTCATAGATTTTCTTTGTTTAATTTTCTTTCTTTAAAATTAGTATTTTGTCTACTTAATAGTTGTAAGTTTGTTGTGATTTTTTAAATTCCTTCATGCTAAATTCTAAGTAGGCTGTATCTTTCTAGAAGTCCAATTTGTTGTTGCATAGTTATTCATAGTAACCTCCTTTAATTTCTTTTATTTCTATAGTATCATTTTTTTATCTGTGCTTTCACTTCTGATTTTAGTTGAGTCTTTTTCTGTTTTATTCTTAATCTAGCTAAGGGCTTATCAATTATACATAAAATTGTATGTATCTTCACTGAGATTACTAAGTGGGATAATTTATTGTTTGGTATCTTTCAGCTATATCTTCTCATGATATCCAGGGTTTGACGCCAAAAAAGCCAGGCATAGAGGATTTATTCCAAATCATGCTGGTCAGAAAATATGAAAGCTATTGCATTGGAAATTTAAACTTAATGAAAGACTGGGAAAGTAAGGGGTCATTGAAGGGCTGAAAGTACGTTATTATGGACATAATCATATTGGGACAATTTCCCATAATGAAAACATTATTGCCAAAGGAAACCAAGGATATAAATGAAAGTGGGAGAAACTATACTTTACGTCAATATCTTTGGCAGAAAATTATGTTTTTGTAAGCAAAGACCCACATCATTTTTTTTAACATACACATTCTCTGAATGGAAATTTGGAAAACGTGTAAAGTCATCTAGTCTATACTGCAAATACTCATTCAGGCAATTATGAATATAGGCTTGGATTAAACATTCATTTAAACTTGTCTGAAGACAAGAGATTTTATTTTATTTATTTATTTATTTTACATTACTTCCATTTATTCCCTGGGCCCCATGCAAATTTTTTTTCAAGAAAAAAATCAATTTATTGTTTTGTTCTCATCTCCTCAGATTTAGTGCATTTTCACTTACATTCAGTGTCCAATATTTTACAGCGCTTGATTAAAAGGTACACACTACTACATATAAAATAGATAAAGACAAGAGATTTTAAAATGAAGAAAAAAATCCCAATGTGACCAATTTGAGAGATCCTGTAGCAAGGGTTCTTAATTCCTTAACCAAGAAATATTTTCTCCATGTTCCAAAACCTGTAATGCTGATAATAATGGGAGAGTCGTTATTCAGCCAGCATTGTTCAATAGGTATCATTGTGTAGGTAATATGAAAAAACTCTTCTTGGGTAATAAAATGAGTAAGGCCTTAAGCAAGAGTTCTGTTTTCAACAATCACAGGAGTGTTTATAATGGTGCAAGAAGTTATCCATGCATTGAAACTTAGAATAACTTTGACCAAGACTCAAATCTTATGAGACATCAGAATTCAACTTTCAGAGAACCATCTTAAAAGTAATAAATGTAGAAATGTCTTTTATCAAAGCTGAAATCTTACTGGGTATAAGAGTGTTCATATTGGAGACAAGGCTTACAGATGTAGTGAATACGGTAAAGTTTTTAACCAGTCTTCAAAACTTACTCAACATCAGAGAATTCATAATAGAGAGGAGCATTACAAGTGCAATAAATGTGGGAAGGGCTTTAAGCAGTCATTAAATCTAAGAAGACATAAGAAAGTCCATACTGAAGGGGAACCTTACAAATGTAAAGAATGTGGTAAAGACTGTAAATTGTATTCAGACCTTAGTCAACATCAGATAATTCATACTGGGGAGAAACCAAACAAATGTAAAGAACATGGCAAAGCATTTACCCAGGGCTCAATTCTTTTTTTTTTTTTTTTTGGCGGTATGCGGGCCTCTCACTGTTGTGGCCCCTCCCGTTGCGGAGCGCAGGCCCCGGATGCGCAGGCTCAGTGGCCATGGCTCATGGGCCCAGCCACTCCACGGCATGTGGGATCTTCCCGGACCAAGGCACGAACCCGCATCCCCTGCATTGGCAGGCGGATTCTTAACTACTGCGCCACCAGGGAAGCCGTGAATTTCTGTAATCTGTATTTTGGTAGAGAATCATAGGTGGATTGTTAAAGGTTTATTTAGGCTCTACGTGAACTTTTATGTTAATTAACAAAACTGAATGGTTTTTAGTATGTTAAACTTGATGTGTAATGAATGAAAATCAACTTCTCCCACATTATTTAAGCATTATTTTAGGTAACAAATAACCACAAAAAACTATCTGAGAACAGACTGGGGTGACATCTGTAGTAATCCCTTTCCTATTGGCCTTGAAGCTCAAATAATTTGAGATTGTATTTTTCATAATTTCTATATTGTATTTTTCCTCCTTTTTGTAACTACTGGCACATTGTGGTGGTTATAATAAGGATAATACAGGAGGATTGTTGAGAGCTGCCGAAGCTACTGCCTAATACTGCTTCCTCAGCAATCATTTTGTGTAGCCAGGCAGCCTCCAGGTGCCTTGAACTGACACCAGCCATTCCTGTGAGCACGTGCACCAGAAAGCAGGATACAAACTCACACGCAAATGCAAGTTCTTGCTGTGTCTCCCCCAGCAGCCCTTGTGATCAGCAGTCTTCCAGAAACCCTGGTCCCTCCTCTCAAGTATCCCTTCAGTAAGACCCTCAGAGCTTATGAAAATCCTGCTCAATTGGTTTTAATACAACAGTACACACTTAACCCTGGAAACCGAAAGAATTTCACCCATTGTCATAATAAAGGCATGAGCCCAACTACTGTGATGCTCTCTGCCTGCATCTTGCCTTGGCCTCCATGAGTGAGCCTTCAAGGTTTGCTATTAATTATTACAGGACCTGTGAGTAATAAACTCATTTGCTTCAATTTCCCTTCTGGTCTTTTATTAAACCCAGATTCACCGTGCATTACTGAGAGCTTTATTTTTTTTTAATGTTAATTTAGCAAAGTCACAAGTATAATGAAAATCCATACTTTGAAATTCTGAGCCAATATTTTTAAATTTTGACACTATATTTTTCTTTGCACATGTTTATTTACTCAACAGATGGAACACAAACTTTTTCATGATTTTGATATACAGGGAATGCAATATGTAAATATATGGAGATATACTTAGGAGAAAGAAAACTAAGAAGGAAGAGTGTGTGTGTACACATAACATTAGAAAGAATTTAGAAATAATGGATCATAACTGGTAATTTCAAAATTGTGGATGAATTACAAACTCGACACAGATATGTAATATAAATCTATTTTGTCTACTTTACATTGAATTCATTTATTTCCATATGTCACGAGTCATGATTGAGATGCTCTCAAACCATCTTGTTTACTTGCCTGTTTATCATGAAAAATCTAGTTTATGATTTTATTTTCAAAAGTTCATAAACAATTGCTTTCATGATATGCTGAGGCATTTTAAGGATGGTTTTCATTAAATTTAATGGTGTTCAGAAATTAATTGAAAGATGAGAATAACTCCCCAGTGAGCATATTAAGTTGATTTTGTTTAATTAATGCATTATTACTTCTTAACTGGAGAGGAACACTAAAACGACTTTTCTTCAGTTATTGTTTCTTCCACTTCTTATAATTAACATTATCAAAGTTATTCATTTTAGTGTGACAGTTAGATCAGGTGAAAACCTGGAGACTTCATGAGTCATGGGATTGTTTAGGCATGTGCGTGAGGTGAACAAACACACATGACGGTGACGGGTGTTTAATAGATATTGTAAAATTAGAAAAATATTCTAATTTGAGTGAGACAGAAAATGTACAAAAGAAAGAACTGCATGAATCCCACATGTGGAGAGAGGAGACCTGTTCTCTTGTTGCACAACTGACCCTCAGAGTTTAGGAGAAAAATCTCCTTGTTTCGTTTCCTGATTATTCCAGGTTTTTAAAAAATCTAACCTCATTGTCATCCTTCCTACACATGAGTCCCAGTCATTGTCCTTCCTTGCCTTCATTATGGACACAGAGTTCTCACTGCTTTCCTCACCCCCAGTCATCCATGCAGGGCCTGGTAGTTTCTGATGTGTACTTTCAATTTTTTCTAAAGCAATGAGAAATTAAGTGATGAATTTGAGGTCACTTATAAGATTCAAGTGCAACGTTGCGATCACTTAATTGTGGTAAGAGTGGAGCAGCTTCAATGGACCAGGAAGACCTGGTCCTGGATCTGGATCTGGAAGCTTCCAGGACTCAGAAAACGAGCTCTAGGAGACGTGTGAAGACTGAGCCCTGCTCAGTACTCTGTAACAACCTAAATGGGAAAAGAATCTGAAGAAGAATAGATACATGTATATGTTATAACTGAATCACTTTGCTGTACACCCGAAACTAACACAACATTGTTAATCAACTATACGCCAATATAAAATAAAAATTAGAAAATAAAAAATAGACACATAAGACTTGCTGAAAGTACATATGGAGAGTTCTTTCAAGATGTAGAGAGGCAAGCACAAGGATGCTCTCTTTAATACTCCAAGGTCTTAGGCAGCTGGTGGTGGTGTATTCTGATGTGCAAATGACAGAGATGGAGACTTGCCAACTGTGCTGGGTTCCTGAGAATCCAGGAATCAGATACTGTCCTCATTATTTAAAATATTTCCTGGGAAGTACTGAGGACTGGATGCTGTTAGTAGACAGAGATGATTACATTTTCCCAGGCTCAGATCAGTGGCAGTTGGATGGAGAGGGGTGTGGAGTGAAAAACTTTGTTAGCATAGCTTTAAAGTGTCCTGTGGCAGACTAGATGTGGAGATGAGGAAGGATTCTGGACACTGTGATAGGCAGGTCAGGACAGCATGTGCTGTGGTTTTACAGAAACCTAGGTGCTGGGTATATACCTGCAACATAAATTATATCTCCTTTAAATGAGTGACCTTCCAGGGAAGCTGACCTGCAGATGGCAGGGACCCTTCTCACTTCCTCTCAACAGAGTGATGGTCTTATGATGAGTTCTGGGTTCTGTACCAAGCGTCACTTAGTTGAGTGAGAAGTTCACCATCAGAGGCAGTGCGCATTTCTTTTTCAAACAGTTTATTTAGTTTTTAAGTTAGAAGTTCTCAAGTTTTTCACAGCCCATTTTGTCTTTTAACCCATCTTTTTTTTTTTTTTTTTTTTTTTTGCAGTACACGGGCCTCTCACTGTTGTGGCCTCTCCCATTGCGGAGCACAGGCTCCGGACGCTCAGGCTCAGGACCCAGCCGCTCCGCGGCATGTGGGATCTTCCCGAGCCGGGGTACGAACCCGTGTCCCCTGCATCGGCAGGCGGACTCTCAACCACTGCGCCACCAGGGAAGCCCTTTTAACCCATCTTGATTGGAGTGGAAGGACAATATTTTCAGTTGTGGTAATTGATACAATGGAGTTGGTATCAGGTTATGCTTATATTTAACATTGGTATAAATGAAATATAAGAATCTGTGTTTTTCTGTAACTGGTAGTTTGTTTTCAGTTATACCAAGAACAGACTAATGCATATGTATAGAAAAGAAGATGTATATTTGGTGCTGTGTACACAGGGAATAGTTAGATGTTCAATGGCTTGGAGAACAAAAGGGACATTTTCTTTTTCCATTTCTTCTCTCTGACATGGTTTACATGCAACCTTGTGCATGTTTTTGTTCTCTCATAACCCCAATATATATGTCAACCCCAGGTTGCCACACTGTCAAGCATCAAATCATGTTCCATGCAACAAGAAGGAGGCTGTGTGAATCTGATAGGATATAGGAGTTTTGATTTGAAGCCACTCCTTTTTGATTTGGGGAACAACATCCTCCCCTGCCCTTCTCTCCCCGTATCATTGGTCAGAATTCTATCAAGTGGCCACTCTAAGGAAATGCATGTTCTGCAGCCCAGGGAACACATGAGAAGATATTTGTGAATGGCTGATATTACTTGCACTCTTTCACAGAGCCTGACACAAAGGATATTACAGATGGTTAAATGTTTGAATTCAGGATTGTGTGGCCAGTGCACAAAGGAGTGGTGTGTAGGGGACTTTGGCTTCATTTGGGCCAATTCCCTTTCTCTATTGTGAGCTCTGAGGTCACGCCTTAAAGGACCATCAACTCTCAGGAGAGGTTATGATGATACTGATTATGATGACAATGATTTGTATGTCTCTGAACTTAAGAATAAAATAATTTCTAGTGTAATTGTCCCAGAAAATTGTGTTTATGTTAAATTGCTGTTATTTCACTATATAAAATAGGCAGGGAAGCGACTAAATGGGTTAAAATAGTGTGGCTCTGGGGGTTAAGTTTCTGTTGGGCAGGCTTAGGGAAGGACAGTGAGGGAATGCCCCAGAGAGCCGGGAAGAGCAGTGCAGGGAGCCAGCTTCTTCCTCAGCCCCGCCCAGATCTGCCCCCTTGGGAGGCTGCATCCAGGTCTATCCTCACCCTGGGTCTTCTCCTCACTGCACAGGTTACAGGTTACAGATCAGAGTTTGTTTGGCTGTTCCTCCCACACTTCAGTGGCAGATGCTCGCATTTTGCTGAAACCCAAAAGCAGATATGTGAGAGCAAAGACCTGTATGTTATGGAGTCTTAATTTCTCATTAAGTCCTGCATTTCAAGAGCCATCCCATCCAGTACGCTGCTTTCCATTCCTGCAGATCCAGTATTTGCTCAAGTTCAAAAATGTAAATAAACATGTATGTTGTGAAATGATTTCCACATTCAAGCTAATTAACCTGTCATCTCACTTATTTGCATTTTTTTCCGAGAACACTTCAAATACACTCTCTTAGCAAAAGTATAATATACCCCATAACTGTTTCACCAGGCTGTACTTAGATCTCTACAATTCATTCATCCTGCCTAACCAAATTTTTATACCATGTGACCAACATCCGCTGTCCCCCCACAGCAAGTTCCTGACAGTCAAGTTTCTGATCTGTTTTATGAGTTGGACTTTAGTAGTTTCCATGTATAATTGAGATAATACAGTATTTTCCTTTCTGTGTTGCCTTATTCCACTTAGCATCATGTCCTTCAGGTTCATTCATGTTGTCCCAAATGGAAGGATGTTCTTTTTTTAAGGCTGAACAATATATCACATTTTCTTTATGTAATTATGCTAGTCACCAGGGAAACAATAGTGAGATGCGCCACCTCAAATTTCTAGATGCCTAAATTAATTAATTAATTTCAAAAAACAAAAACTTATAACATCAAATTTTAGTGAGAACAAAGAGGAACTAAAATTACCCTGTAGAGGGGTTTCCCTGGTGGCACAGTGGTTGAGAATCTGTCTGACAATGCAGGGGACACGGGTTCGAGCCCTGGTCTGGGAAGATCCCACATGCCGCTGAGCAACTAGGCCCGTGAGCCACAGCTACTGAGCCTGCGCCTCTGGAGCTTGTGCTCCGCAACAAGAGAGGCCGCAATAGTGAGAGGCCCACGCACCGCGATGAAGAGTGGCCCCCGCTTGCTGCAACTACAGAGAGCCCTCACGGAAACGAAAACCCAACACAGCAAAAATTAATTAATTAATTAAAATTACCCTGTATTGCTGATGGAGGTATAAAAAAATACATCCAGTTAGGAAAACTGATTGGCTTTTACTTATAAACGTAAAACTTTATCTACCCTATTAGAAAAAAAGTAAACAGGACACAATGAAAACTCTCTGAACTTCTAAGATACCCTTCCTTTCTGTATTCCTCCAGCCATCTATAGAGATCTTCTGTTGTATGCAAATACTTTTAGAAATCAATGATAGGGAAACAGAAGAAGAGACAGAAATGTGAATCTCAGTATCTGCATCCTCATGGCTATTATGAGACTTCTAGTGCCCACATCCCAGGGTATTATGAGGGTTAACTCCAATAATACCTGTGAGGTCCCCCAAAACAGTGCACCATAATCTACTTGTAAATACATAGTCGATGCTCAATAATTGTTGCACTAATGACTATATACATTTTGTCGTTTTCCAAATCGAGACTTACTGAGATGTTATAGCCTTTATCGGCCTTGTGTAAACTTTAAAGTGCCAGCAAAACTTGTGATCCTTCAAGATGGTGATGGTGGTCGTTAGTGGAACCAACACTAGTCATGTTGAGATAAGCTGGTTGGTACAAGGGGCTGAGGTGTGGTGTGCCTGCTTTCTCTAGTGTAACGACACTAAAAATGGGTCTCGGAGAGCAGCATCAGCACAAGGAAGAAACCTGATAAAGATGCAATCCATGGGCCCCACTCCAAACCTGCAGAATCACAATTTCTTCAATGGGTGCTGGAAAGCTTTGTATGGTAGGAAAGTTTGAGAGGCAAGATTGACATAACTGCTTATCACTCTAGGCTTACAATAAAGATGACATGGTGAGTTTTAGTAAGTACTATCACCTGTGACCTCCCTCACAGATTCTGGGTGGGGGTGGTTTTTTAAATGAAGTAGAGTTGATGTAAAATATTTTGTTTGATTCAGGTGTGCAACATAGTTTCAGGTGAACATAATTTATATAGATTATAAATAACTTTGTTTTGATTAGGTGCTCCAGGCAATTACAGGGTGAAACCAGGGTTAATCAAGGTGGCTGTCCGGTGTATTTGTGGTGTGAGAGTTGAGTCCAGCCTTTGGCTCAAGGAAAGGTAATAGAATCTGTGTGGGCACGTCAGGTCCTTGCAACCCACGTGCGCCATTGCTATAGTAGTTGTTGACTGTGGGACAGGAGGGCCTGTGAAAACAGGGCAGGAGAAAACATGTTTTGGTTTCCCTGGAGGAGCTCATTTCTTTCTGAATCTGTCACGTGGCCTTTTCTGCATTTCAAGGTCCTTCTGCCTCTGACTGAGGGCGTAGCATGTGAAGGGGCTGTGCTGATGCCTTCAAAGAGGTACAGGTGTGATTTCTCTCCACAGTATCGCCTGAGAAAGAAACCTCAAAATGGAGGGGGAAGAGGAAGAAATGGCAGGTTCTCGGGTAAGTGTTGTGACCCAGGTCAGCGGCTGTGTCACCTTTTCTTGCTGAAATGCCAAATGCCAAATATTTAGAACTTGCAAACATTTACTTCTGTAACTCTGGTAGTACTGCCTAACAAATTTGTCTTCAATACTTTTCTGTCTTTCCTAATGACAGCCATGGGTAGATCTTTCAGATATTCCTCTCATATCCCAGAGACTTCTTTCCATTTTCTCCATCCTAACTCCCTTTACAGCATAAAGAATGCCTACCGTGAATTGCTGACTTGTAAATGTTGAAAATGTTGTCTTTTTGTCAAATCAGCTTGGGGGATGTGTTGATACACAAGATTCCCACTGAATATGGGGTTGGGTCCCCAGGTATCAGTGAGGAAGGAGAATGTGTAATATTTAGGTCCTGCCTGGATCCAGCATCCGTGTAAGCAGACTAGGATTATGAAAATGCACCAATAATGCAGATGGATATATGGTCCAGGATAACTCAAAGTTCTGAAAAAAACAAACAAAAACAAAAACACCAGAGCTATCAATTGCCTCACGGAAAGACTTACTGTTTAAAATACACAAGAATACAGGATATCAGAGTTATATGTGGCTTTAAATGTGCTTCACCCTGTTCTCATAATTAGATTACTTTTTTTGGTTTGTTTGCTTATTTGCAAAACTATCATAGCAATGATGAGTCCTGCGTGCATGGGGCAGCTGCTATCAATTTATCCCATTATAGTTGATGCTAATTTTGTTCACTTGGCTCAGGGCCTGTCTGCCATATTCCTCCACTGAGAAGCTAACAATTTTCCAATTATCATTAATAGGGTCTTGGAGGGATTTACTGAGAGATGTGCATAAACCATTGCATTTAATCTGAAAACTCCCCCTGTCTAGTTCATTTCCCTTTACTTGTAGATTGCTTTGGAATGGCTCTCACCTTTGTTCAGCCTTTTGTTAGTAAATGTCCTGTAAATTCCCTTTTTATTCCACTGTCATGTCACAGTTATTCTCCTCTTTATTACTTTTTGTATCTTCAGGGAAAGAAAACAAGAGTCCTATAGTATGTGTTCAGGTATCTTAAAATGCTATAATATAAGCTGCACAAATGAGAAATGAAATCATTTCAAGGAAATAGGGGTTTATTGTTGCAAAGAAAATCTTCACAATGTTTCATCTTGTCATTTCTTTAGTTGATCTGCATCTTTCACTCTAGATCAGTGATAAATCTAGATATTCATAAAATGAAAATATCATTGCCCACATCTTAAAATCAGATATCTATTCCTTATTTTGAATAGAGTAGTATTTGGAGGTAGATTTGAGGATCTGCAATTTAGAAATACTTCCTGTGTCTTAAAGGGGCTGTCAGGAAGTAGTATTTGGTGAAGTAACTTTCTATAACTCATAATGTCCTCTCTTCTCTGTTGAACATAGTATTGGATTGAAAATTGTAAAATTCCCAGGATGAGTCATGTTCCTTTTTTTAATAAAAAATGTCTTGCTGTCTCGAAGGCGAACCTGGTCACTTTTTTGAACAGAGAAAAGAACCCCAGGATGTGAAGAAAAGGAGACAACAGTCATACACCCAGGTATGTGGGAATGAATGAAGCAGATAGCACAGGTGTGATGTCCAAAGGTGAAGGAGGAAGCTAGGCTTTAAAATGTGGGTTGGGAAACTCTGCTTCAATGGAAATTATTTTGAGAAGCCCAGGTTTATGTCTCTTGCTGTCACAGAGATACATCTCCATCTCCTGTGTGAAGGTTTGGGCTAAAGAAAAGGCAAAAAGGTGAAAGGTTATCCAAAACCCTAGGGGTAACAGCATGGTTCAGAGGGAGAACTGGTCTGTGCTACAGATTGTGGTACCAGCTTCCAGCTTTCCTGAACTGTGAACTCTAGGGTGTGGGCCTCGTTGAAATGGGATTCAAGACTGGTGAGCTGCAGCCCCGCACTGGTGAAGGGGGGAGACTGTGAGTGGACGTTCTGGCCCTGGGAGGGGCTGGTGTGTGCCACAAGTCCTCTGTGCGTTGCTCAGCATGAGGTGGGAGACTCAGCGCGGGCATTGTGATGTTATCTTCAAGGGTGTAGTCTGGCCAGATGAGGGCATAGCAGTGCTGGTGTGTTGCTGGCGTGAGAGAGTGGGGGCAGGGAGAAGTGGGCAAAGACATCACACACGAGTCCTCAGGCCACGCTGCACCTGGATGAGGTGTTCAGGGACTAGATGAGGAAAAAGCGCAAAAGGAGGTGTGGCTCTATGTGGTGTTAAAGATAAAGTGATGCACATTCACATTTTCAAGAGTTAGTTTGAGCATCCTTCTGTTCAGTTCCAGCAGCCTCAAATCAAAGGTGGTTAGGAGCACTTTATGTGCAGGAGCTAGGGGAGAGGTTTTTCCAGAGAAGACACCACATCAAAGCAAGGATAATATTTGATTGTATCTTTACCAGTCACCTTGTGTTTGGAAAGCCTAGTTGGCTGTGTGTGATTGGTTGTTCTTAATTTATTTTCTCAGATTAAAGTGCCTTGACTCTGGATTAAGTTTTGTTTGCTTAAATAGGCTACCAAAGCATGAAAGTCACCTCAGCCTAATGGCCTCCTTGTTTAATTACTCTAACACTGGAAATGCAGTGCTATAATGGGATATTATACTTTTCACTGATTTGCACAGTAATTTAGCAATGATCCACATAATGTAGAGATGCACAGTCACGTTGGTGCAAAAATTTCATGTCCCAGAACCACCCAGATAAGCCACATGTATACAAATCAAAGATCCACATTCTGTGATCACAGGAGAAAAACACATGCAACTATGCACATGCATAACCAGGGAGTGTTTCAATAAAGTCATTTTATTCATAATTACCATGGAATATGATGTCATGTGTTTGGGAATGCAGGAAGCCCATTTCTACTGGTGCGACAATATCACCTTCATATGTCATTGGATAAGGAACGTAATATGATAGACAGAAAGTTTGATTTGACAATATGTATGTAAATATTCAACCATGTACATAATATTTTAGTGTTTGTGTATGTGTGGACGCATATTATACAAATTCAAATGTAGTTTCAGTTATACATGGAAATGCATAGTAAGGAGGATATACTTGGAACTGATGATGTTATATCTGGAGATAAAACTTTTATTGCCTTTGGGAATGGTTAATTAATGGACACTGTTACTTGACTTTTATTGTTTAAATATATTACAATATTATATTTTACAATGTTTATTATTTTATAATAAAATTCATTCCTATGCATAGTACTTTCCTATCACTGCCATAACATATGACCACGCATTTAGCAGGGGGTTTTTTGGTTTGGTTTTTGTTTTGTTTTGTTTTGTTTTCGGTACGCGGGCCTCTCACTGTTGTGGCCTCTCCGATTGCGGAGCACAGGCTCCGAATGCTCAGGCTCAGCGGCCATGGCTCACGGGCCCAGCCACTCCGCGGCATGTAGGATCTTCCCGGACCGGGGCATGAACCCGTGTCCCCTGCATCGGCAGGCAGATTCTCAACCACTGCGCCACCAGGGAAGCCACATTTAGCAGTTTAAAAAACATTCTACAGTTCATAAGTTAGAAATCCAGTTGTTTTTGCTGGGCTTTCTGTATAGGGTCTTCCAAGATCAACAATCAGGGTTTCATGAGGCATAGGTTCTTATCTGCAACTTCCAGGGTAGAATCCACTTCCAGGACCATTCAGGTACTAGGCAGAATCCATTTCAATCTGTGAGCCCTCTGTGGTGACACTTTGCACCCGGTGTCCCTAAAGGAGAGAAGAAATATTGTATCATTGTTTACTCTTTTTTCTCTAATCCTTTACTGTGTATTCACTTGAAGGGATCATCACGAGCATTTTATGTAAATAACGTTATTACCTAAAGGTCTCAAATTAGAAACTATTCACAATTAAGTTATGATCTGAATGCAAATTATGGAATTAATGAATAGGAGAAAAAATGAGTGACCTTCAGTCTACCCGCTGCAACTACCATCACCCCACCTCCACTCCCTACTCCATCTTTCTCTATTCCTCTGTGACCTTTATCTCCAGAGCTAATTCTTCCCCTTCTAGGCTTCTTTGTTGCTCTCCCATGTCCATCCTGTGCATTTTAGACCTCCATTCCCATGAAACCTCTATCCCCTGGATTCCAGAGCTCTCAGCCCAACCCTCCTCCCCCTTCTAGTGCTCCCAAACCTTTTATCCTTCATATCCTCCTTCTCCCTTGCCCTTTATCCTGCCCTCATTCCAATGACTTCAGCCCATTTCTCATGTCCTGTATGTCCAGTGCCCTCAACTGTTGCAGGCATCAGTTATCACATGTCCTTAGTTTCCTCATGACCCTGCACCCATTTCCTCCAACCCTATAATTCCTGACTCTGCAATTTCCTCTGCAATTTTTTGGAAGAGTTTGAGAGAAATAGGTGTTAACTCTTCGCTAAATGTTTGGTAGAATTCCCTTGTGAAGCCCTCTGCTCCTGGACTTCCGTTTGTTGGAAGTTTTTTATTTTTTAATTTTTATTTTACATTGGAGTAGAGTTGATTTACAATGTTGTGTTAGTTTCAGGTGTCCAGCAAAGAGACTCAGTTATACATGTACCTATATCCATTCTTTTTTGGCTTCTTTTCCCACATAGGTTATTACAGAATTTTGAGTAGAGTTCCCTGTGCTAGACAGTAGGTCCTTGTTGACTATCTATTTTATATATAGTAGTGTGTAAATATTAATCCCAACCTCCTAATTTATCCCTCTTGCCGACCTTTCTCCTTTGGTAACCATAAGTTTGTTTTTGAAGTCTGTGAGTCTGTTTCTGTTTTGTAAATAAGTTCATTCATATCATTAGATTCCACATATAAGTGATATCATATGGTATTTGTCTTTCTCTGTCTGACATACTTCACTCAGTATGACGATTTCTAGGTCCATCTGTGTTGCTGCAAATGGTATGACTTCATTCTTTTTTATGGCTGAGTAATATTCCATTGTATATATATATTCCACGTCTTCTTTATTCATTCATCTGTCGATGGACACTTAGGTTGCTTCCATGTCTTGACTGTTGTAATAGTGCTTCAGTGGACATTGGGGTGCAAGTATCTTTTCAAATTACAGTTTTCTTTGGATATATGCCCAGGAATGGGATTTCTGGATCATATGGTAGCTCTATTTTTAGTTTTTTAAGGAACCTCCATACTGTTCTCCATAGTGGCTGCACCAGCTAACATTCCCACCAGCAGTGTAGGAGGGTTCCTTTTTCTCCACACACTCTCTAGCATTTATTGTTTGTAGAGTCTTTGATGATGGCCATTCTGACCAGTGTGAGGTGCTATCTCATTGTACTTTTGATTTGCATTTCTCTAATTAGCGAGGTTGAGCATCTTTTCACGACCTTCTTGGCCCTCTGTATGTGTTCTTTGGAGAAATGTCTATTTATATCTCCTGCCCATTTATTGATTGGGTTTTTGTTTTTTTGATGTTGAGGTGGATGAGCTGATTGTATATTTTGGAGATTAATCCCTTGTCAGTCACATCATTTGCAAATATTTTCTCCCATTCTCTGTGTTGTCTTTTTGTGTTGCTTATGTTTTCCTTTGCTGTGAAGAAGCTTTTAAGTTTAATTAGGTCAAATTTGTTTATTTTTGTTTTTATTTTCTTTACTCTAGGAGGTGAATTGAAAAAGATATTGCTGCGATTTATGTCAAAGAGTATTCTCCCTATGTTTTCTTCTAGGAGTTTTATTGTGTTTGGTCTACATTTACGTCTTTAATCCATTTTGCGTTTATTTTTGTGTATGGTGTTAGGAAGTGTTCTAATTTTATTCTTTTACATGCAGCTGTCCAGTGTTCCCAACCCTACTTATTGAAGAAACTGTCTTTTCTCCACTGTATAGTCTTGCCTTCTTTGTCATAGATTAATTGACCATAGGAGTGTGGGTTGATTTCTGGGCCTTCTATCCTGTTCCTTTGATCTATAAGTCTGTCTTTGTGCCCGTACCATATTGTTTTGATTAATGTAGCTTTATAGTATACTCAAGTCAGGGAGCCTGATTCTCCCAGCTGCATTTTTCTTTCTCAGGATTGCTTTATCTATTCTGGATTTTTGTGTTTCCATACAAATTTAAGATTTTTTTTTTTTTTTGGTGGTACACGGGCTTCTCACTGTCATGGCCTCTCCTGTTGCATAGCACAGGCTCTGGACGCGCAGGCTCAGCGGCCATGGCTCATGGGCCCTTCCGCTCTGCGGCATGTGGGATCTTCCCGGACCGGGGCACGAACCCATGTCCCCTGCAAAGGCAGGCGGACTCTCAACCACTGCACCACCAGGGAAGCCCCAAATTTAAGATTTTTTGTTCTAGATCTGCAAAAAATGCCATTGGGCTTACAATGAGTCTGTAGATTGCCTTGGGTAGTATAGTCATTTTGACAATATTGATTCTTCCAATCCAAGAACATGGTATCTTTCCATCTGTTTGTGTAATCTTCCATTTCTTTCCTCAGCATCTTATAGTTTTCAGAATACAGGTCTTTTGCCTCCTTAGGTAAGTTTATTCCTAGGTAATTTTTTTTTGATGCAATGGTAGAAGGGATTTTTTCCTTAATTTCTCTTTCCAACCTTCTGTTGTTAGTGTATAGAAATGCAACAGATATCTGTGTATTAATTCTGTATTCTCCAACTTTACTGAATTCATTAATGAGCTCTAGTAGTTTTCTGGTAGCATCTTTAGGGTTTTCTATGTATAGTTCATGTCATCTTCAAACACTGACGGTTTTACTTCTTCTTTTCCAGTTAGGATTCCTTTGATTTCTTTTTCTTCTCTGATTGCTGTGGCTAGGACTTCCAAAACTATGTTGAATAAAAGTGGCAAGAGTGGACATCTTTGTCTTGTTCCTGATCTTAGAAGAAATGCTTTCAGCTTTTCACCATTGAGTATGATGTTAGCTGTGGGTTTGTCATATAAGGCCTTTATTACGTTGAGGTATGTTCCCTCTATCCCCACTTTCTAGAGTTTTTTAAATTTTATTTATTTTTGGCTGTGTTGAGTCTTCGTTGCTGTGTGCAGGCTTTCTCTAGGGGCAGCGAGCGGAGGCTACTCTTCATTGTGGTGCGTGGGCTTCTCATTGAGGTGGCTTCTCTTGTTGTGGAACACGGCCTCTAGGCATGTGGGTTTCAATAGTTGTGGCACGCGGGCTCAGCAATTGTGGTGCATGGGCTTAGTTGCTCCATGGCATGTGGGATTTTCCCAGACCAGAGCTCTAACCCTTGTCCCCTACATTGGCAGGCAGATTCTTAACCACTGCACCACCAGGGAAGTACCCTCTAGAGAGTTTTTGTCATAAATGGATGTTAAATTTTATCAACAAAAATCTATATCTGCATCTTTTGAGGTGATCATATGATTTTTATTCAATTTGTTAGTGTGGTGTATCACACTGATTGATTTGATATATTAACAAATCCTTGCATCCCTGGGGTAAATTCCACTTAATCATGGTATATGATACTTTTCATGCATTGTTGGATTTGGTTTGCTAGTATTTTGTTGAGGATTTTTGCGTCTACGTTTGTCAGTGATATTGGCCTGTAATTTTCTTTTTTTGTGGTATCTTTGTTTGGTTTTGGTATCAGGATGATGGTGGCCTTGTAGAATGACTTTGGAAGCCTTCCTTCCTCTGCAATTTTTTCGAATAATTTCAGAAGGATAAGTGTTATCTCTTCTCTAAATGTTTGATAGAATTTGCCCATGAAGCCATCTGATCCTGGACTTTTGTTATTAGGAGTTTTTTTAATCACACTTTCAATTTCAGTACTGTGATTAGTCTCCTTTTCAAAGAGTCAGCGTTTAGTTTTATTGGTTTTTTTTTACTGTTTTCTTCATCTCTATTTCACTTCTTTCTGCTCTGATCTTTATCGTTTCTTTCCCTCTACTAGCTTTGGGTTTTGTTTGTTCCTGTTTCTCTAGTTGCTTTAGGTGTAAGGTTAGGTTGTTTATTTGAGGTTTTTCTTGTTTCCTGAGGCAAGATTGTATCGCTATAAACTTCCCTCTTAGAACTGCTTTTGCTACGTCCCAGAGGCTTTGGATCGTTTTGTTTTCGTTTTCATGTGTCTCTAGGTATTTTTTATTTCCCCTCTGATTTCTTCAGTGATCCATTGGTTTGTTGGTAGTATATTGTTTAGCCTCCATGTGTTTGTGTTTTTTGCAGTTTTTTTCTTTGTAATTGATTCCTAATTTCATAATGTTGTGGTTCGAAAAGATGCTTGATAAGATTTCAATGTTCTTAAATTTATCAAGGCTCTCTTTATGGCCCAACAGGTGATCTTTCCTGGAGAATGTTCCTCATGTACTTGAAAAGAAAGTGTATTCTGCTGCTTTCGGGTGGAATGTCCTATAAATATCAATTAAGTCTATCTGTTCTTAATTGTGTTCCTTGTTTATTTTCTGTCTGGATGATCTGTCCATTGGTGTAAGTGGGGTGTTAAAATCCCCCACTATTATCGTGTTACTGTCGATTTCTCCTTTTATGTCTGTTAGTATTTGTCTTATATATTGAGATGCTTCTATGTTGGATGCATATATATTTACAATTGTTATATCTTCTTCTTGGATTGATCCCTTGATCATTATGTAGTGTCCTTCTTTGTGTCTGGTGACAGTCTTTAATTTCTATTTTGTCTTAAATGAGTATTGCTATGCCAGCTTTTTTTGATTTCCATTTGCCTGGAATACCTTTTTCCATCCCCTCCCTTTCAGTCTATATGTGGCCCTAGATCTGAAGTGGGTCTCTTCTAGACAGCATATATATGGGTCTTGTTTTTGTATCCATTCAGCCAGTCTACGTCTTTCGGTTGGAGCATTTAATCCATTTACATTTAAGGTAATTATCACTATGTATGTTCTTATTGTCATTTTGTTAATTGTTTTGGATTTGTTTTTCTTGATTTTTTTTCTTCCCTTCCTCTTTTATTCTCTTGTGAACTGATGACTAACTTTAGTGTTGTGTTTGGATTCCTTTTTCTTTTTTGTGTATCGTCGATTTTCAGTTTGCAGTTACCTTGAGGTTTTGATATAGCAGTCTATATATGAACAAGATTGTTTTAAGTTTCTGGTCTTTTAATTCCAAACATATTGCCAGTATCCTGCATTTGTACTCTCCTCTTGTCACATTTGTTGGTTTTGATATCATATTTCTGTGTGAATGATTTCCTACTATTACTGTATGTTTGCCTTTACCAGAGAGCTATCCCATTTTGTAGTTTTCTAGTTTCTAGCTGTGGCCTTTTCCACCTAGAGGAGCTCCTTTAGCATTTGTTGTAAAGCTGGTTTGGTGGTGCTAAATTCTCTTAGCTTTTACTTGTCTGTAAAGCTTTTGATTTCTCCATCAAATCTGAATAAGAGCCTTGATTTGTAGAGTATTCTTGGCTGTAGGTTTTTCCCTTTAATCACTTGAAATATATCGTGCCACTCCCTTCTGGCCTGTAGTTTCTGCTGAACAATCAGCTGATAACATTATGAGAATTCCTTTGTATGTTATTTGTTGCTTTTTCTCTTGTTGCTTTTAATATTTTCTCTTTGTCTTCAGTTATTTTCAGCTTGATTAATACATGTCTTGGCATGTTCCTCCTTGGGTTTATCCTGTATGGGACTCTCTGCACTTCCTGGACTTGTATGACTGTTTCCTTTCCCATGTTAGGGAAGTTTTCAGCTATTATCTCTTCCAGTATTTTCTCAGGCCCGTTCTCTCTCTTCTCCTTCTGGGACCCTAAAATGCAAATGTTGGTGCATTTAATGTTGTCCCAAAAGTCTCTTAAACTGTCCCCACTTCTTTTCATTCTTTTTTCTTTCTTCTGTTCTGCTGCAGTGATTTCCAACATTCTGTCTTCCAGCTCAGTCATCCATTCTTCTGCCTCATTTTTTCTACTATTGTTTCCTTCCAGTGTGTTTTTCATTTCAGTTAATGTATGGTTCCACTTTGTTTGTTCTTAATATCTTCTTGCTCTTTTTTAAACATTTCTTTTACCTTCTTGGTCTGTGCCTCCATTCTTTTTATGAGATCTTTGATCATCTTTACTATCATTATTCTGAATTCTTTTGGACAGATTACCTATCTCCACTTCACTTAGTTCTTCTGGGGTTTTATCTTGTTCCTTCATCTGGAACATATTCCTCTTCTGTCTCATTTTGTCTAACTTACTGTGTTTGTGGTCTCCGTTCCACAGGCTGCCAGATTGTAGTTCCTCTTGCTCCTGTTGTCTGCCCCCTGGTGGGTGAGGTTGGTCCAGGGCTTGTGCAGGGTTCCTGGTAGGAGGGACTGGTACCTGCCCACTGGTGGGTGGAGCTGGGTCTTGTCCCTCTGGTGGGCAGGACTGTGTCAAGTTGTGTGTTTAGAGGCGGCTGTAGGCTCAGGATGACTTTAAGCAGCCTGTTTGCTGATGAGTCGGGCTATGCCCCTGCCTTGTTGGTTTTTTGGCCTGAGGCCTCCCAACACTGGAGCTTGCAGGCTGTTGAGTGGGTCCAGGTCTTGGTGTCAAAATGGTGACCTCCAGGAGAGCTCACGCCAATGAGTACTCCCTGCTACCTCCACCACTAGTGTCCTTGTCTCCACAGTGAGCCACAGCTAGCCCCCACCTCCCCAGGCCACCCTCCAAGACCAGCAAGTAGTTCTGGCCCAGGATCCTATGAAGTCACTGCTTTTGTCCTGGGTCCCAGTGTGCATGAGACCTTGTGTGTGCTCTCCAAGAGTGGAGTCTCTATTTGCCCCAGGCCTGTGGAGTTCCTGCAGTCATGACCTGCTGGCCCTCAAAGCCAAATGCTTTGGGGTCTCCTCCTCCCAGGGCTAGACCCCCAGGCTGGGGAGCCTAGTGTGGGGCTGAGAACTCTCAGTCCTGTGGGAGAACCTCTGCGACTATTATTATTTTCCATCTTGTGGATTGCCCACCTGGCCGGTATGGCATTTGATTATCTCATGAATGCACCCCTCCTACCATCTCATTGTGGTTTCTTTGTCTTGGGATGTAGAATATCTTTTTTGGTAGGTTATAGTCTTTTTTTATCAATGATTGTTTAGCAGTTAGTTGTGATTTTGGTGTTTTCATTAGCAGCAGTGAGCTCAAGTATTTCTACTCCACCATCTTGTCTCCAGCCTACCCATTGTAGATCCTAGCATTGGCACTGAAGGTGGAAGTGTGTTGTGGGTACCAAGGGAGAAGATGGAGGAGCAGGCTTCAAGGCCCATGGAGAGGACTGGCTGGAAGAGGGCAGGCATAACCTGGAAGTTTTTTTTTTTTTTTTGTAACTGATTCAGTGTCATTACTGGTAATTAATCTGATTATATTTTCTACTTCTTCTTCGTTCAGTCTTGGGAGATTGTACATTTCTAGAAATTTGTCCATTTCTTCTAGGTTGTTGATTTTATTGGCATATAATTGTTCATAGTAGCCACTTTATGCTAACTGGTATTTCTGTGGTGTCAGTTGTTACTTCTCCTTTTTCATATCAGATTTTATTGATTTGGGCCCGCTTTTTCCTTAATGACTCTAGCTAAAGGTTAATCAATTTTGTTTATCTTTTCAAAGAACAAGCTCTTAGTTTCATTGATCTTTTCTATTGATTTTTAGTCTATTTATTTCTGCTCTCATCTTTATGATTTTTTTTTTTACTAACTTTGAGCTGTGTTCTTCTTTTTCTAAGTCCTTTGTGTGTATGGTTGCATTGTTCATTGAGATTTTTCTTGTTTCCTATGGTAAGCTTGTATCACTGTAAACTTTTAGAACTGCTTTGGCTGTGTCCATAGATTTTGGATTGTTGTGTTTTCATTTTCATTCGTCTCTAGGTATTTTTTAATTTCCTCTTTGATATCTTCAGCGATCCATTGTTTGTTTAGTAGCATATTGCTTAGCCTCCATGTTTGTCTTTTTGCAGTTTTTATTCTTATAGTTGATTTGTAGTCTCATAGCATTGTGTTTGTAAATTATACTTTATATGATTTCAATTTTCTTAAGTTTACTGTGGATTGTTTTGAGGCCTAGCATGTGATCTCTCTGGGAGAAATTTCAATGTGCACTTTAGAAGGAAGTGTATTTGGTTACTTTTGGATGGAATGTTTTATATATATTATATATATATATATATATATATATAATATATATATATAATATATATACACACACACACATAAAATCCATCTGGTATAATATGTCATTTAAGGCCAGTGTTTCCTTATTGATTTTGGCTGGATGACCTGTCCATTGATATAAATGGGGTTTTAAATTTCCCTACTATTATTGTGTTACTGTAAATTTCTCCCTCTATGTCAGTTAATATTTGCTTTATGGATTTAAGTGCTCCTATTTTGGATGGATATATATTTACAGTTGTTATATCTTCTTGGATTGACCCCTTGATCATTATGTAATGTCCTTCTTTGTCTCTTTTTAACAGTCCTTATTTTAAAGTCTAATTTGTCTAATATAAGTGTTGCTACCCTGGCCCTCTTTTGATATCCATTTGTATGGACTACATTTTTCCATCTCTCTACTTTCAGTTTGTGTCTTTAGATCTGAAACGTATCTCTTGTAGGCAGCATTTTATACAGATATTTTTTTGTATCCATTCAGACACTATGTATTTTGCTTGGAGCATTTAGTCCATTTACATTTAATATAATTATTGATATGTATGTTCTTACTGCCATTTTGTTAATTGTTTTGGGGTTGTTTTTTAGGTCTGTCTTGTTCCTTTCTTCTTTTTGTTCTCTTCACTTGTGATTTGATGGATATCTTTAGTGTTATGTTTGGAGTCCTTTTACTTTTGTGTCCATGTGTGTCTCTATTACAGATTTTTAGTTTGTGGTTACCATCAGTCTTATATATACTCATATATAAATATATATATATATATATATATATATGTAGTTATTTTATGTTGCTGACCTCTTCATTTCAGTGCATTTTCACAACCTTCATTTATACTACCCACCCCTCATGATTACTGCCTTGATACCATATTTTATACATAACTGTTTTGTGTAACCCTTAACTGCTTATTATCTATAGATGATTTTACTACATTTGTCTTTTAACCTTCCTACTAGATTTGTGCATGGATGAGTTCCTACCTTTACTATATGTTCACCTTTGCCAATCAGCTTTTTTCCTCTTATAATTTTTATGTTTTTTGCTTAGATAATTTCCTTTAACATTTCTTATAAAGGTGGTTTGGTGGTTCTGAACTCTTTCAGCTTCTCCTTGTTTGTGAAGCTTGTGATCTCTCCATCAAATCTGAAAAAGAACCTTGCTGTTTAGAGTATTCTTGGTTGTAAGGTTTTTCTATCCCCCTTTCATCACTTTGAATATATCATGCCACTCCCTGCTGGCCTCCAGAGTTTATGCTGAAAAGTCAGCTGTTAGCCAAATGGGAGTTCCCTTGTGCTGCTTTTCTCTTGCTACTTTTAACATTCTCACTTTAATTTTTGCCATTTTTCTTACAGTGTGTCTTCATGCTTTCCTCTGTGGGTAATCCTGTATGGGACATTCTGTGCTTCCCAAACTTGGGTGTCTCTTTCCTATCCCAGGTTAGGGAACTTATCACCTATTATGTCTTCAATTATGTTCACAGCCCCTTTTTCTCTCTCTCCTTCTTCTGGGTCCCCTATAATGCAAATATTAGTGCACTTGTTGTTGTCCCAGAGGTCTACTAAGCTGTCCTCATTTCTTTTCCTTCTTTTTTCTCTTCAGCATCAGTGATTTCCACTACTCTGTCTTCCAGCTCACTGCTTCATTCCTCTATATCATTTAGTCTACTGTTGATTTCTTCTAGTGTGTTTTTCATTTCAGTTATTTTATTCTTCATCTTTGATTGGTTGTTCTTTATAGTCTCTAAATTTTTGTTGAAAATTTCTGCCTTCTTTTTGCATCCATTCTTCTCCCAAGTTTTTGATCATCTTTATGATCACTACTCTGAATTCTTTCTTGGGTAGATTGCCTATCTCCACTTCACTAACTTCTTCTTTTGGGCTTTTATCTTGTTCCTTTTTTTGGAACATGTTCCTCTGTCACCTAGTTTTCCCTAATTTGCTGTTTATATTTTTATGTATCTCACAGGTTGGTTATGTTTTTTTCCCAATGTTGGAGAAGTGGCTTTTTGCAGGAGACCTCCTATACGTCCCAGCAGTGCACTTTCCTCTCAACACCAGAGCTTTATGCTCTAGAGGTTTCCCCTGTGAGGGCTCTGTGGGTCTTTCTGTTGTGGTGGGCTCACTATGTGGATGGTCTGGTAGGCTTGGTTGGCCCCTGGTCTGGTTGGTTGCTGGGTCCTGCCTTGTGTAGAGGCTTGTGGCTAGCTACTCTTTGTTAGGACTGTGTCAGGAGGCGGCTTACTGCAGAACCGTGGGGGTACCCAGGGCTAGTGCTGCATTACTGGTGGGTGGAGTCAGTGTCCAGGAAACCCCAGGGCTGTTGCTTGAATTCTGTGGGTAATACCACATCCTGGAGTCTGGTTACAGGTCCCAGGGGTCCCAGAACTTGCGTTGGATCATTGGTGGGTGGGGCTGCTTTCTGACACAGTTGGCTGCAGGGCCTGGGGTGTCTTGAACCTTCTGTTGAACTGCTTGTGCTTGGCGCCAGGGCCAGGTGGTCCCAGGGAAGGATCTGGCCTGCTAGTGGGTGAGCTATGTCTGGAGGCGTGGGGCTGCGGTTTTCCTATGGCTGGGGTCTGCCCACTGGTGGGTGAGGCTGGGCTTCAGGCTACAGCGAGCTTGCTGGTGGGTGGCCGAGGGCCCAGCCAGTCCCAGGGCATGGTCTGCCCTTCTGGTGGGTGGACCAGATCCATAGACTGCAGGGCTGTGGTTTTCTTGTGGCTGGTGTCCACCCCTGATGGGGAAGCTGGTCCTGAGGCTAGAGCAAGCTCTGTAGAGGGTGTAGCTCGGACCCATGGAATTCTGGGGATGGTGCCTGCCCACTCTTGGTTGGAGCTGGGTCTCAGGTTCTCGGGCTGGAGGGCCCTCAGAGTCTCAGGTTTAGTGCCTGTGCACTGGAGCATGGGAACATGTCTTGGGCCCTCTGATGGGCAGGACCATGTCCAGAGGTGGTTGTGAGCTCACACAGTCCTAAGGCAGTCTTTCTGCCAGTGGGTGGGGCTGTGTCTACGCTGTGTTAGTTGCTTGTCCTGAGGCATACCAGCACCAGCTCTTATAGGCTCTTTGGTCTGGGCAGGGCTGGGTATTTGGACTATAAGCTAGAGGGAGGGTTCCAGGATGGCATTAGCCAGCACCAGTGTCCACATGGTAGAACGAGCTCCTCAAAATGGCTGTTGCCAGAGTCTGTGTCCCCAGGGTGAGCTCCAGTTATCTCCTGCCTCTCCAGGAGGCTCTCCAAAATCAACAAGTAGGTCTGACCCAGGCTCCTATCATATTACTGCTTCTTACCTGGGTCCCACAGCATGTGCGATTTTTGTGTGTGCCCATTAAGAGTGAAGCCTCTATTTCCCCTAACCCTCTGGAACTCCTGAAATTAAGCCCCACTAGCCTTCAAAGCCAAATGCTCTGGGGGCAGGTTTTCTCGGTGCAGGACCCTGTGCTGAGGAGCCCAATGTGGGGCTTGGACCTCTCTCCCTCTTTTTTTTTTAATTTTTTAATTTAATTTAATTTTTTTTATACAGCAGTTTCTTATTGGTCATCAATTTTATACACATCAGTGTATACATGTCAATCCCAATCGCCCAATTCATCACACCACCACCCCCACCACCCCACCGCTTTCCCCCCTTGGTGTCCATACGTTTGTTCTCTACATCTGTGTCTCTGTTTCCACCCTGCAAACCAGCTCATCTGAACCATTTTTCTAGGTTCCACATATATGCCTTAATATACGATATTTGTTTTTCTCTTTCGGACTTACTTCACTCTGTATGACAGTCTCTAGATCCCCGCACATCTCAACAAATGACCCAGTTTCGTTCCTTTTTATGGCTGAGTAATATTCCATTGTATATATATACCACATCTTCTTTATCCATTAGTCTTTTGGTGGGTATTTAGGTTGCTTCCATGACCTGGCTATTATAAATAGTGCTGCAATGAACATTGGGTGCATGTATCTTTTTGAATTATGGTTTTTCAGGGTATATGCCCAGGAGTGAGATTGCTGAATCATATGGTAATTCTGTTTTTAGTTTTTTAAGGAACCTCCATACTGTTCTCCATAGTGGCTGTATCAATTTACATTCCCACCGACAGTGCAAGAGGGTTCCCTTTTCTCCACACCCTCTCCAGCAGTTGTTGTCTGTAGATTTTATGATGATGTCCATTCCAACTGGTGTGAGGAGAGACCTCATTGTAGTTTTGATTTGCATTTCTCTAATAATTAGTGATGTTGAGCAGCTTTTCATATGCTTCTTGGCCATCTGTATGTCTTCTATGGAGAAATGTCTATTTAGGTCTTCTTCCCATTTTTCGATTGGGTTGTTTGTTTTTTTTTAATACTGAGCTGCATGAGCTGTTTATATATTTTGGAGATTAATCCTTTGTCCGGGACTTCCCTGGTGGCACAGTGGTTGAGGGTCCGCCTGCTGATGCAGGAGACACGAGTTTGTGTCCCAGTCTGGGAAGATCTCACATGCCGTGGAGTGGCTGGGCCTGTGAGCCACTGAGCCTGCGCGTCCGGAGCCTGTGGTCCACAACGGGAGGGTCCACAACAGTGAGAGGCCTGCGTACCACAAAAAAAAAAAAAAATCCTTTGTCCGTTGATTCGTTTGCAAATATTTTCTCCCATTCTGAGGGTTGTCTTTTTGTCTTGTTTATGGTTTCCTTTGCTGTGCAAAAGCTTTGAAGTTTCATTAGGTCCCATTTGTTTATTTTTGTTTTTATTTCCATTTCTCTAGGAGGTGGATCAAAAATTATCTTCCTGTGATTTATGTCAAAGAGTGTTCTTCCTGTGTTTTCCTCTAAGAGTTTTATAGTGTCTGGTCTTACATTTAGGTCTTGAATCCATTTTGAGTTTATTTTTCTGTATGATGTTAGGGAGTGTTCTGATTTCATTCTCTTACATGTAGCTGTCCAGTTTTCCCAGCACCACTAATTGAGGAGACTGCCTTTTCTCCATTGTATATCCTTGCCTCTTTTGTCATACATTAGTTGACCATAGGTGCATGGGTTTATCTCTGGGCCTTCTATCTTGTTCCATTCATCTATGTTTCTGTTTTTGTGCCAGTACCATACTGTCTTGATTATTGTAGCTTTATAGTATAGTCTGAAGTCAGGGAGTCTGATTCCTCCAGATCCTTTTTTTTTCCCTCAACACTGCTTTGGCTATTCGGGGTCTTTTGTGTCTCCTTACAAATTTTAAGGTTTTATTGTTCTAGTTCCGTAAAAAATGCCATTGGTAATTTGATAGGGATTGCAATGAATCTGTATATTGCTTTGGGTAGTAGAGTCATTTTCACAGTATTGATTCTTCCAATCCAAGAACATGGTAAATCTCTCCATCTGTTGGTATCATCTTAATTTCTTTCATCAGTGTCTTATAGTTTTCTGCATGCAAGCCTTTTGTCTCCCTAGGTTGGTGTATTCCTAGGTATTTTATTCTTTTTGCTGCAGTGGTAAATGGGAGTGTTTCCTTAATTTCTCTTTCAGGTTTTTCATCATAAGTGTATAGGAATGCAAGAGATTTCTATACACTAATTTTGTATCCTGCAACTTTACCAAATTCATTGATTAGCTCTAGTAGATTTCTGGTGGCATCTTTAGGATTCTCTATGTATAGTATCATGTCATCTGCAAACAACGACAGTTTTACTTCTTCTTTTCCAATTTGTATTCCTTTTATTTCTTTTTCTTCTCTGATTGCTGTGGCTAGGACTTCCAAAAGTATGTTGAATAATAGTGGTGAGAGTGGACATCCTTGTCTTGTTCCTGATCTTAGAGGAAATGCTTTCAGTTTTTCACCATTGAGAATGATGTTTGCTGTGGATTTGTTGTATATGTCCTTTATTATGTTGAGGTAGGTTCCATCTATGCCCACTTCCTGGAGCGTTTTTATCATAAATGGGTGTTGAATTTTGTCAAAAGCTTTTTCTGCATCTGTTGAGATGATCATATGGTTTTTAATCTTCAATTTGTTAATATGGTGTATCACATTGATTGATTTACATATATTGAATAATCCTTGCATCCCTGCGATAAATCTCACTTGATCATGGTGTATGATCCTTTTAATGTGTTGTTGGATTCTGTTTGCTAGTATTTTGTTGAGGATTTTTGCATCTATATTCATCAGTGATATTGGTCTGTAATTTTCTTTTTTTGTAGTGTCTTTGGTTTTGGTATCAGTGTGATGGTGGCCTCATAGAATGTGTTTGGGAGTGTTCCTTCCTCCACAATTTTTTGGAAGAGTTTGAGAAGGCTGGGTGTTAGCTCTTCTCTAAATGTTTGATAGAATTCACCTGTGAAGCCACCTGGACTTTTGTTTCTTGGAAGATTTTTAATCACAGTTTCAATTTCATTACTTGTAATTAGTCTTTTCATGTTTTCTATGTCTTCCTGGTTCAGTCTTGGATGGTTATACCTTTCTAAGAAGTTGTCCATTTCTTCCAGGTTGTCCATTTTATTGGCATAGAGTTGCTTGTAGTAGTAGTCTTAGGATGCTTTGTATTTCTGCAGTGTCTCTTGTAACTTCTTTTTCATTTCTAATTTGTTGATTTTAGTCCTCTCCCTCTTTTTCTTGATGAGTCTGGCTAATGGTTTATCAATTTTGTTTATCTTCTCAAAGAACCAGCTTTTAGTTTTATTGATCTTTGCTATTGTTTTCTTTGTTTCTATTTCATTTATTTCTGCTCTGATCTTTATGATTTCTTTCTTTCCACTAACTTTGGATTTTGTTTGTTCTTCTTTCTCTAGTTCCTTTAGGTGTAAGGTTAGGTTGTTTATTTGAGATGTTTCTTGTTTCTTGAGGTAGGATTGTATTGCTATAAACTTCCCTCTTAGAACTGCTTTGGCTGCATCCCATAGGTTTTGGATCATCGTGTTTTCATTGTCATTTTCTCTAGGTATTTTTTGATTCCCTCTTTGATTTCTTAAGTGATCTCTTGGTTATTTAGTAATGTATTGTTTAGCCCCCATGTATTTGTGTTTTTTATGGTTTTTTCCCTGTAATTCATTTCTAATCTCATAGCATTGTGGTCAGAAAGGCTGCTTGATATGATTTCAATTTTCTTAAATTTATTGAGGCTTGATTTGTGACCCAAGATGTGATCTATCCTGGAGAATGTTCCATGCACACTGGAGAAGGAAGTGCAATCTGCTGTTTTTGGATGGAATGTCCTATAAATATCAATTAAATCTTTCTGAGCTATTATGTCATTTAAAGCTTCTGTTTCCTTATTTATTTTCATTTTGGATGATCTGTCCATTGGTGTAAGTGAGGTGTTAAAGTCCCCCACTATTACTGTGTTACTGACGATTTCCTCTTTTATAGCTGTTAGCAGTTGCCTTAGGTATTGAGGAGCTCCTATGTTGGGTACATATATATTTATAATTGTTATATCTTCTTCTTGGATTGATCCCCTGATCATTATGTAGTGTCCTTCATTGTCTCTTGTAACATTCTTTATTTTAAAGTCTATTTTATCTGATATGAGTATTGCTACTCCAACTTTCTTTTGATTTCCATTTGCATGGAATATCTTTTTCCATCCCATCACTTTCATTCTGAATGTGTCCCTAGGTCTGAAGTGGGTCTCTTATAGACAGCATATATATGGGTCTTTTTTCTGAATCCATTAAGCAAACCTGTGTCTTTTGGTTGGAGCATTTAATCCATTCACGTTTAGGGTAATTATCGATATGCATGTTCCTATGACCATTTATTGTTTTGTTTTTTTTTTTTTTTTTTTTTTTGCTGTACGCGGGCCTCTCACTGCTGTGGCCTCTCCCGTTGCGGAGCACAGGCTCCGGACACACAGGCTCCGCGGCCATGGCTCGCGGGCCCAGCCGCTCCACGGCATGTGGGATCCTCCGGGATCGGGGCACGAACCCGTGTCCCCTGCATCGGCAGGCGGACTCTCAACCACTGCGCCACCAGGGAAGCCCTTGGGTTTGTTTTTGTAGGTCCTTTTTTTCTCTTGTGTTTCCCACTTAGAGAAGTTGCTTTAACATTTGTTGTAGAGCTGGGTTGGAATTCTCTTAGCTTTTGCTTGTCTGTAAAGTTTTTGATTTCTCCTTTGAATCTGAATGAGATCCTTACTGGGTAGAGTAATCTTGGTTGTAGGTTCTTCCCTTTCATCACTTTAAGTATTTCATGCTACTCCCTTCTGGCTTGTAGAGTTTCTGCTGAGAAATCAGCTGTTAACCTTATGGGTACTCCCTTGTATATTATTTGTCATTTTTCCCTTGCTGCTTTTTTTTTTTTTTTTTTTTTGCAGTATGCGGGCCTCTCACTGTTGTGGCATCTCCCGTTGCAGAGCACAGGCTCCAGACACGCAGGCTCAGCCACCATGGCTCACAGGCCTAGCCGCTCTGCAGCATGTGGGATCTTCCCAGACTGGGGCATGAACCCGTGTCCCCTGCATCGGCAGGCAGACTCTCAACCACTGCGCCACCAGGGAAGCCCCTTCCCTTGCTGCTTTTAATAATTTTTCTTTTTCTTTAATTTTTGCCAATTGATTACTATGTGTCTCAGTGTGTTTCTCCTTGGGTTTATCCTTTATGGGACTCTGCGCTTCCTGGACTTGAGTGGCTATTTCCTTTCCCATGTTAGGTAAGTTTTCAACTATAATCTCTTCACATATTTTCTCTGGTCCTTTCTCCCTCTCTTCTCCTTCTGGGACCCCTATAATGTGAATGTTGTTGCGTTTAATGTTGTCCCAGAGGTCTCTTAGGCTGTCTTCATTTCTTTTCATTCTTTTTTCT
Organism: Mesoplodon densirostris; assembly: GCF_025265405.1. NCBI lineage: Eukaryota > Metazoa > Chordata > Mammalia > Artiodactyla > Ziphiidae > Mesoplodon > Mesoplodon densirostris. The sequence continues at coordinate 153,791,028 of NC_082664.1, forward strand.
TTATTCTGTTCCACAGAATTGAATTCCACCATTCTGTCTTCCAGGTCACTTATCCATTCTAATGCCTCAGTTATTCTGCTATTGATTCCTTCTAGTGTATTTTTCATTTCAGTTATTCTATTGTTCATCTCTGTTTGTTTGTTCTTTAATTCTTCTAGGTCTTTGTTAAACATTTCTTGCATCTTCTCGATCCTTGCCTCCATTCTTTTTCTGAGGTTCTGGATCATCTTCACTATCATTATTCCGAATTCTTTTTCTGGAAGATTGCCTATCTGCACTTCATTTAGTTGTTTTTCTGGGGTTTTATCTTATTCCTTCATCTGGTACATAGCCCTCTTCCTTTTCATCTTTTCTATCTTTCTGTGAATGTGGTTTTTGTTCCACAGGCTGCAGGATTGTAGTTCTTCTTGCTTCTGTTGTCTGCCCTCTGGTGGATGAGGCTATCTTAAGAGGCTTATGAAAGTTTCCTAATGGGGGAGACTGGTGGTGGGTAGAGCTGACTGCTGCTCTGGTGGGCGGAGCTCAGTAAAACTTTAATCCGCTTGACTGCTGATGGGTGGGGCTGGGCTCCCTCCCTGTTGGTTGTTTGGCCTGAGGCAACCCAACATTGAAACCTACCTGGGCTCTTTGGTGGGGCTAATGGCGGACTCTGGGAGGGCTCACACCAAGGAGTACTTCCCAGAACTTCTGCTGCCAGTGTTCTTGTCCCCATGGTGAGCCACAGCCACCCCCATCTCTGCAGGAGATCCTCCAACTGTAGCAGGTAGGTCTGGTTCAGTCTCCCCTGGGGTCACTGCTCCTTTCCTTGGGTCCCGATGCACACACTACTTTGTGTGTGCCCTCCAAGAGTGGAGGGTCTGTTTTCCCCAGTTCTGTCAAAGTCCTACAATCAAATCCCAGTAGGCTTCAAAGTCTGATTCCCTAGGAATTCCTCCTCCCATTGCTGGACCCCCAAGTTGGGAAGCCTGACGTGGGGCTCAGAACCTTCACTCCAGTGGGTGGACTTCTGTGGTATAAGTGTTCTCCAGTCTGTGAGTCACCCACCCAGCAGTTATGTGATTTTATTTTACTGTGATTGTGCCCCTTCTACTGTCTCATTGTGGCTTCTCCTTTGTCTTTGGATGTGGGGTATTTTTTTTTTTTGGTGAGTTCCAGTGTCTTCCTGTCGATGATTGTCCAGCAGCTAGTTATGATTCTGGTGTTCTCTCAAGAGGGAGTGAGAGCACGTCCTTCTGCTCCCCCATCTTTCTTCCAATCTCAGAACATTCTTGGGATAGCTGGTTTTCCTTAGTTAACAATCATCTTTTCATGTTCCCCATTACCTGTGCCAGTCCCCTCCCCGTCCCCTCCCCCCCGGTACTTTAGCTCATGGAGGAAGGCGCTCAATGGGACTTGGCTGAATAATCCTCTCTCTCTTTTGAGAGAACCTCTGCAGTTGTAATTATTCTCCCATTTGGGGGTTGCCAACCTGCGGGTATGGGACTTGACTATATTGCAGCTCCATCCCTACCACACATCTTGTCAATCCTCCTTTATATCTTTAGTTGTAGAAGGTCTTCTCTGATAGGTTCCAGGTCTTTTTCACCGATGGCCATTCTGCAGATAGTTGTGCTTTTGGTGTGCCTTTGAAAGGATGTGCGCTCTGGGTCTTCCTACTCCACCATCTTCTCCCAGCTCTGTGATGTCTTGTAGTTTTGACTTTTTTTTTTTTTTTTGCAGAATTTAATCTTTGAACTTTTAAATTTTCTCTGTAATTACCTAACATAAGGGGGTTTATATCTATTTGTGTGGCAGCACTATTTTGGCCTATTAGAGTGGTTTTTAATTGAAATATAATTGACATATAAAATTATATTAATTTAAGGAATATAACACAATGATTGAACATTTGTATACATTGCAAAGTGATCACCATAATTAATCTAGTTACCACCTGTCACCATATGAAGTTACAAAATTAACCTTTTTCATTGACAACTTTTTTCATTTACTTTCTTAGCTACTTCCAAATTGGCAATACAATAATTTTGACTACAGTCACCATGCTGTACATTATATGTACATTATTTTATAACTGGACATTTGTAGCTCTTGACCCCCTTCACCCATTTGATCAACCCCCTACCACCCATCCCCTCTGAAACCATCAATCTATCCTATGTATCTATGAGATTTGTTTTGTGTTTTGTGTTCCATATATTAGTGAAATCATACAGTATTTGTCTTTCTCTCTCTGACTTACTTCACTTAAACTAATAACACCAAGATCCATCCATGTTTTTACAAACAGCAATATTTCATTCCTTTCTATGGCTGAGTAGTATTCCATTGTATGTATGTATATATGTATATTTACATATTCTCACACACACACACATATCTTCTTGTGATATATCATATCTTCTTTATCAATTCATCTATCAGTGGTGCTTACATTGTTTCCATATCTTGGCTATTGTAAATACTGCTGTAATGAACATAGCACATATATATATTTTCCAGTTAGTCTTTTTTTTTCAGATAAATACCCAAAAGTGGAATTGCAGGATTGTATGGTAGTTCTATTTTTAATTTTTTGAGGAATTTCCATACTGTTTTCCATAGTGACTACACCAATTTACATTCCCACCAACAGTGTGCTAGGATTCTCTTTTATCCACATTCTCATCAACATTTGTTATTTCTTGTCCCTTTCATAATAGCCATTCTGACAGGTGTGAGGTGATAGCTCATTGTGGGTTTGATCTGCATATCCCTAATTATTAGTGATGTTGAGCATCTTTTCATGTGCCTGTTGGCCATCTGTATAGCCATCTATTTTGGGAAAAAAATGTGTATTTAGATCTTCTTCCCAGCCCATTTTTTAGCAGGATTGCTTGTTTTTTTCATTATTGAGCTGTACCAGTTTTTATGTATTTTGGGTATTAGTATATATTTTATATATTTTTGATATTTCAGGGAGTCATATATAAGATCATATTTTCTGAAAATAGAGAAAGCTTTACTTCTTCCTCTCCATTTTGGATGCCTCTTTCTTTCTTATTTTCATGTCAGATTACTCTGGCTCTGACTTCAGTACTCTCTTTAATAAGAGTAGTGAGCATGAATACCCTTATCTTGTTCCTGATTTTAAGAGAAAAGCTTTCAGTTTTTCACCACTGGGTACAAGGTTAGTCGTTGGGTGTATATTATATGGTCTTATTTTGAGGTATGCTCCTACTGTTCCCAATTTGTTGAATGCTTTTGTCATAAAAGGGTATTGAATTTTGTCACTTGCTTTTTTTGCATCTATTGAAAGGATCATGTATTTATTCTTCTATTAACATTGTGTATCATCCTTATTGATAGATAGATATAGATATAGTGTCATCCTTCTATGATGGCAGGGATAAATTCAACTTGATTATGGTGTGTGAACTTTTTAACTTGCTCTTGAATTTGGTTTCACTTTTTGCTGAGAATTTTTACATTTATATTCATAAGGCATATCAGCCTATAGATTTATTTTCTTGTGGTGTTCCTTATCTGGCTTTGATGTCAGAGTAATGCTGTCCTCATAGAAAGAGCTTGGGAGTGTTCGCTCTTCCTCAGTTTCTTGGGAAGAGTTTGAGAATTATTGGTGATAATTATTTTTTAATGTTTGGTAGAATTCACCAGTGAAACCATCTGGTTTGGGGCAAGTTTGTGTCAGGAAGTTTGTGTTTATTGTTTCAAGCTCCTCATTTATTGTTGGTCTGTTCAGACTTTCTCTTCAAGATTGAGTCTTGGTAGTCTTCATGCTTCTGGGAATTTAATTATTTATTATAACTTATCTAATTTGTTGGTATGTAATTGTTAATAATATACTCTTACATTCCTTTGTATTTCTTTGATGTCTCCTCTTTCATTTATCAGATTTTTTTGACTTCTCTTTTTTTCCCTTTGTTAATCTAGCTATAAGTTTGTAAATTGGCTTCATTTTTTACTTATTTTTGGGGGGGCTGCATTGGGTCTTTGTTGCTGCACACAAGCTTTCCCTAGTTGCAGTGAGTAGGGGCTACTCTTCCTTGTGGTGCATGGGCTTCTGATTGCAGTGGCTTCTCTTGTTGTGGAGCACGGGCTTTAGAGCACAGGCTCAGTAGTTGTAGTGCATGGGCTTAGTTGCTCCACGGCATCTGGGATCTTCCCAGACCAGGGCTTGAACCTGTGTCCCCTGAACTGGCAGGTGGATTCTTAACCACTGTGCCACCTGGGAAGCCCAAGGCTTTATTTTTTAAAACACCAACTCTTAGCTTGATGTTTTTCTTTTTTTTTTTCTAGTCTTCCTCCATTATTTATTCTCTAATCTTTGCTCTTTCCTTTCTTCTCCTAATTTTGTGTGGAATTCTTTTTTTCTACTTCCTTAATGTATAAAGTTAGGTGGTTTTTCTTTTGAAAACTTTCATTTTTTTAAATGCAGACACATAAGAACTACTTTTGATGTACTCTCTAAATTGTGGAATTTTGTATTTTTATTTTTCTCAACATACTAATTTCTTTTGATTTCTACTTTGACCCATTGGTTATTCAGATGTGTTGTTTAATTTCCATGTATTTGTGAATTTTTCAGGCTTTTCTCCTATTGAGTTCTATTTCCATATCATTGTGATTGGAAAGCTCTGAGGTATGATTTTAATGTTAAAGGTGTTAAGGTTAGCTTTGTGTCCCAGGAGTGATATATCCTGGAGAATGTTTTATTTGCCCTTGAGAAGAATATGTTTTATGGTGTCCTTGAATAGAATGTTTTGTATATATCTGTTAGGTTTACTTTTCTAAAGTGTTACGCAGGTCAATGTTTTGTCATTAATTTTCTGTCTGGATGCTATAGCCACGTTTATATGTGGGGTATTGCAGTACCCTACTATTATTTTATTGCTTTTTCTACATGTAATATTTGTTAATGTTTGCTTTAAATATTTACATGCTCCAGTATTGGGTGCTTATATATTTATACTTATAATAGTCTCTTGATAATTTGATCACTGTATAGTAACATTCTTTGTCTCTTGTGACTGATTTTGATTGAAAATATGTATTATATCATATATGTATAGTTACTCCTGCTCTCTTTTGGTTGCCATTTGTATGAATTACCTTTTTACATCCTCTCACATCCTTTATATGTCCTTAAAGTTAAAGAGAGTCTCTTGTAGACAGCATGTTGTAGGTTCTATTTTTAAATTAATTCAACCACTTTCTATCATTATTTTTAGAGAAGTTAGTCCCTTAATGTTTAACTTAATTGTTGATAAGGGCTTACAATTACCCTTTCATTGCTTTCTCTTTGTTATTGTTGTTCCTTTGTATTTTTTTTGATGTGCTATGAATTAATTCTTTATCTACTGTGCAATTACAATAGATTTTTCTTTGTAGTTCCCATGAAACTTAAATAAAATAACTTGTAAAATATATTTAAGTTAATAATAACTAATCTTTAATTTCAGTAAAAACTCATTATTTTACATACATTATATCTATTCTCATTATTTTATGTAAAAAATAAATTATCTATCCCCAGAAAAACATTTTTGTGTATACATATATATACACAAATATACATACATATATGTACATATACACACATATATGTGTATTGGTATATTTTTTCTTTATATATAAGATTTTTTTACATCTTTATTGGAGTATAATTGCTTTACAATGGTGTGTTAGTTTCTGCTTTATAACAAAGTAAATCAGTTATACATATACATATGTTCCCATATCTCTTCCCTCTTGTGTCTCTGTCCCTCCCACCCTCCCTATCCCACCCCTACAGACGGTCACAAAGCACCAAGCTGATCGCCCTGTGCTATGTGGCTGCTTCCCACTAGCTATCTACCTTACGTTTGGTAGTGTATATATGTCCATGCCTCTCTCTCGCTTTGTCACAGCTTACCCTTCCCTCTCCCCAGATCCTCAAGTCCATTCTCTAGTAGGTCTGTGTCTTTATTCCCGTCTTACCCCTAGGTTCTTCATGACACTTTTTTTCTTAAATTCCATATATATGTGTTACCATATGGTATTTGTCTTTCTCTTTCTGACTTACTTCACTCTGTATGACAGACTTTAGTCTATCCGCCTCATTACAAATAGCTCAATTTCATTTCTTTTTATGGATGAGTAATATTCCATTGTATATATGTGCCACATCTTCTTTATCCATTCATCCGATGATGGACACTTAGGTTGTTTCCATCTCTGAGCTATTTTAAATAGAGCTGCAATGAACATTTTGGTACATGACTGTTTTTGAATTATGGTTTTCTCAGGGTATATGCCCAGTAGTGGGATTTCTGGGTCATATGGTAGTTCTATTTGTAGTTTTTTAAGGAACCTCCATACTGTTCTCCATAGTGGCTGTACCAATTCACATTCCCACCAGCAGTGAAAGAGTGTTCCCTTTTCTCCACACCCTCTCCAGCATTTATTGTTTCTAGATGTTTTGATGATGGCCATTCTGACCGGTGTGAGATGATATCTCATTGTAGTTTTGATTTGCATTTCTCTAATTAATGATGTTGAGCATTCTTTCATAAGTTTGTTGGCAGTCTATATATCTTCTTTGGAGAAATGTCTATTTAGGTCTTCTGCCCATTTTTGGATTGGTTTGTTTGTCTTTTTGTTATTGAGCTGCATGAGCTGCTTATAAATTTTGGAGATTAATCCTTTGTCAGTTGCTTCATTTGCAAATATTTTCTCCATTCTGACGATTGTCTTTTCATCTTGTTTATGGTTTCCTTTGCTGTGCAAAAGCTTTGAAGTTTCGTTAGGTCCCATGTGTTTATTTTTGTCTTTATTTCCATTTCTCTAGGAGGTGGGTCAAAAAGGATCTTGCTGTGATTTATGTCATAGAGTGTTCTGCCTATGTTTTCCTCTAAGAGTTTGATAGTTTCTGACCTTACATTTAGGTCTTTAATCCATTTTGAGCTTGTTTTTGTGTATGGTGTTAGGGAGTGATCTAATCTCATACTTTTACATGTACCTGTCCAGTTGTCGCAGCACCACTTATTGAAGAGGCTGTCCTTTCTCCACTGTACATTCCTGCCTCCTTTATCAAGATAAGGTGACCATATGTGCATGGGTTTATCTCTGGGCTTTCTATCCTGTTGCATTGATCTATCTTTCTGTTTTTGTGCCAGTACCATACTGTCTTGATTACTGTAGCTTTGTAGTATAGTCTGAAGTCAGGGAGCCTGATTCCTCCAGCTCCATTTTTCTTTCTCAAGATTGCTTTGGCTATTCGGGGTCTTTTGTGTTTCCATACAAATTGTGAAATTTTTTGTTCTAGTTCTGTGAAAAATGCCAGTGGTAGTTTGATAGGGATTGCATTGAATCTGTAGATTGCTTTGGGTAGTCTAGTCATTTTTACAATGTTGATTCTACCAATCTAAGAACATGGTATATCTCTCCATCTATTTGTATCATCCTTAATTTCTTTCATCAGTGTCTTATAATTTTCTGCCTACAGGTCTTTTGTCTACTTAGGTAGGTTTATTCCTAGATATTTTATTCTTCTTGTTGCAGTGGTAAATGGGAGTGTTTTCTTGATTTCACTTTCAGATTTTTTATCATTAGTGTATAGGAATACAAGAGATTTCTGTGCATTAATTTTGTATCCTGCTACTTTACCAAATTCATTGATTAGCTCTAGTAGTTTTCTGGTAGCATCTTTATGATGCTCTATGTATAGTATCATGTCATCTGCAAACAGTGACAGCTTTCCTTCATCTTTTCAAATTTGGATTCCTTTTATTTCCTTTTCTTCTCTGATTGCTGTGGCTAAAACTTCCAAAATTATGTTGAATAAGGGTGGTGAGAATGGGCAACCTTGTCTTGTTCCTGATCTTAGTGGAAATGCTTTCAGTTTTTTACCATTGAGGATGATGTTGGCTGTGGGTTTGTCATCTATGGCCTTTATTGTGTTGAGGTAAGTTTCCTCTATGCCTGCTTTCTGGAGGGTTTTTATCATAAATGGGTGTTGAATTTTGTCGAAATCTTTCTCTGCATCTATTGAGAGGATCATATGGTTTTTCTCCTTCAATTTGTTAATATGGTGTATCACATTGATTGATTTGCGTATATTGAAGAATCCTTGCATTCCTGGAATAAACCCCACTTGATCATGGTGTATGATCCTTCTAATGTGCTGTTGATTTCTGTTTGCTAGTATTTTGTTGAGGATTTTTTGCATCTATGTTCATCAGTGATATTGGCCTGTAGTTTTCTTTCTTTGTGACATCCTTCTCTGGTTTTGGTATCAGGGTGATGGTGGCCTCGTAGAATGAGTTTGGGAGTGCTCCTCCCTCTGCTATATTTTGGGAGAGTTTGAGAAGGATAGGTGTTACCTCTTCTCTAAATGTTTGATAGAATTTGCCTGTGAAGGCATCTGGCCATGGGCTTTTGTTTCTTGGAAGGTTTTTAATCACTGTTTCAATTTCAGTGCTTGTGATTGGTCTGTTCATATTTTCTATTTTTTCCTGATTCAGTCTTGGCTGGTTGTACATTTCTAAGAATTTGTCCATTTCTTCCAGGTTGTCCATTTTATTGGCATAGAGTTGCTTGTAGTAATCACTCATGATCCTTTGTATTTCTGCAGTGTCAGTTGTTACTTCTCCATTTTCATTTCTAATTCTATTGATTTGAGTCTTCTCCCTTTTTTTCTTGATGAATCTGGTTAATGGTTTATGGTTAATGGTTCTTAAAGAACCAGCTTTTAGTTTTATTGATCTTTGCTATTGTTTCCTTCATTTCTTTTTCATTTACTTCTGATCTGATCTGTATGATTTCTTTCCTTCTGCTAACTTTGGGGGTTTTTTGTTCTTTTTTCTCTAATTGCTTTACGTGCAAGGTTAGGTTGTTTATTCAAGATGTTTCCTGTTTCTTAAGGTAGGATTGTATTGCTATAAACTTCCCTCTTAGAACTGCTTTTGCTGCATCCCATAGGTTTTGGGTCGTCGTGTCTCCATTGTCATTTGTTTCTAGGTATATTTTGATTTCCTGTTTGATTTCTTCAGTGATCTGTTGGTTATTAAGTAGTGTGTTGTTTAGCCTCCATGTGTTTGTATTTTTTTACAGATCTTTTCCTGTAATTGATATCTAGTCTCATAGCGTTGTGGTTGGAAAAGATACTTGATACAATTTCAATTTTCTTAAATTTACCAAGGCTTGATTTGTGATCCAACATATGATCTATGCTGGAGAATGTTCCATGAGCACTTGAGAAAAATGTGTATTCTGTTGTTTTTGGATAGAATGTCATATAAATATAAATTAAGTCCATCTTTTTTAATGTATCATTTAAAGCTTGTGTTTCCTTATTTATTTTCATTTTGGATGATCTGTCCATTGGTGAAAGTGGGGTGTTAAAGTCCCCTACTATGAATGTGTTACTGTCGATTTCCCCTTTTATGGCTGTTAGTATTTGCCTTATGTATTGAGGTGCTCCTATGTTGGGTGAATAAATACTTACAATTGTTATATCTTCTTCCTGGATCGATCCCTTGATCATTATGTAGTGTCCTTCTTTGTCTCTTCTAATAGTCTTTATTTTAAAGTCTATTTTGTCTGATATGAGAATTGCTACTCCAGCTTTCTTTGGTTTCCACTTGTATGGAATATCTTTTTCCATCCCCTTTCAGTCTGTGTGTGTCTCTAGGTCTGAAGTGGGTCTCTTGTAGACAGCATATATATGGGTCTTGTTTGTGTATCCATTCAGCCAATTTGTGTCTTTTGGTGGGAGCATTTAGTACATTTACATTTAAGGTAATTATCGATATGTATGTTCCTATTCCCATTTTCTTAATTGTTTTGGGTTCATTACTGTAGGTCTTTTCCTTCTGTTGTGTTTCTTGCCTAGAGAAGTTCCTTTAGCATTTGTTGTAAAGCTGGTTTGGTGGTGCTGAACTCTCTCAGCTTTTGCTTGTCTGCAAAGGTTTTAATTTCTCCATCAAATCTGAATGAGATCCTTGCTGGGTAGAGTAATCTTGGTTGCAGGTTTTTCTCCTTCATCACTTTAAATATGTCCTGCCAGTCCCTTCTGGCTTGCAGATTTTCTGCTGAAAGATCAGCTGTTAACCTTATGGGGATTCCCTTGTGTGTTATTTGTTGTTTTTCCCTTGCTGCTTTTAATGTTTTCTTTGTATTTAATTTTTGACAGTTTGATTCATATGTGTCTTGGCGTATGTCTCCTTGGATTTATCCTGTATGGGATTCTCTGTGCTTCCCGGACTTGATTAAATATTTCCTTTCCCATATTAGGGAAGTTTTCAACTATAATCTCTTCAAATATTTTCTCAGTCCCTTTCTTTTTCTCTTATTCTTCTGGGACCCCTATAGTTCGAATGTTATTGCGTTTAATGTTGTCCCAGAAGTCTCTGAGACTGTCCTTAGTTCTTTTCATTGCTTTTTCTTTATTCTGCTCTGCATTAGTTATTTCCACTATTTTATCTTCCAGGTCACTTATCCGTTCTTCTGCCTCAGTTATTCTGCTATTGATCCCTTCTAGAGTATTTTTAATTGCATTTATTGTGTTGTTCATCATTGCTTGTTTCCTCTTTAGTTCTTCTAGTTCCTTGTTAAATGTTTCTTGCATTTTCTCTGTTCTATTTCCAAGATTTTGGATCATCTTTACTCTCATTCTGAATTCTTTTTCAGGTAGACTGCCTATTTCCTCTTCATTTGTTAGGTCTGGTGGGTTTTTATCTTGCTCCTTCATCTGCTGTGTGTTTTTCTGTCTTCTTATTTTGCTTATCTTACTGTGTTTGGGTTCTCCTTTTCACAGGCTGCAGGTTCGTAGTTCCCGTTGTTTTTGGTGTCTGTCCCCAGTGGCTAAGGTTGGTTCAGTGGGTTGTGTAGGCTTCCTGGTGGAGGGGACTAGTGCCTGTGTTCTGGTGGATGAGGCTGGATCTTGTCTTTATGGTGGGCAGTTCCACGTCTTCTGGTGTATTTTGGGGTGTCTGTGGCCTTATTATGATTTTAGGCAGCCTCTCTGCTACTGGGTGGTGTTGTGTTCCTGTCTTGCCAATTGTTTGGCATAGGGTGTCCAGCACTGTAGCTTGCTGTTCGTTGAGTGAAGTTGGGTGTTGGTGTTGAGATGGAGATCTCTGGGAGATTTTCGCTGTTTGATATTACATGGATCTGTGAGGTCTCTTGTGGACCAGTGTCCTGAAGTTGGCTCTCCCACCTCAGAGGCACAGCACTGACTCCTGGCTGCAGCACCAAGAGCCTTTCATCCACACAGCTACTCAATTTGGGATGATTCGTTGTCTATTCATGTATTCCACAGATGCAGGGTACATCAAGTTGATTGTGGAGCTTTAATCCACAGCTTCTGAGGCTGCTGGGAGAGGTTTCCCTTTCTCTTCTTTGTTCTCACAGCTCCCGGGGCTCAGCTTTGGATTTGGCGCCGCCTCTGCGTATAGGTCGCCGGAGGGCGTCTGTTCTTCGCTCAGACAGGGCGAGGTTAAAGGAGCAGCTGCTTCAGGGACTCTGGCTCACTCAGGCCGGGGTAGGGAGGGGTACGGCATGCGGGGCGAGCCTGCGGCGGTAGAGGCTGGTGTGACATTGCACCAGCCTGAGGCGCGCCGTGCGTTCTCCCAGGGAAGTTGTCCCTGGATCCCGGGACCCTGGCAGTGGCGGGCTACACTGGCTCCCGGGAGGGGTGGTATGGAAAGTGACCTGTGCTCGCACACAGGCTTCTTGGTGGCGGCAGCAGCAGCTTTAGTGTCTTATGCCCATCTCTGGGGTCCGCGCTTTTAGCCACGGCTCACGCCCGTCTCTGGAGCTCCTTTAAGCAGCGCTCTTAATCCCCTCTCCTCGCGCACCACGAAACAAAGAGGGAAGAAAAAGTCTCTTGCCTCTTCGGCAGGTCCAGACTTTTTCCCGGACTCCCTCCCGGCTAGCCGTGGTGCACTAGCCCCTTCAGGCTGTGTTCACACCGCCAGTCCTCTCCCTGCACTCCGACCGAAGCCCGAGCCTCAACTCCCAGCCCTACCCATCCACAAGCCTCTCGGGCTGGTGAGTGCCTGGTCGGCACCGATCCTCTGTGCGGGAATCTCTCCGCTTTGCCCTCCGCACCCCTGTTGCTGTGCTCTCATCCCCGCGGCTCCGAAGCTTTCCCCCTCCGCCACCCGCAGTCTGCGCCCGCAAAGGGGCTTCCTAGTGTATGGAAACCTTTCCTCCTTTACGGCTCCCTCCCAGTGGTGCAGGTCCTGTCCCTACCCTTTTGTCTCTGTTTATTCTTTTTTCTTTTGCCCTACCCAGGTACGTGGGGAGTTTCTTGCCTTTTGGGAGGTCTGAGGTCTTTTGCCAGCATTCAGTAGGTGTTCTGTAGGAGTTGTTCCACGTGTAGCTGTATTTCTGGTGTATCTGTGGGGAGGAAGGTGATCTCCACGTCTTACTCTTCCACCATCTTCCCCTCGTCCAATCTATATAAGATTTATTATTATATTGAAGGAAATAGTTTGATTTTCCTTTTCTTCAAATCTATATTATCTTTATAAGGAGTTCATGATAATTTTATTCATATTGGCTTTTCATGTGTTGTTAGATTTATTTTTATTTTATTTTATACTTTTAAAATTGTAGCTTCCCTTTTAATATGCCTTGTTACTGCTTGGAATGTGTCTAAATGAACTGTGTACTATATGCTTATGTTATAGTCTTTATGATATTTTATTGTCTTATTTTCTGAAACAATAATCCATTGATTCTTTGGGCTTACTAAATATATATCCATATGCTCTGCAAATCGAGATGATTTTAATCCTTCTTTTCCAAAGGTAATTTTTTGACTAATTCATCAAAGTGTTAAGTAAGTTAGGTATTCATATCTCCTAGTGATCTTTCTGACAATTAGAGGAAATTAATCTGTTATTTCTCTATAGGTGAACTAGTGTTGGGGGTATGTGTTATTTCTTTCAGTACATATGTATTAATATCTTCTTTATTTTTTAAATTATTACCTGTAGAATTCTACCATGCTACTTTCTTTGCATCTATCAAGTTGATCACATGCCTATCATAAATTTGTAAGCTGAGTAGTTATGTTAATATATTTCCTAACAACCAAAACACTGGAGTCTTGGTGTAGGATTCACTTAATCTTGGTATAACGTTTTTTTTTCTAAGTTAGGTTTATTAAGGTGTTATTCATCTTTTGCTTTAAGTTTTATTGAGATATAATTGACATACCATACTGTATGTTTCAGGTGTACAGCATAATGATTTGACTTACATACATCATGAAATGATTATCACCTGAAATGTTTATCACAATCAGTTTAGTGAAAATTCATCATCTCATATAGGTAAACACTTAAAGAAATAGCAAAAAAATGTTATAACTCTTAGGATATACTCTCTTAACAACTTTCATATAACATAAAGCAGTGTTAATTATGTTTATCATGTTGTACATTAAATCCCTAGTACTTATTATCTTATAACTGGAAGTTTGTACCTTTTGACTACTTTCATCCAGTTCCCCCTCCACCCACACCCTGCCTCTGGTAACCTAAAATCTTTTTTTTTCTGTGATTTTATTTGTTTGTTCTTGAACTATAATTGACCTACAATACTGGTAGTTCCAGTTGTCCAGCATAGTAATTTGATATTTCTGTACATTTAAAAATTATCAACACAGTAAAGTGTGTTTATGATATGTCACCATACAAACATATTACTTAGTTATTGACTATATTTCCCAAATTGTATACCATCTCATACCTGAGACAGCTTTATCTTGCATCTGGAAGTTAGTACCTCTTAATCTCCCTCATCTATTTTTTCCTCCTCGCACTCCCCTCTCCTCTGGCAACCACCTGTTTTTCTCTGTATTTTCAAAACTGTTTCTGTTTTGTTACATGCTCATTTGTTTTGTTTTTTAGGTTACTCAAATAATTGAAATCATACAGTATTTGTCTTTCTCAGTCTGACTTAGCATAATATCTTCTATGTATATTCATGTTCTCTCAAATGGCAAGGTGTCATTCTTTTCTTTGGCTGAGTAATATTCCATTGTGTGTGTGTGTGTGTGTGTGTGTGTGTATACATAGACACACAGACATCACTTCTTCTTTATCCATTAATTGATGGATACTTAGGTTGCTTCTATATCCTGGCTATAATAAATAATGCTGCAGTGAATATAGGGGTGCTTATATATTTTCTAATTAGTGTTTTCTTTTTCTTCAGATAAATACACAGAAGTGGAATTGCTGGAACATATGGTAGACCTGTTTTTAATTTTTTTGAGAAATAGCCATACTTTTATCCTTAGTGGATACACCAATTTACTTTTCACACACAGTGCACAATGGTTACCTTATCTCCACATTGTTGTCTACATTTGTTATTTGTTGTATTTTTGATAATACAGTATTCTGGAAACTGTGACATGATGTCTGATTGTTGTTTTGATTTGCATTTCCCCGATGATTAGTGATGTTGAGCATCTTTCCATGTGCCTGTTGATCCCCTGGATGTCTTTGGAAAGTTGTCTCTTCAGATCCTCTGCTCATTTTTTAACTGGGTGCTTTGTTCTTTTACTCTTGAGTTTTATGAGTTCCTGGTATATTTGGGGTATTAACCCTTTATCAGATATACAGTTTACAAATGTATTCTCCCTTTCAGTAGATGGCATTTTCGTTTTGTTGATAACATTCTTCCCTACGCAAAAGCTTTTTGGTTTAATGTAGTTCCATTTGTTTATTTTTGTTGTTGCTTCTCTTGCCATAGGAGATATATCCAAACAAATATTACTAAGACTGATGGCAAAGAGTGTACCACCTATGGTTTCTTCTAGAAAATTTATGGTTTCAGTTCTTACATCTAAGTCTTTAATTCATTTTGAATTTATTTTTGTGCATGTTAAGGGAGACTTGTCCAGTTTGATTCTTTTGTAGGTAGCTTTCTAGTTTTCCCAGCACCATTTATTGAAGAGGCCGTCTTTTCCCCATCATATATTCTTGCCTCCTTTGACATATATAATTTGTTGGTTCATTTCTGGAATCTTGACTCTGTTACATTGATCTATTTGTCCATTTTTGTGCCAGTACTGTAGTGTTTTGATGACTGTAGCTTGGTAGTGTAATTTGATATCAGGAAACATTATGCCTCCAGCTTTGTTTTTCTTTTCAAAATTATTTTGGCTATTTGGGGTCTTTTGTGTGTTCATATAAATTTGAGAATTATTTGATCTAGTTCTGTGAAGCATGTCATAGATATTTTTATAAGGATTGTGTTGAATCTATAGATTGCTTTGGGTAGTGTGGAAATTTTAATATTAATTCTTCCAATCCGTGAACACAGTATATCCTTACATCTGTTTGTGTCTTCAATTCTTATAAGTCTGTTATAGTTTTCTTTTTTTATTTTATTGAAATATCGTTGATTTACAAGTTGTGTTAATTTCTGCCGTACAACAATGTGACACAGTTATATATATATATTATATATTTATAGATTCTTTTCCATTATGGTTTATCACAGGATATTTAATATAGTTCCCCATGCTATACAGTAGGAACTTGTTGTTCATCCATCCTATATCTACTAGTTTGCATCTGCTAACTCCAAACTCCCAATCCTTCCCTCCCCAACCCCGACAACCCCTTGGCAACCACAGGTCTTTTCTCTATGTCTGTGTGTCTGTTTCTGTTTCATAGATCTTTTCATTTGTGTCGTATTTTAGATTCCACATATACGTGATATCATTTGGTATTTGTCTGACTTACTTCATTTAGTATGATAATCTCTAGGTCCATCCATGTTGCTGCAAATGGCATTATTTTATACTTTTTCATGGCTGAGTAATATTCCACTGTATATATACACCTCTTTATCCATTCCTCTGTCGATGGACATTTAGGTTGCTTCCATGTCTTGGCTATTGTAAATGGTGCTGCTGTGAACATAGGAGTGCATGTATCTTTTCGAATTACAGATTTGTCTGGGTATATGCCCAGGAGTGGGATTGCTGGATCATATGGCACCTCTATTTTTAGTTTTTTGAGGAACCTCCATACTGTTCTCCATAGTGGCTGCACCAGTTTGCGTTCCCTCCAGCAGTGTAGGAGGGTCCCCTTTTCTCCACACCCTTTCCAACATTTATTACTTGTAGACTTTTTAATGATGACCATTCTGACTGGTGTGTGGTGGTACCTCATTGTACTTTTGATTTGCATTTCTCTAATTAACAATGACGAGCATATTTTCACGTGCTTATTGGCCATCTGTACATCTTCTTTGGAGAAATGTCTTTAGGTCTTCTGCCCATTTTTCATTGGGTTGTTTGTTTTTTATTATTGAGTTATATGAGCTGTTTGTATATTTTGGAAATTAAGTCCTTGTTTGTTGCATCATTTGCAAATATTTTCCCAGTCTGTAGGTTGTCTTTCCATTTTGTTTATGATTTCCCTTGCTGTGTAAAAGCTTGCAAGTTTGATTAGGTCCCATTTGTTTTTTACTCTTATTTCTTTTACATTGGGAGACTGACCTAAGAAAACATTGTTATGATATATGTCAGAGAATGTTTTGCCTATGCTCTCCTTTAGGAGGTTTATGGTGTCTTATAGTTAAATCTTTAAGCTATTTTGAATTTATTTTTGTGTATGGTGTGAGGGTGTGTATTAGCTTCATTGATTTACATGCAGCTGTCCAACTTTTCCAACACTGCTTGCTGAAGAGACTTTTTCCCCATTGTATATTTTTGACTCCTTTGGTGAAGATTAATTGTCCCTAGGTATGCAGGTTTATTTCTGGACTGTATTCTGTTCCATTGATCCATATGTCTGTAGGTTTGTAGTATTGTCTGAAGTCTGGGAGGGTTATGCCTCCTGCTTTGCTCTTTTTCCTCAGCATTACTTTGGCAATTCTGGGTCTTTTATGGATCCATATAAATTTTAGGATTATTTGTTCTAGTTCTGTGAAAAATGCCATGGGTAATTTGATAGGAATCGCATTAAATCTGTAGATTGCTTTGGGTAGTATGGCCATTTTAGCAGTATTAATTCTTCCATTCCAAGAGTATGGGATATCTTTCCATTTGTTTGAATCATCCTCAGTTTCCTTTGTTTTGTTTTGTTTTGTTTTGTTTTGTTTTTTTAAAGAAGATATTGGGCGTAGGAGTTTATTAATTTATCTATTTATTTTTGCTGTGTTGGGTCTTCATTTCTATGCGAGGGCTTTCTCTAGTTGTGGCAAGCGGGGGCCACTCTTCATCGTGGTGCGTGGGCCTCTCACTATCGCGGCTTCTCTTGTTGCAGAAAACAGGCTCCAGACACGCATGCTCAGTAGTTGTGGTTCACGGGCCCAGCTGCTCCGTGGTATGTGGAATCCTCCCAGACCAGGGCTCAAACCCGTGTCCCCTGCATAAGCAGGCAGATTCTCAACCACTGCACCACCAGGGTAGCCCCCCTCAGTTTCCTTTGTTAATGTTTTGTAGTTCTCAGCATATAAGTCTTTCACCTTCTTAGTGAGGTTTATTTCTAAGTAGTTTTTTTTGATGCAATTTTAAAGGGAATTGTTTGTTTATATTCCCTTTGTGATACTTCATTGTCAGTGTAAAGAAATGCAACTAATTTCTGTATGTTAATCTTGTATCCTGCTACCTTGCTGAATTCATTTATCAGTTCTAGTTGTTTTTTGTGTAGAATCTTTAGGGCTTTCTATAAGTAGTATCATGTCATCTGTGTATAGTGACAATTTTACCTCTTTCCTACCAATTTGAATAGCTTTTATTTCATTTTCTTGTCTGATTGCTGTAGCTAGGACTTCCAATACTATGTTGAAGGGAACTGGTGAGAGTGGACATCCTTGTCTTCTTCCAGATTTTAGTGGGAAGGCTTTCAGTTTTTCTGTATTATTATACTGGTAGTGGGTTTGTCATAAATTGCTTTTATTATGTTGCAATATGTTCCCTGTATACCGACTCTTGTACGTATTTTTGTCGTGAATGGATGTTGAATTTTATTGAATTATTTTTCTACATCTATTGAGATCATTTTGTGTTTTTGTCTTTTCTTTTGTTGATGTCATGTATCACATTGATTGATTTGCATATGTTGAAACATCCTTGTGACTGGTATGAATCCAACTTGGTCATTGTGTATGATCTTTTTTATGTGTTGTTGGATTCGGTTTGCTAATGTTTTGTTGAGAATTTTTGCCTCTATATTCATCAAAGATATTGGCCTGTAATTTTCTTTATTAGTAGTGTCTTTGGTTTTGGTATCAGGGTGATGGTGGCTTCATAGAATGTCTTTGAGAGTGTTCCTTCCTCTTCAGTCTTCTGGAAGAGTTGGAGTAGGATCACTACAAGTTATTCCTTGTATGTTTGGTAGAATTCACTTGTGAAACCATCTGGCCCTGAATTTTTTTATATAGGGAGGTTTTTTTAAAACAGATTCGATTTCACTTCTAGTGGATTGGTCTGTTCAAGCTATCTATTTCTTTTTGATTCAGTTTTGGTGGACTGTATGTTTCTAGAAAGTTGTCCATTTCTTCTAGGTTGTCGAACTTGTTGGCATATAATTGTTCATAGTATTTTTATGGGGTTTTTTTTGTATTTCTGTGATATCAGTTGTGATTTGTCATCTTTCATTTCTTATTTTGTTTATTTGGATCTTCTCTCTTTCTTTCTTGGTGAGCCTGCCCAGAGGTATTTCAATTTTGTTTACCATTTCAAAGAACCAGCTCTTTGTGTGTATTTTGGGGGGGGTTTTTTGTATTGTTTTCTAAATCTACATTTTATTTCCTCGCTGATCTTTATTATCTCCTTCCTTCTGCTGACTTTAGGTTTTGTTTGTTCTTTCTAATTCTTTTAGGTGATGGATTAGGTTGTTTGAGATTTTTCTTGCTTCTTAAAGAAGAACTGTATTGCTATGAACTTTCATCTAAGAATGGCTTTTGTTACATCCCATAGATTTTGTATAGTTGTGTTTTCATTGTCATTTGTCTCAAGGTATTTTTAAATTTCTTCTTTGATTTCATTGTTGACCCATTGATTTTTTATTAGCATGTTGTTTAGTTTCCTTGTAATTTTTTTTCTCGTTTCTTCTTCTGTGGTTGATCTCTCGTTTCATACTGTTGTGATCAGAAAAGATGCTTGAGATAACTTCTTTAGTCTTAAATTTCTTGAGGCTTGTTTTGTGCCCTAGTATGTGGTCAGTCCTTGAGAAAGTTCCATGTACACCTGAGAAGAATGGGTATTCTGTCTTTTTTGGATGTAATGTCCTGAAAATATCAATTAAGTCTAACTGTTCTATTACATCATTTAGGATCTCTGTTGCCCTATTAATTTTCTGGCTGGAAGATCTGTCTTTTGATGAGAGTGGGGTATTTAAAGTCTCCTACTACTATCTCGTTGAACACGGCAGCAGCTCTATAGGTTGCTGTTTTCTCCTCCAGTGGACCTGGGCCTGCACTCCAGCATCCATGTCTAAGGGACCTGCAGTTGGCATTGATCTTGGCACCACCTATTCTTGTGTGGGTGTCTTCCAGCATGGAAAGGTGGAAATAATTGCCAATGATCAGGGGAACCAAACTACCCCAAGCTATGTCACCTTTACTGATATCTAATGATTGATTGGTGATGCTGCAAAGGACCAAGGTGCAATGAATCACACCAACACAGTTTTTGATGCCAAACCCCTCATTGGACGAAGATTTGATGATGCTGTTGTCCAGTCTGATATGAAGCATTGGCCTTTCATGATGGTGAATGATGCAGGCAGGCCTAAGGTTCAAGTAGAATACAAGGGAGAGACAAAAAGTTTTTATCCAGAGGAGGTGTCATCCATGGTTTTGACAAAGGTGAAGGAAATAGCAGAAGCTTACCTTGGGAATACTGTTACCAATGCTGTTGTCACAGTACCTGCTTACTTTAATGATTCTCAGCGTCAGGCCACCAAAGATGCTGGAACTATTGCTGGGCTCAATGTACTTCGAATCATCAATGAGCCAACTGCTGCTGCTATTGCCTATAGCTTAGACAAAAAGGTTGGAGCAGAAAGAAATGTGCTGATCTTCGATTTAGTTGGTGGCACTTTTGATGTGTCAATCCTCACTGTTAAGGATGGAATCTTTGAGGTCAAATCTACAGCTGGAGATACCCACTTAGGTGGAGAAGACTTTGACAACCGGATGGTCAACCATTTTATTGCAGAATTCAAGCACAAGCACAAGAAGGACATCAGTGAGAACAAGAGGGCTGTCCATTGCCTTCATACTGCTTATGAGCATGCTAAGCACACTCTCTCTTCCAGCACCCAGGCCAGTATTGAGATTGGTTCCCTCTGTGAAGGAATTGACTTCTATACCTCAATTACCCATGCCTGATTTGAAGAACTGAATGCTGACCTGTTTCATGGCACACTGGACCCTGTGGAGAAAGCCCTTCGGGATGCCAAGCTAGACAAGTCTCAGATCTATGATATTGTCCTGGTGGGTGGTTCAACCTGCATCCCCAAGATTCAGAAACTTCTACAGGACTTCTTCAACGGGAAAGAACTGAATAAGAACATCAACCCTGATGAGGCTGTTGCTTATTGTGCAGCTGTCCAGGCAACCATTTTATCTGGAGACAAATCTGAAAATGTTCAAGACTTCCTGCTGTTGGATGTCACACCTCTTTCCCTTGGAAATGAAACTGTTGGTGGAGTCGTGACTGTCCTCATCAAGCGCAACACCACCATTCCCACCAAGCAGACGCAGACCTTCACAACCTACTCGGACAACCAGCCCAGTATACTCATTCAGGTTTATGAAGGTGAGTGTGCCATGACCAAGGATAACAACCTGCTTGGCAAGTTTGAACTCACAGGCATACCTCCTGCCCCCTGTGGTGTTCCTCCGATTGAAGTCACTTTTGATATTGATGCCAATGGCATCCTCAATGTCTCTGCTGTGGATAAGAGCACAGGAAAAGAGAACAAGATTACCAGCACTAATGACAAGGGCCGTTTGAGCAAGGAAGACATTGAACACATGGTTCAGGAAGCAGAGGAGTATAAAGCTGAAGATGAGAAGCAGCAGGATAAGGTGTCTTCGAAGAATTCTCTTGAATCCTATGCTTTCAACATGAAAGCTACTGTTGAGGATGAGAAATTTCAAGGCAAGATTAATGATGAGGACAAACAGAACATTCTTGATAAGTGTAATGAAATAATCAACTGGCTTGACAAGAACCAGACTGCAGAGAAGGAAGAATTTGAACATCAGCAGAAGGAGCTGGAAAAAGTCTGCAACCCCATCATTACCAAGCTGTACCAGAGTGCAGGAGGCATGCCAGGAAGAATGCCCGGGGGCTTCCCTGGTAGTGGAACTCCTCCATCTGGTGGTGCCTCCTCTGGGCCCACCATTGAAGAGCTTGATTAAGCCAGCCTAGCATAGGTTTAGCATTGTTCCACACAACATTGAAGGATTTCTCCCTCTGTGTCTGTTAGTATTTGTTTTATATATTTGGGTGCTCCTATATTGGGTGTATATATGTTGACAAGTGTAATATTCTCTTCTTGTATGGGTCCTTTTATCATTTTATAGTGTCTTTCTTTATCTTTCTTTACAGTCTTTGTTTCAAAGTCTATTTTGTCTGATATAAATATTGTGATCCTGACTTTCTTGTCATTTCCGTCTGCATGAAATATCTTCTTCCATGTCCTCAATTTCAATCTATGTGTGCCCTTTGCCCTAAAGTGGGTCTCTTGTAGTCAGCATGTTTTAGGCTCTTGTATTTTAATCCAACCTGCCACTCTGTGTCTTTTTTTTTTTTTTTTTTTGCTGTACGCGGGCCTCTCACTGTTGTGGCCTCTCCCGTTGCAGAGCACAGGCTCTGGACGTGCAGGCTCAGCGGCCATGGCTCACGGGCCCAGCCGCTCCGCGGCATGTGGGATCTTCCCGGACCAGGGCACGAACCCGTGTCCCCTGCATCGGCAGGCGGACTCTCAACCACTGCGCCACCAGGGAAGCCCTCTGTGTCTTTTGATTGGAGCATTTAGTCCATTGACACATAGGTAATTATTGACAGACATGTATTTATTGCCATTTTAAATGCTGTTTTCCTGTTGATTTTATATTTTATTTGTCCTTTTGTGTTTTGATGGTTTTCTTTTGTATTATACTTATATTTTCTTCTTTTTGGTTTTTGTGACTCTACTTCTTGATTTCTGGTTACCCTGTTTTTCACGTGCGTTAACCCCTTCTTATATTTACTTGCCTTAGACTGGAGTCATATAGGTTCAAACATTTTCTAGGGAAAAAATCTACATTTCCTTCCTCTCCTTCCCCACATTTTGTGATTTAGATGTCCTCTTTTACATCTTCATGTTTATCCTTTTACTGTTCCTTGTGGTTATCATCACTTTCACAGAAAATTTTTCTTTTTTTTTTTTTATATGTGTGTACTGGCTTATTTAAGTGATTTATTTTTCAATTGTAATTTTCTCTTTCATATAGATTCTTTCTACTTTTCTATTTAGAGAAGGCCTTTCAATATTTCCTTTAGGGTAGGTTTAGTATTGCTGTATTCTTTTAGCTTTTGCTTGCCTGAGAAGTTCTTTATCTCCTATTTGAAATGATAATCTTGGTGGGTAGAGTATCCTAGGTTGCAGATTTTTCCCTTTCAGGACTTTGATTATGGATATATCTTGCCACTCCCTCCCTGCCTGCAACGTTTCTGTAGAGAAATCAGATTATAGCCTTATGGGGGTTCCCCTGCAATTAACTCTTTGTCTTGCTGCCTTGAGAATCCTCTCTTTAATTTTGCCATTTTTATTATAATATGTCTTGGTGTAGATCTGCTTGGGTTCATCTTGTTTGGGTGCTTCCTGTACCTAGATATCTGTTCCCTTCTTTAGGTTAGGGAAATTTTCAGCCATAATTTCTTCAAATACATTTTCAATCCCTTTTTCTCTATCTTCTCCTTCTGGGATCCCTATTATGCATAGATTGGCACACTTTATATTATCCCATAGGTCTCTTTTATTGCTTTCAATTTTTTTCATTAGGCTTTCTGTCTGATGTCCTGATTGGGTGATTTCCATTCTATCTTGCAGATCACTTATTCGTTCGTCTGCATTATTCATTCTGTTATTCTTTGCCTTTAGCTCAGCTTTTGTTTCAGTGAATGAATTTTCTAATTTTTCTTGGTGGATCCTTATAGTTTCTAGTTCCTTTTGACAGTGGTATGCATTTCTGCCCATAGCCTTTCTTAATTCCATCAGTATTTTCATTATCTCCTTTTTGAACTCAGTGCCTATTAGATTGAAGAGGTTGTTTTCATTCTGTGTTCTTTCAGGAGAATTCTCTTGATCTTTTCACTGGGAGTAGTTCTTCTGCTTCTTCATTTTACTTATATTTCTCTTGCTCTGTGAGTTTAGGAGAAACAGTTATCTACTGTGGTCTTGGAGGGGTGTTTTTCTGTGGGAACATCCCTGCATAGCTTGTGTGGATTTAATATTTTTTGGTGCGAGGGCTGTTTTTAGTGTGGATGCCTGCCATGTCTTTCCTTAGTGTATGGTGGCCTTTGATAGAAGATGTGACTGCTGTTGTGGTGACCAGAGCCTGCACTGGGTATTGAGTGTGGCCTCCTCTTTGCTCTGTGGTTGTCACTGCCCTGTCAGGGGCAGGGTCTACTCCCTAGTTGTTGGAGTAAAAGTCACCAGATCTGTTTCTGAGCTACGTTTCTGCTCTGTTGTGTCACCTGTCATCTGTTGTGCGGGTTCACAAAGTACACTGTTGTTGGCACTGCCCTCGGTCCTGTCTCAACCTTGGAAACGCTAGCAATTGGCCCTGGTGTCCCTCAGGCATTGTTTTCACAAGGCCACCAGCACAGATCCACTGAAGTCAGGTACCAGGACCACATGAGTCACACATCCAGACCCACTGTGAGATCTATGGGGGCAGCTCAGACCCTGGCCCAGCCCAGCACCCATGTGCAGGCACCCACGTTCATGCACCCACGTTTGTGCACCCACAAAGCCCACAGCTGCTTAGACCAGACCTGTCCCAGCCACAGGAGCACCCATTGTCCACTCGGATGTCCTGCAGGCACTGAATTTACAAATCCAACAGCGGAGGTTTAAATCTGCAGCTGGTGCAGCTGCAGGGAGAGATTTCAGCCCTGCTTCCTTAGTCACGTGGCCCCTGGGGCTCAGCTGTGGTTTCAGCCCTGCCTCTGTGAGTGGCAACCCACTGGCACATACTCCCAGAGCCTGCTGAAGTGGCAGCTGGGCGTGAGATCCCGTGGATGCCTGAGCCCCCAGTAGTGGCTGGGGCATGCTCTCCCAGAGCCTGAAGAGGTGGGGGCCAGTGTGTGGAGAAAGAGACTGTAATGGCAGCCCCACCCCTCCCTTCATGCACCTCTTAACAATGGCACTTCACTTCCATGGTAGGTCTGGGCTTTTTCTGGGAACAGCCCTCTTTGGGGCTGTACCACATTCAGGCCCCTTCACGCTGTTTCCACAGCCAACCTCAGTCCTCTCCCTGGGTCTGTCCTCTAGACCCCGAGATCCAGCCCCCAGCCCCCGCCCCTACCAGTGGATGCGTGTCTCAGACTGGGGTGTGCAGGGCAGTGGCAGGGACTGTCTTTGTGGATCTGTCTCTGTTGTGCCTGCCACAAACCAGTTGTTGCATTCTCCTCTGAGCCTCTCTGCTCCCTTTCTGTCCCAGGTGGTCTCCCCACAGCTGAGAGGGTTTTCCAGGGTGCAGAAACATTTCCTCTCTTTCAACTCCCTACCAGGGGCACAGGTCCTGTCCCAGTACCACTTTTTTTTTTTTTCTTTCATCCTACCCTATTTCGTGGAGATGTTTCTTGTCCTTTCAGGTATTTGAGGTTTTCCGCTAGTGTTCAGTAGGTGTTCTGTGAGAATTGTTCCATTTGTCGAAGTATTTTGGATGTATTTGTGGGAGGACGTGAGTGGTACTTTCTTCTACTCCACCATCTTGATTTGATTCCCTAGTCTGTTATTTTTTTCTGAGTACAAGTCTTTTACCTCCTTAGTTAGTCTTATTCCCAGGTATTTTATTATTTTTGATGCTAATATAAATGAGATTGTTTTCTTTGTTTCAATTTCTGAAAGTTTGTTTTTAGTATGTAGAATTGCAACAGACTTCTGTTTAGTAATTTAGTATCCTGCAACTAAAGCAAATTCATTTATGAGTTCTAGAAGTATTTTGGTGGAATCTTAAAGATTTTTTTTTGTATAGTATCATGCCATCTTCCATACAGTGACATTTTTAGGTCTTTTGTTCCAATTTGGGTTTCTTTCATTTTTATTTCTTGTCTACTTGGTGTGGCTAGGATTACCAATACTATGTTGATAAAATTGGCAAGTGTAGGCATCCTTCTCTTTTCCTGATCTTGGAGAAAAAATGCTTTCAGCTTTTCACTGTTGAGTATGATGTTACCTGTGGGCTTATCATATATGGCCATTATTAAGATGATGTATGTTGTCTCTGTACCCACTTTATTGAGAACTTTTATCATAAATTGACGTTGAGTTTTTTCAAAAGCTTTTTCTGCATCTACTGAGATGAGCACATTATTTTTACTCAAGTGTGTACTGGCTTATTTAAGTGATTTATTTTTCAATTGTAATTTTCTCTTTCATATAGATTCTTTCTACTTTTCTATTTAGAGAAGGCCTTTCAATATTTCCTTTAGGGTAGGTTTAGTATTGCTGTATTCTTTTAGCTTTTCCTTGTCTGAGAAGTTCTTTATCTCCTATTCGAAATGATAATCTTGCTGGGTAGAGTATCCTCTTAATATGGTGTATCATATAAATTGATTTTCCCTGAGATAAATCACACTTGATTATGGTATATGATCCTTTCATTGTATTCTTAAATTTGGTTGGAGCATATTTACATCTCTGTTCATTAGTGATATTGGCCTGTAATTTATTTTTGTGATATCTTTGTCTAGTTTTCATATCAAGGTAATGGTAGCCTCATGGAATGATTTCAGAAGAATTTCTTCCTCTGCAACTTTTAGGATTAGTTTGAGAGGATAGGTTTAAGCTCTTCTAAATGTATGGTAGAATTCATCTATGAAACTGTTTGCTTCTAGATTTTTGCTTTGGGGCTTTTAAAAAAAATTACTCATTCAATTTCATTACTAGTTATTGGTCTGTTCATATTTTCTGTTTCTTCCTGATTCAGTCTTAAGAGGTTGTATGTTTTTAGGAATTTGTGCGTTTCTCCTTGGTTGTCCATTTTATAGATGTATAAAGGTTCATAGTACTCTCTTATACTCCTTCCTATTTTTGTGGCATTATTTGGAACTTTTCCTTTTCTGATTTTCTTTTAACTGGGTTCTCTCTGTTCCTTTCTTTTTTTTTCCCCTTGCCTCTTTTATTTATTTATTTTGACCTTCCTGTGCTTTTTTTTTTTTTTTTTTTTTTTTTTTTTTTTGCAGTATGCGGGCCTCTCACTGTTGTGGCCTCTCCCGTTGCAGAGCACAGGCTCCGGACGCCCAGGCTCAGCGGCCATGGCTCACGGGCCTAGCCACTCCACGGCATGTGGGATGGCTAGGACCGGGGCACGAACCTGTGTCCCCTGCATCAGCAGGCGGACTCTCAACCACTGCGCCACCAGGGAAGTCCCTTCCTGTGCTTTTTATATTTTATTTTATTTTATTTTTTAACATCTTTATTGGACTATAATTGCTTTACAATGGTGTGTTAGTTTCTGCTTTATAACAAAGGGAATCAGCTATACATATACATATATCCCCATATCTCCTCCCTCTTGCATCTCCCTCCCACCCTCCCTATCCCACCCCTCTAGGTGGTCACAAAGCACCAAGCTGATCTCCCTGTGCTATGGGGCATCTTCCCACTAGCTATCTATTTTGCATTTGGTAGTGTATATATGTCCATGCCACTCTCTTACTTCGTCCCAGCCTACCCTTCCCCCTCCCCATGTCCTCAAGTTCTCTACATCTACATCTTTATTCCTCTCCTGCCCCTAGGTTCTTCAGAACCACTTTTTTTTTTTGATTCCATATATATGTGTTAGCATTACTGTATTTATTGTTCTCTTTCTGACTTACTTCACTCTGTATGACAGTCTCTAGGTCCATCCACCTCACTACAAATAACTCAATTTTGTTTCTTTTTATGGCTGAGTAATATTCCATTGTATGTAGGTGCCACATCTTCTTTATCGATTCATCTGTCAATGGACACTTAGGTTGCTTCCATGTCCTGGCTATTGTAAATAGAGCTGCAATGAACATTGTGGTACATGACTCTTTGAATTATGGTTTTCTCAGGGTATATGCCCATTAGTGGGATTTCTGGGTAATATGGTAGTTCTATTTTTAGTTTTTTAAGGAACCTCCATACAGTTCTCCATAGTGGCTGTATCAATTTACATTCCCACCAACAGTGCAAGAGGGTTCCCTTTTCTCCACACCCTCTCCAGCATTTATTGTTTGTAGATTTCTTGATGATGGCCATTCTGACTGGTGTGAGATGATATCTCATTGTAGTTTTGATTTGCATTTCTCTAATGATTAGTGATGTTGAGCATCCTTTCATGTGTTCACTGGCAATCTGTATATCTTCATTGGAGAAATCTCTATTTAGATCTTCTGCCTGTCTTTGGATTGGGTTGTTTCATTTTTTGATATTGAGCTGCATGAGCTGCTTGTAAATTTTGGAGATTAATCCTTTGTCCATTGATTCATTTGCAAATATTTTCTCCCATTCTGAGGGTTGGCTTTTTGTCTTGTTTATGGTTTCCTTTGCTGTGCAAAAGATTTTAAGTTTCATTAGGTCCCATTTGTTTATTTTTGTTTTTATTTCCATTTCTCTAGGAGGTGGGTCAAAAAGGATCTTGCTGTGATTTGTCACAGAGTGTTCTGCCTATGTTTTCCTCTAAGAGTTTTATAGAGTCTGGCCTTACATTTAGGTCTTTAATCCATTTTGAGTTTATTTTTGTGTATGGTGTTCTAATTTCATTCTTTTACATGTAGCTGTCCAGTTTTCCCAGCACCACTTATTGAAGAGACGGTCTTCTCTCCATTGTATATTCTTGCCTCCTTTATCAAAAATAAGGTGACCGTATGTGCATGGGTTTATCTCTGGGCTTTCTATCCTGTTCCATTGATCTATATTTCTGTTTTGGTGCCAATACCATACTGTCTTGGTTACTGTAGCTTTGTAGTTTAGTCTGAAGTCCAGGAGCCTCATTCCTCCAGCTCCATTTTTCTTTCTCAAGATTGCTTTTGCTATTCGGGTTCTTTTTTGTTTCCATACAAATTGTGAAATTTTTTGTTTTAGTTCTGTGAAAAATGCCATTGGTAGTTTGATAGGGATTGCATTGAATCTGTAGGTTCCTTTGGGTAGTATAGTCATTTTCACAATGTTGATTCTTCCAATCCAAGAACATGGTATTTCTGTCGATCTGTTTGTATCATTTTTAATTTCTTTCATCAGTGTCTTATAGTTTTCTGCATACAGGTCTTTTGCCTCCTTAGGTAGGTTTATTCCTAGGTATTTTATTCTTTTTGTTGCAGTGGTAAATGGGGGTGTTTCCTTAATTTCTTTTTCAGATTTTTCATCATTAGTCTATAGGAATACAAGAGATTTCTGTGCATTAATGTTGTATTCTGCTACTTCATAAAATTCATTGATTAGCTCTAGTAGTTTTCTGGTACCATCTTTAGGATTCTCTATGTATACTATTATGTCATCTACAAACAGTGACAGCTTTACTTCTTTTCTGATTTGGATTCCTTTTATTTCTTTTTCTTTTCTGATTGCTGGGGTCAAAACTTCTAAAACTATGTTGAATAATAGTGGTGAGAGTGGACAACCTTGTCTTGTTCCTCATCTTAGAGGAGATGGTTTCAGTTTTTCACCATTGAAATGATGTTGGCTGTGGGTTTGTCATATATGTCCTTTATTATGTTGAGGTAAGTTCCCTCTATGCCTACTTTCTGGAGGGTTTTTATCATAAATGGGTGTTGAATTTAGTCAAAAGCTTTTTCTGCATCTATTGAGATGATCATATGGTTTTTCTCCTTCAGCTTGTTAGTATGGTTTATCACATTGATTGATTTGTATATATTGAAGAATCCTTGCATTCCTGGGATAAACCCCACTTGATCATGGTGTGTGATCCTTTTAATGTGCTGTTGGATTCTGTTTGCTAGTGTTTTGTTGAGGAGTTTAGCATCTATGTTCATCAGTGATATTGGCCTGTAGTTTTCTTTCTTTGTGACATCTTTGTCTCATTTTGGTATCAGGGTGATGCTGGCCTCGTAGAATGAGTTTGAGAGTGTTCCTCCCTCTGCTATATTTTTGGAAGAGTTTGAGAAGGTTAGGTGTTAGCTCTTCTATAAATGTTTGATAGAATTCACCTGTGAAGGCATCTAGTCCTGGGCTTTTGTTTGTTGGGGGATTTTAAATCACAGTCTCAATTTCAGTGCTTGTGATTGGTCTGTTTATATTCTCTATTTCTTCCTGGTTCAGTCTTGGAAGGTTGTGCTTTTCTATGAATTTGTCCATTTCTTCCAGGTTGTCCATTTTATTGGGATATAGTTACTTGTAGTAATTTCTCATGCTCCTTTGTATTTCTGCAGTGTCAGTTGTTACTTCTCCTTTTTCATTTCTAATTCTATTGATTTGAGTTTTCTCCCTTTTTTTCTTGATGATTCTGTCTAATGGTTTATCAATTTTGTTTATCTTCTTAAAGAACCAGCTTTCAGTTTTATTGATCTTTGCTATTGTTTCCTTCATTTCTTTTTCATTTATTTCTGATCTGATCTTTATAATTTCTTTCCTTTTGCTTTGGGGGTGTTTTGTTCTTCTTTCTCTAATTGCTTTAGGTGTAAGGTTAGGTTTTTCATTTGAGATGTTTCTTGTTTCTTGAGGTAGGAATGTATTGCTATAAACTTCCCTCTTAGAACTGCTTTTGCTGCATCCCATAGGTTTTGGGTTGTCGTGTCTTCATTGTCACTTGTTTCTAGGTATTTTTTGATTTCCTCTTTGATTTCTTCAGTGATCTGTTGGTTATTAAGTATTGTATTGTTTAGCCTCCATGTGTTTTTTACTTTTTACAGATCTTTTCCTGTAATTGATATCTTATCTGATAGCATTGTGGTCAGAAAAGATACTTGATGTAATTTTAATTTTCTTAGATTTACCAAGGCTTGATTTGTGATCCAACATATGATCTATCCTCGGAATGTTCCATGAGCAGTTGAGAAAAAAGCGTATTCTGTTGTTTTTGGATGGAATGTCCTATAAATATTGATTAAGTCCATGTTGTTTAATGTATCATTTAAAGCTTGTGTTTCCTTATTTATTTTCATTTTGGATGATCTGTCCATTGGTGAAAGTGGGGTGTTAAAGTCCCCTACTGTGAATGTGTTACTGTCGATTTCCCCTTTTATGGCTGTTAGTATTTGCCTTATGTATTGAGGTGCTCCTATGTTTGGTGCATAAATATTTACAATTGTTATATCTTCTTCTTGGATTGATCCCTTGATCATTATGTAGTGTCCTTCTTTGTCTCTTCTAATAGTCTTTATTTTAAAGTCTATTTTGTCTGATATGAGAATTGCTACTCCTGCTTTCTTTTGATTTCCATTTGCATGGAATATCTTTTTCCATCCCCTTAGTCTGTATGTGTCTCTAGGTCTGAAGTGGGTCTCTTGTAGACAGCATATTTATGGGTCTTCTTTTTGTATCCATTCAGCCAATCTGTGTCTTTTGGTGGGAGCATTTAATCCATTTACATTTAAGGTAATTATCGATGTGTATGTTCCTATTCCCATTTTCTTATTTGTTTTGGGTTCATTATTGTAGGTCTTTTCCATCTCTTGTGTTTCTTGCCTAGAGAACTTCCTGTAGCATTTGTTGTAAAGCTGGTTTGGTGGTGCTGAATTCTCTTAGCTTTTGCTTGTCTGCAAAGGTTTTAATTTCTCCATCAAATCTGAATGAGATCCTTGCTGGGTAGTGTAATCTTGGTTGTAGGTTTTTCCCTTTCATCATGTTAAATCTGTCTTGGCACTCCCTTCTGGCTTGCAGAGTTTCTGCTGAAAGATCAGCTGTTAACGTTATGGGGATTTCCTTTTATGTTATTTGTTGTTTTTCCCTTGCTGCTTTTAATATTTTTTCTTTGTATTTAAATTTTTTCTTTTTTGTGTGTGTGGTACGCGGGCCTCTCGCTGTTGTGGCCTCTCCCATTGCGGAGCACAGGCTCCGGATACACAGGCTCAGCGGCCATGGCTCACAGGCTCAGCCGCTCCGCGCCATACGGGATCTTCCGGGACCGGGGCACGAACCCGTGTCCCCTGCATCAGCAGGTGGACTCTCAACCACTGTGACTCCATGGATGCCCTGTATTTAATTTTTGATAGTTTGATAAATATGTGTCTTGGCATGTTTCTCCTTACATTTATCCTGTATGGGACTGTCTGTGCTTCCTGGACTTGATTGACTATTTCCTTTCCCATATTAGGGAAGTTTTCAACTATAATCTCTTCAAATATTTTCTCAGTCCCCTTTTCTCTTCTTCTAGAACCCCTATAATTCGAATGTTGGTGCGTTTAATGCTGTCCCAGAGGTCTCTGAGACTGTCCTCAATTCTTTTCATTCTTCTTTCTTTATTCTGCTCTGCAGTAGTTATTTCCACTTATTATCATCCAGGTCACTTATCCGTTCTTCTGCCGCAATTATTCTGCTACTGATTCTTTCTAGAGAATTTTTAATTTCATTTATTGCGTTGTTCATCATTGTTTGTTTGCTCTTTAGTTCTTCTAGGTCCTTGTTAAACGTTTCTTGTGTTTTCTCCATTCTATTTCCAAGACTTTGGATCATCTTTACTATCATTATTCTGAATTCTTTTTCAGGTAGACTGCCTGTTTCTTCTTCATTTGTTTGGTCTGGTGGGTTTTTACCTTGCTCCTTCATCTACCATGTGTTTCTCTGTCTTCTCATTTTGCTTAACTTACTGTGTTTGGGGTCTCCTTTTTTGAAGGCTGCAGGTTCATAGTTCCTGTTGTTTTTGGTGTCTGCCCCCAGTGGCTAAGGTTGGTTCGGTAGGTTGTGTAGGCTTCCTGGTGGAGGGGACTGGTGCTTGTGTTCTGGTGGATGAGGCTGGATCTTGTCTTTCTGGCGGACAGGAACGCATCCAGTGGTGTGTTTTGGGGTGTCTTTGACCTTATTATGATTTTAGGCAGCCTCTGTGCTAATGGTTGGGTTTGTGTTCCTGTCTTGCTAGTTTGGCACAGGGTGTCTAGCAGTGTAGCTTGCTGGTCGTTGAGTGGAGCTGGGTCTTAGCGTTGAGATGGGAGATCTCTGGGAGAGCTTTCGCCATTTGATATTACATGGAGCCGGGAGGTCTCTGGTGGACCAATGTCCTGGACTTGGCTCTCCCACCTCAGAGACACAGGCCTGACACCCAGCCAGGGCACCATGACCCTGTCAGCCACATGGCTCAGAAGAAAAGGGAGAAAGAAAATAAAAAGTAATAAAGTTATTAAAATAAAAAAATTTACATTATTAATAATAAAAAATTTTAAAGTAATAAAGAAAAGAAAGAAGAGAGCAACCAAACCGAAAACCAAATCCACCAATGATAACGAGTGCTAAAAACTATATTTAAAAAAATAGAAAACAGAACCCTAGCGCAAATGGTAAAAGCAAAGTTATACAGACAAATTCACACAAGGAAGCATAAACATACACACTCACAAAAAGAGAAAAAGGAAATATATATATATATATATATATTTTTTTTTTTTTTTTTTTTTTTTAAAGGAAGAGAGGGGCTTCACTCGTGGCTCAGTGGTTGAGAGTCCGCCTGCCGATGCAGGGGACACAGATTCGTGCCCCCGTCTGGGAAGATCCCACATGCCACGGAGTGGCTGGGCCCGTGAGCCATGGCCTCTGAGCCTGCGCGTCCGGAGCCTGTGCTACACAACGGGAGAGGCCACAACAGTGAGAGGGCTGCGTACCACAAAAAAAAAAAAAAAAAAGAGAGAGCAACCAAATCAATAAACAAATCTACCAATGACAAGAAACTCTAAATACTAAACTAAGATAAACATAAAACTAGAAACCAGTCAGTCGCATACAGCAAACCCCAAGTCTACAGTTGCTCCCAAAGTCCACTGCCTCAATTTTCGAATGATTCGTTGTCTGTTCAGGTATTCCACAGATGCAGGGTACATCAAGTTGATTGTAGAGATTTAATCTGCTGCTCCTGAGGCTGCTGGGAGAAATTTCCCTTTCTCTTCTTTGTTCACAGAGCTCCTGGGGATCAGCTTTGGATTGGCCCTGCCTCTGCGCATAGGTTACCTGAGGGTGTCTGTTCTTGACCCAGACAGGACGGGGTTAAAGGAGCAGCTGATTAGGGGCTCTGTCTCACTCAGGCCGGGGGGGAAGGAGGGATATGGAATGTGGGGCAAGCCTGTGACAGCAGAGGCCAGCGTGATGTTGCAAAAGCCTGAGGTGTGCCGTGTGTTCTCCCCGGGAAGTTGTCCCTGGATCATGGGACCCTGGCAGTAATGGGCTGCACAGGCTCCCGGGAGAGAGGTGTGGATAGTGACCTGTCCTTGCACACAGGCTTCTTGGTGGCTGCAGCAGCAGCCTTAGCGTCTCATGCCCCTCTCTGGGCTCCGCACTGATAGCCACGGCTCACCCATCTCTGGAGCTCATTTAGGCAGTGCTCTGAATCCCCTCTCCTTGTGCACCCGGAAACAATGGTCTCTTGCCTCTTAGGCTGGTCCAGACTTTTTCCCAGACTCCCTTCCGGCTAGCTGTGACGCACTAGCTCCCTTCAGGCTGTGTTCATGCCACCAACCCCAGTCCGCTCTCTGGGATCTGACCCCCGAAGCTGGAGCCTCATCTCCCAGCCCCCTCCCGCCCCCACAGGTGAGCAGACAAGCCTCTCGGGCTGATGAGTGCTGTTCGGCACCGATCCTCTGTGCAGGAATCTCTCAGCTTTGCCCTCCGCACCCCTGTTGCTGCATTCTCCTCTGTGGCTCAGAAGCTTCCCCCCCCGCCCACCCCCTATCTCCGCCAGTGAAGGGGCTTCCTAGTGTATGGAAACTTTTCCTCCTTCACAGCTCCCTCCCAGTGGTCCAGGTCCCGTACCTATTCTTTTGTCTCTGGTTTTTCTTTTTTCTTTTGCTCTACCCAGGTACATGGAGAGTTTCTTGCCTTTTGGGAATCTGAGGTCTTCTGCCAGCATTCAGTAGGAGTTGTTCCACATGTAGATGTATTTCTGATGTATTTGTGGGGAGGAAGGTGATCTCCACGTCTTACTCCTCCACCATCTTGAAGGTCTCTCTCTTTTCCTTTATGTGTAGCTAAAGGTTTATCAATTTTGTTTATCTTTTAAAGAAGCAGATCTTTATTTCATTGATATTTTCTATTATTCTCTTAGTCTCTACTTCATTTATTTCTGATCTGATCTTTATGATTTATTTCCTTCTACTAACTTTGTACTTTGTTTTTGTTATCCTAGTTACTTTGGTGTAAGTTTAGGTTGTTTGACATTTTTATTATTTCTTGAGGTAGTCTGGTAATGGTATAAACTTCCCTCTTATAACTCATTTTGCTGTTATAGATTTTGGATCATTGTGATTTCGTTTTCCTTTGTCTGTAAATATTTTTAAATTTCATCTTTGACTTTTTCAGTGAACATTAGTCGTTTAGTAGCATATTATTTAGTCTCTACCTGTTTGTGTTTTTTGAAGTATTTTTCTTATAGTTGATTTCTATTCTCATGGAATTTTGGTGAGAAAAGATGGTTGATATGATTTCATTTTTCTAAAATTTACTGAGCATTCTTTTGTGGCCTAGCCTGCAATCTATAATAGAATATTCCATGTGCACTTGAAGAATGTATGTTCTGCTGTTTTAAATGGAGTATTCTATATGTCTAATAAGTCTACCTGGTCTAATGTGTCATTCTATTCCACAGTTTTCTTACTGATATTTTTGCCAGGATGATCTGCCCCTTGAAGTAAGTGAAGTGTTTAAATCTCCTACTATTATTGTGATACAGTCCATTTCTCTATTTACATTTCTAAATATTTAATTATGAATTTAGGTGCTCAAGTGAGTATTTTGAAAACTTTGCTCTGTGAGAGAGAATATCAGAGTCTATGTCTGGATGAAAAGGAATTTTTCTGGAGTGGCATAGTCACACATGAAGAAGGCATATTCCTAAAAAATGGGCTGCGGTTGTGGAGACAGACTAGAGGTGTGACATTCCACACCAATTTCTAATTGGTCCTAATATGTTTTAATATTATTCTTTTTTTAAAAAATTTATTTTATATTGGAATATAGTTGGTTTACAATGTGGTATTTTTTCAAGTGTACAAAAGTGTACAAAAGTTATAAATATACAAAGATATATTCATTTTCAGACTCTTTTCCCATATAGGTTATTACAGAATATTGAGGAGAGTTCCCTGTACTATACAATAGATTCTTGTTGATTATTTTATATATAGTAGTGTGTATATGTTAATCCCAACCTCCTAATTTATCACTGCCCCCCCAACCATTCCCCTTTGGAATCCATGGTTTTTTTTAAATTGGACTATAATTGCTTTACAATGTTGTGTTAGTTTCTGCCGTACAGTGAGGTGAAGAGCTATATGTATACATATATCTGCTCCCTCTTGGACCCCTCTCCCCCCATCTCACCCATCTAGGTCATCACAGAGCACCGAGTTGAGCTCTCTGTGCTCTACAGCAGGTTCCCACTAGCTACCTATTTTACACATGGTAGTGTATTTATGTCAAACCTAATCTCCCAATTCATCCCACCCTCCCCTTTCCCCACTGTGTCCACACGTCCATTCTCTACATCTGCATCTAATCCTGCTCTGCAAATAGGTTCATCTGTACCATTTTTCTAGAGTCCACATAATGTGTCAATATACGATATTTGTTTTCTCTTTCTGACTTAGTTCACTCTGTATGACAGACTCTAGGTCCATCCACATCTCTACAAATGACCCAAGTTTGTTCCTTTTTATGGCTGAGTAATATTCCATTATATGTGTATGTACCACATCTTTAACCGTTTATCTGTTGAGGAACATTTAGGTTGTTTCCATGACCCAGCTATTGTAAATAGAGCTGCATTGAATATCGGGGTACATGTGACTTTCTGAATTATGGTTTTCTCAGGGTTTATTCCCAGTAGTGGGATTGCTCAGTCAAATATTAGTTCTATTTTTATTTTTTTTAAGGAACCTCCATCCTGTTCTCCACAGTGGTTGTATCAATTTACATTCCCACCAACAGTGCAAGAGGGTTCCCTTTTCTCCACACCCTCTCCAGCATTTATTGTTTGTAGATTTTTTTGATGATGGCCATTCTGACCAGTGTCAGGTAATACCTCATTGTAGTTTTGATTTGCATTTCTCTAATGATCAGTGATGTTGAGCATCTTTTCATGTGTTTCTTGGCCATCTGTATGTCTTCTTTGGAGAAGTGTCTATTTACATCTTCTGCCCATTCTTTGGGTTGTTTGGTTATTTTGGTATTGAACTGCATGAGCTCTTATTTGTTTTGGAGACTAATCCTTTGTCCGTTGCTTCATTTGCAAATATTTTCTCCCATTCTGAGGGTTGTCTTTTCATCTTGTTTATGGTTTCCTTTGCTCTGCACTCTTTACTTAGGTCCGAT
Organism: Mesoplodon densirostris; assembly: GCF_025265405.1. Lineage (NCBI taxonomy): Eukaryota > Metazoa > Chordata > Mammalia > Artiodactyla > Ziphiidae > Mesoplodon > Mesoplodon densirostris. Next base: position 153,827,711 of record NC_082664.1, read on the forward strand.
TCACTTATTTTTGTTTTTATTTTCATTACTCTAGGCGGTGGGTCAAAAAAGATCTTTCTGTGATTTATGTCAAAGAGTGTTTTTCCTATGTTTTCCTCTAAGAGTTTTATAGTGTCTGGTCTTACATTTAGGTCTTTAATCCATTTTGAGTTTATTTTTTTGTATGGTGTTATGCAGTGTTCTAATTTTATTCTTCTACATGTAGCTGTCCATTTTTCCCAGCACCACTTATTGAAGAGGCTATCTTTGCTCCATTGTAAATTCTTGCCTCCTTTATCATAGATTAGATGACCATAGGTACATGGGTTTATCTCTCGGCTTTCTATCCTGTACCACTGATCTATATTTCTATTTTTGTGCCACTACCATACTGTCTTGATTACTGAAGCTTTGTAGTGTAGTCTGAAGTCAGGGAGCCTGATTCCTCCAGCTCCGTTTTTCTTTCTCAGGATTGCTTTGGCTATTTGGAGTCTTGTGTGTTTCCATACAAATTGTAAAATTTTTGGTTCTAGTTCTGTGAAAAATGCCATGGGTAATTTGATAGACATTGCATTGAACCTGTAGATTGCTTTGGGTAGTAAAGTCATTTTCACAATATTGATTTTTCCAATTCAAGAACATGGTATATCTCTCCATTTGTTTATGTCATCTTTGATTTCTTTCATCAGTGTTTTATAGTTTTCTGAGTACAGGTCTTTTGCCTCCTTAGGTAGTTTTATTCCTAGGTATTTTATTCTTTTTGTTGCAGTGGTAAATGGGATTGTTTCCTTAATTTCTCTTTCTAATCCTTCATTGTTAGCATATAGGAATGCCAGAGATTTCTGTGCATTAATTTTGTACCTTGCAACCTTACCAAATTCACTGATTAGTTTTAGTGGTTTCCTGGTGGCATCTTTAGGATTTTCTATGTATAGTATCATGTCATCTGCAAACAGTCAGAGTTTTACTTCTTCTTTTCCAATATGTACTCCTTTTATTTCTCTTTCTACTCTGATTGCCGTTGGTAGGACTTCCAAAATTTTGTTGAATAATAGTCGCCAGAGTGGGCATCCTTGTTTTGTTCCTCATCTTAGAGGAAATGCTTTCATTATTTCATCACTGACGATGATGTTTGCTGTGGGTTTGTAATATATGGCCTTTATTATATTGAGGTAGTTTCCCTCTATGCCCACCCCTGAAGAATTTTTATCATAAATGGGTGTTGAATTTTGTCAAAAGCTTTTTCTGCCTCTATTGAGATAATCATATGATTTTTATTCTTTAATTTGTTAATATGGTGTGTCACATTGATTTTGTGTATATTGAAAAATTCTTGCATTGCTGGGATAAATTCCACTTGATCTTGGTGTATGATCCTTTTAATGTGTTGTTGGATTCTGTTTGGTAGTATTTTGTTGAGGATTACTGTGTCTATGTTCATCAGTGATATTGGTCTGTAATTTTCTTCTTTGCGATATCTTTGTCTGGTTTTGGTATGAGGGTGATTGTGGCCTCGTAGAATGAGTTTGCAAGTGTTCCTCCCTCTGCAGTTTTCTGGAAGAGTTTGAGAAGGATGGGTGTTAGCTCTTCTCTAAATGTTTGATAGAATTCACCTGTAAAGCCATCTGCTCCTGGACTTGTTTGTTGGAAGGTTTTTAATTACCATTTCAATTTCATTACTTGTGTTTGGCTTGTTTATATTTTCTAATTTGTCCTGGTTCAGCCTTGGAAAGCTCTACCTTTCTAAGGATTTGTCTGTTTCTTTCAGTTTGTCCATTTTATTGGCATACAGTTGCTTGTAGTCATCTCTTATGATCCTTTGTATTTCTGTGGTGTCATTTGTAATTTCTCCTTTTTCATTTCTAATTTTACTGGTTTGAGTCCTCTCCCTTTTTAAATTTTTATTTATTTATTTATTTATTTTTGGCTGCATTCAGCTTCATTGCTGCAGGCAGGCTTTCTCTAGTTGCAGAGAGCGGGGGCTACTCTTCATTGCAGTGCATAGGCTTCTCATTGCGGTGGCTTCTCTTATTGCAGAGCATGAGCTCTAAATGCATGGGCTTCAGTAATTGTGGCATGTGGGCTCAGTAGTTGTGGCTCACGGGCTCTAGAGCACAGGCTCAGTAGTTGTGACACATGGGCTTAGTTGCTCCGCGGCATGTGGGATCTTCCCAGACCAGGGCTTGAACCCGTGTCCCCTGTACTGGTAGGCAGATTCCTAACCACTGTGCTACCATGGAAGTCCCCCTTTTCTTATATATAAATTTATTTATGTTTGGCTGCGTTGGGTCTTCATTGCTGTGCATGGCTTTCTCTACTTGCAGCGTGTGGGGGCTACTCTTCATTATAGTCCACAGGCTTCTCATTGAGGGGGCTTCTCTTGTTGCGGAGAACGGGCTCTAGGCATGCGGCCTTCAGTAGTTGCAGCACACAGGCTTAGTAGTTCTGCCTCGTGGGTCCTAGAGTGCTGGCTCATTAGTTCTGATGCACAGGCTTAGTTGATCCACAGCATGTGGGATCTTCCCGGACCAGGGCTTGAACCCATGTCCCCTGCATTGGCAGGCAGATTCTTAACCACTGAGCCACCAGGGAAGTCCCCTGTATCTTTTTTTTGTGATGATTCTGGCTAAAGGTTTATAAATTTATCTTCTCAAGGAACCAACTTTTAGTTTTATTGATCTTTGCTATTATTTTCTTCGTTTCTATTTCATTGTTCTGATCTTTATGATTTCTTTCCTTCTACTAACTTTGAGTTTTCTTTGTTCTTCTTTCTCTAGTTGCTGTAGGTGTAAAGTTAGTTGTTAATTTGAGATTCTTCTTGTTTCTTGAGGTGAGCTTGAATTGCTATAAACTTCCCTCTTAGAACTGCTTTTGCTGCGTCCCATAGGTTTTCGATCATCATGGTTTAGTTGTCATTTGTTTCTAAGTATTTTTAAATTTCCTCTTTGATTACTTCAGTGATCTCTTGGTTATCTAGCAGCGCACTGTTTAGTTTCCATGTGTTTGTGTTTTTTACAATTTTTTTCCCTGTAATTGATTTCTAATCTCATAGCATGTTGGTTGGAAAAGATGCTTGGTACAATTTCAATTTTCTTAAATTTCCCAAGGCTTGGTGTTTGACCCAAGATGTGATCTATCGTGGAGAATGTTCTGTGTGCCCTTGAGAAGAAAGTGTATTCTGTCACTTTCAGGTAGAATGTCCTATAAATATCAGTTTAAAAAAACTGTCTGGTCTATTGTGCCATTTAAAGCTTGTGTTTATTTATTTTCTGTCTGGATGATCTGTCCATTGGTGAAAGTGGGGTGTTAAAGTCCCCCACTATTATTGTGTTACTGTCAATTTCCCCTTTTATGGCTGTTAGCATTTGCCTTATGGATTGAGGTGCTCCTATGTTGGGTGCATAAATATTTACAATTTTTACATTTTCTTCTTGGATTGATCCCTTGATCATTATGTAGTGTCCTTCCTTATCTCTTGTAACAGTCTTTATTTTAAAGTCTGATATGAGTATTGCTACTCCAGCTTTCTTGTGATTTCCATTTGTATGGAATATCTTTTTCCTTCCCCTCACTTTCAGTCTGTATGTGCCCCTAGGTCTGCAGTGGGTCTCTTGTAGACAGCATTTGTACAGGTCTTGTTTTTGTATCCATTCAGCCAGTCTGTGTCTTTTGGTTGGAGCATTTAATCCATTTACATTCAAGGTGATTATTGATATTTATGTTCCTATTACAATTTTCTTAACTGATTTAGGTTTGTTTTCGTGGGTCTTTTTCTTCTCTTGTGTTTCCCACCTAGAGAAGTTCCTTTAGCATTTGTTGTAAAGCTGTTTTTGGTGGTGTTGAATTCTCTTAGCGTTTGCTTGTCTGTAAAGCTTTTGATTTCTCCATCAAATATGAATGAGGTCCTTGCTGGGTAATCTTGGTTGTAGGTTTTCCCCCTTTCATCCCTTTAAATATATCCTTCCACTCCCTTCTGGCCTGCAGAGTTTCTGCTGAAAAATCAGCTGATAACCTTATGGGGATTCACTTGTATGTTATTTGTTGTTTTTCCCTTGCTGCTTTTAATATTTTTTCTTTGAATTTAATTTTTGTGAGTTTGATTAATATGTGTCTTGGTGCGTTTCTCCTAGGGTTTATCCTGTATGGGACTCTCTGTGCTTCCTGGACTTGGGTGACTATTTCCTTTCCCATGTTAGGGAAGTTTTCGACCATAATCTCTTCAAATATTTTCTCAGACCCTTGTCTTTCTCTTCTTCTTCTGGGACTCCTATAATTCGAATGTTGGTGCATTTAATGTTGTCCCAGAGGTCTCTGAGACTGTCCTCAAGTCTTTTCATTCTTTTTTCTTTATTCTGCTCTTTGGCAGTTATTTCCACCATTCTGTCTTCCAGCTCACTTGTTCTTCTGCCTCAGTTATTCTGCTATTGATTCCTTCTAGTGTATTTTTCATTTCATTTATTGTGTTGTTCATCACTGTGTTTGTTCTTTAGTTCTTCTAGGTCTTTGTTAAACATTTCATGTATTTTCTGAATTCGTGCCTCCACTCTATTTCCAAGATTTTGGATCATCTTTACTATCATTACTCTGAATTCTTTTTCAGGTATGTTGCCTATTTCCTCTTCATTTATTTGGTCTCGTAGGTTTTTACCTTGCTCCTTCATCTGTAACATATTTTTTTGTCGTTTCATTTTTTTGATGGGTGGGGCTGTGTTCCTGTTTTACTCGTTGTTTAGCCTGAGGTGTCCAGCGCTGGAGTTTGCAAGCAGCTGGACAAAAGCCGTGTCTTGTTGCTGAGATGAGGACCTTCGGGAGACCTCACTCTGATTAATATTCCCTGGGGTCTGAGGTTCTCTGTTAGTCCCGTGGTTTGGACTTGGTGCTCCCACCACAGGAGCTCAAGCCCAACCTGCCGGCTGGGAACCAAGATCCTGTAAGCTGTATGGCGCGGCAAAAGAAAAAAGAAGGGAAAAAAAAAAGAGTACAATAACAAAAAATAAAAAATTAAATTAGGAAAATAAAAAATATATTAGAAAAAATAAAAGTGAAACAGTAACAAAACAGAAGCACAAGAGCAAAAAAATAAATAAAAACAAAAACTGGAAAAGGCCTTAGCTGTGGGGGTGGGGCTTAGGCGGGGGCGGGGACCTATGCTAAGGACTTGTGCCACCGACAATGGCAGCATGGCCAGAGGGGTCGTTGGAGTGTGGAGTGTAGAAGTAAGGCCCTGGGTGGGGGTACGTGGACAGGGCTTTGGCTCAGTGCAGCTGGAGGGGCCCTCTGAGCGCAGAGGATCAGGACCAGGACCTCAGCAGGGTCCCAGGGCCCAAGTGGGCAGGGGAAATGCCGGCCGCATTCCCTTTTGATCCTCCCATCTCCCTAGGGTATCTCCCCAGGGTATCTCCCCATCCCCGTTGCTCCCCTCACCATGGGTGGGCCCCTCTGGGCATGGGAACCCCTCCTCTCCCCCAGCCACCCCTCCGGGGCACTGGTCCCAACCTGCCTCCACTTCTCCTCCCCTGTCCGCCCCCCTCCCATGTCCTACCTGGTCACTCAGGGGTTCATCCCATCCCCTTAGGTGTTCGTTGTCCCCCACCAGTGCCTGGTAGGTGCCCAGTTATGTGATTCAGTTATAAATATACAAATATCTATTCATTTTCAGATTCTTTTCCCATATAGGTTACTACACAATATTGAGTAGAGTTCCCTGCACTATACAGTAGATCCTTGTTGATTATTTATATACAGTAGTGAGTATATGTTAATCCAACCTCCTAATTCATCCCTCCCCTACCCTTTCCCCTTTGGAAACCATAAGTTTGTTTTTTAATTCAGGTATATTTATTGAAGATAAAAAACTAAAAATTAATAAAAGAGTAAGTGGATTTCCACAAATGGCTAACACAAATGCCTAAGTTTGTTTTTGAGGTCTGTGACTGTTTCTTTTTTGTAAATAAGTTCATTTGTATCATCTTTTAGATTCCAAATATGTGGTATCATATGATATTTGTCATTTTCTAACTCACTTCAATTAGTATACTTATCTCTAGGTCCATTCATGTTGCTGCAAATGGCATTATTTCATTCTGTTATGGCTGAATAGTATTCCGTTGGGTATGTGCACCACTTCTTTTATCCATTCATCTGTCGATGGATACTTAGGTTTCTCCCATGTGTTTGCTATTTTAAATAGTGCTCAATGGACATTAGGGTGCATGCATCTTTTGGGATTAATGGTTTTCTCCTTATGTATGCCCAAGTGTGATTACTAGATCATATGGTAGCTGTATTTTTAGTTTCTAAAGGAACTTCCATATTATTCTCCATAGTGGCTGTACCAGTTAACATTCACACCAACAGTGTAGGAGGGTTTCCTTTTCTCCACACCCTCTACACCATTTGTTTGTAGACTTTTTGATGATGGCCATTCTGAACAGCGTGAGGTGATACCTCATTGAGTATTGATTTGCATTTTTCTAGTAATTAGGGATGTTGAGCATCTTTTCATGTGTTTGTTGGCCTTCTGTATGTCTTCCTTGGAGAAATGTCAATTTAGGTTTTCTGCCCATTTTTTTATTGGGTTGTTTTTTTGATATTGAGCTGCATGAGCTGTTTGTATATTTTGGAGATTAATCCTTTGTCCGTTGATTCATTTGCAAATATTTTCTCCCATTCTGAAGACTGTCTTTTCACCTTGTTTACGGTTTCCTTTGCTGTGCTAAAAGCTTTTCAGTTTAATTAGGTCCCATTTGTGTTTTTCTCATTACTTCAGGAGGTGGGTCAAAAAAGATCTTGGGGCCTCCCTGGTGGCGCAGTGGTTAAGAGTCCGCCTGCCGATGCAGGGGATACGGGTTCGTGCCCCGGTCTGGGAGGATCCCATATGCCGCGGAGCGGCTGGGCCCGTGAGCCATGGCCGCTGGGCCTGCGCGTCCGGAGCCTGTGCTCCGCAACGGGAGAGGCCACAACAGTGAGAGGCCCGCATACCGCAAAAAAAAAAAAAAAAAAAAAAAAAAAAAAAAAAGATCTTGGTGCGATTTATGTCAGAGTGTTTTACCTATGTTTTCCTCTAAGAGTTTTATGGTGTCTGGCCTTATATTTAGGTCTTTAATCCATTTGGAGTTTATTTTTGTGTATGGTGTTAGGGAGTGTTCTAATTTCATTCTTTACACGTAGCTGTCCAGTTTTTCTAGCACCACTTATTGAAGAGGCCGTCTTTGCTTCATTGTATATCCTTGCCTCCTGTTATAGATTCGGTGACCACAGGTGTATGGGTTTATCTCTGGGCTTTCTATCCTGTTCCATTGATCTGTATTTGTTTTTGTATGAGTACCATAGTGTCTTGATTACTGTAGCTTTGTAGTAGTATAGTGCTAAGTCAGGGACCCTGATACCTCCAGCTCCATTTCCCCCCCCCTGCCCCCACCCCACCAAATTGCTTTGGCTACTCAAGGTATTGCCATACAAATTGTAAAATTCTTTGTTCTAATTCTGTGAAAAATGCCATTGGTAATTTGATAGGGAGTACACTGAATCTGTAGATTGCTTTGGGTAGTACAGTCATTTTCACAACATTGGTTCTTCCAGTCCAAGAACATGGTATATCTCTCCATCTGTTTGTGTCATCTTTGATTTCATCAGTATCTTATACTTTGCTGCGAGCATACAGGTCTTTTGCCTCCTTAGGTATGTTTATTCCTAGATATTTTATTCTTTTTGTTGCAGTGGTAAATGGGATTGTTTCCTTAATTTCTCTTTCTGATCTTTCATCGTTAGTGTATAGGAACGCAATAGATTTCTGTTTGTTAATTTTGTATCCTGCAACTTTACTAAATTCATTGATTAGCTCTGGTAATTTTCTGGTAGCATCTGCACGAATTGCAGATTAAATCCCCACAATCGGCCCATGTTATGTTTTTCTAAAAACTGTAAGGGAGGAGACAAAACCATATACAGGTTGGCCCTAAGGAACACAAATAAACACATACATCCACATACACTTACAGGCACAGTGGGAAGACTCCACCTGCCCCCCCTTCTCCTGCTCTGTCTTCTGCCAGGATGCACTGGCAACAGGGGCTCACTCCAAATCCCCCACCCCCACCAGGACCAATGTGGCAGCAGGCAACTGGGTGATGAGGATCAGTGTGCAGGATTTTAAACTAGGATTATGAAGTTAAACAATACTAGAAATAGTGGGCAAACAGACCAAACCAGCACTTTATTTTAAAAAGTTTTATTCTGCAGATTTAGAAATTTGAGATTTTTTTTTAATAACTGCAAAAGAAATTCAGTCACACCTATTGATTGATTAACAGAATGTAGTGGTGTATTATCTAAACAGAAATTGTGCTGATGTGCCGTAATAAATTGTCTATTAGTAAAAAAATACACTTTAGGGCACAGCATCATATCACAAATTACAATAGGGATACTTCGCAAGAATTTATTCAAACTAGAGAATTCTGAGTAACTGTATCTTCTGAATGCAGCATTTAAAAATGTAACAACTCTGTGCATTCTTTTTCTTAAAAAACTGACCTTGTGTGTGTCATAGAAATGCTGCTTTATTGCTGCAGAGGTCAAAGTTCAAGGCTCAAGAGGTACAGGAGAGAATACAAAGGTAGCCTTAAGAAACTTGGTTTTGTTTATGTATAAAAAAGGTAAAGTTTATAAAAGTTAATTTACAAACCAAGAACAAAGTGGAATGCACGCCTTATGTACAAGCATCCTTAAAACATCAAAAGTTTTTAAATGCATAGCCAAAAAAAAAAAACAAAGGAGAGAGAAAACAACCACTGCCCCTTGCCAAACAAACAAAACAAAAAAAACCCCACCCCAAACCACACCATTATTTTCTTCTGGGTGATTACACATTTCTGAAACCACCAAATCCACAATTCACTCAATCTTTTCATGATACAGTATCTAGATGTGCACAAAAGCCATAAAAACTTAGTAATACACAGAATGATCTAAGAATTAAAAACACGAGGGTAAGGCATTCCTGCTGGTTAGTATGTCTATGGTGATATGGTTAACTTACAGATCCAAAGAGGCCACAGAACCAGTCTCACATGCTTTGGTGTCCTTCCCTAAGAAAAATGAGTTTTCATATACAGTAAGTAATTGTCTTCACTTGCCCCGCCCCGGCAAAAAAAAAAAAAAAAAAAAAAGCTATAAATTCCCCTTGCTGTACATTTCTGTTAAATCCACTACACTGGTTATACATTTGAGGTGCTTTTTAAAAACGTGTGATTACCTCATGCATAATAAAAATGTGTATGCCAGGCCAGGGCCATAATAAAGTCTGAAACAGTGTACTTTAGAAAGAACAGAACTCAAATGCACCCCATTTACTGGCTGGTATTTTAACGGAAATCAATATGTGAAGTTAAGCAGTGACCATACAAAAGTACAAAACTCATTACAAAGCATCACTTCTTGGAGCCCGTAGCCAACACCAACCCCCAACATGCAGCAGGCAGCATGTTTCTCAAGAACGATTCAGGGGATGTTCACTCAGCCTCTCCAGTTCAAACAAAGTGTGTGATACTAACACACTGCAGTATCAATTCTAGGAAAGGTATAATACTTGATGGAGTGGTTCCATTTAGATTTAGTAAGTTTAACCCAGTTTCACATTATTTAACCAAGTTCCTATATTTTAAGAATTAAAAGTGGTCAATCAGGACAGAAACACAGTTTGCTCCAACAAGATAATTTGGATCTCCAGGAAGACACTTGTTTTGCCAGGTTTTAGGATCGCCTACGAGAGAAAAAAAAGTTCATGTCATTTCTGGTTGGTTAAACTGCTATCTGTAATGCTTTGCAATCATGGGACAAACACTAACATATATATATTTAGATACAATTTTCCTCTTCTTCAGCATACTGCACTTGTACCAAAACTCTTAGTGCTATATATATACTTCATTGGAGACCCACTGGAATCTAATGATCCAAAAGCTGTTGCAGATTTCTCTTTTATTTTTTATGATGTTTTCAAGTTCGAGCCCTTTAAAAAATGAATAAAAGTTAGGGTGATCATGTGCCTGGGACAGTTCCAGTTTGCCTGAGTCCAAACACTTATTAAGAGTACCCTTCTTGGGCTTCCCTGGTGGCGCAGTGGTTGAGAGTCTGCCTGCCGATGCAGGGGACACGGGTTCGTGCCCCGGTCCGGGAAGATCCCACATGCCACGGAGCGGCTAGGCCCGTGAGCCATGGCCGCTGAGCCTGTGCGTCCAGAGCCTGTGCTCCACAATGGGAGAGGCCACAACAGTGAGAGGCCCGCATATCGCAAAAAAAAAAAAAAAAAAAAAAAGAGTACCCTTCTTTCACTTTCATAAGTTTGGACTAGACAATAATTACGATTACCCCATTTGAGCTGAGTATGGTAACACCTTTCTCACACTTGACAGACCAAATGAAACCCTGAACATTCTGCAGAATTTCGGTTTAAGGAGCCTCCTCCCCTTTACAAAAAAAAAAAAAAAAATTCATTGAGACTGGGCCAGAGATTCTTAGCCCTGATATATAACACATTATGATGTATAACACATTCATGATGCTTCCAAAAGTCACTGAACTGAGTAAGACTGAAGCAGGGCCTGGGCTTTGGAGTTTTTAACCAGCTTTTAACCAGGTGATTTGAGATTTGCAGCTACAGCTAAGGAGCCCTGGCAGTGGACTCAACGTAAAGAAGGCTGGGACAGCCGTACATCTCTTGTGTCCATGGTAAGTGACGGTCAAAGCTGCTGCCTGTAAAGCAACAGTTCTCCACCAGGAGCAGTTCTGCCCCCTAGGGGACAATGTCTGGAGGCAATTTTGCTTGTCACAACTGGCATCTAGCGGGTGGAGGCCAGGGAGGCTACTAAACACCCCACAGGGCCAAGGCTGAGAAACCCTGCAGACTGTAAGCTGTCCATTACCTAAGCGACGTCTGAGTCATGGTGGGCTCAGCAGTTTAAAACAGAGGGGTTTAACTTCACAGATACACGTGGGCTTATGCAATACTGCAGATAAATTGTTTAGGCAATGAGATAGTTATGACAACTCTTGGGAAAAACTTTATCTTTAGGTTCAAAATTCTTTCCAATATACTAATAAATGCTTCTTGGAATTAAGTCAGTAGCTATCAAAATCTACCCTTGACTTTATAAAACAGAAATTTATAGTAGCAAAAGCATTCCGAAGCCACACAGAATTTACATAAAATTACATTTCTCTTCTAGGTGTACATACTCAAATTTAACACAGGAAAAAGTAAGTTGTTTCAATCTAACAAAATAACATGTTCTGTGGCACAAAACAAATTATATGAAGCATACTGATTTTTTTCATATATGGAAAAAATCCCTTCTAAAACAAGTAACGACAGATAGTTACTTTAAGGACTCTCAACCTATTTTGGGTTAGAGGACGATCACAGTCCACACTAAAACCTGACTTTCGGAATATGTTTTAAATGCAGTTTTATTAATGTTAATTCATTAGTTCAAACTAGGCTAATAAAATGTTTCTCAGTGGAGTTCCTGAAGAACTTTTCCCAGAAAATGGGGTACCTGTGAATATATATGTAATATTTTATGCTGGGTAATATTAAAATATGTTCTTTACACTGTAAAACTCTATTTCATACTGTACCAAACTAACACTGTATAATGCTCATCTGATGTATCAAAAATTCAGAAGAAATTTAAATTCTTTTTTTTCTACATCAGGTTCAATTAAAGTGTTCTATGCCATAAATATAGAAAGTTCTTGGCTTTAGTCTAACTGACTTAGTCACCCAAGGAAGTGAGAAATGTGAAAATGCAATGGAAGCTTTGAAATTATAATCTCGACAGCAAAAAGCCATTTTAAAAGTGTATTACAGAAGTTATTTTGAATTTTACATGGAAAAACCATGGCCAAGTATGATCACAGTGTAAGGTCTTTTATCTTTCAAGTTTCTCTAGTGTGTGTGCACCTACACACATACACCTACAAAGTATATACTTTGTAGACTGAGAAATAGTAACCAAAAATATTATTACATAAAGGAATCAAATCATTTTAGTATAAAGACGAAAATGCATATATATGTAGGACAATATCAATTCTCCCACCTCATCTTAAAAATTTTGACAGAATAATTTTGTTGAACACCAAGAACAGTCAACCTTTGGCCAAATCATCAACGTTTACAAGGCAGAAGCTTCTCTACCTTTCAGTTTTCATTTACAATATATGCACCACAAATAAACTCCAAAACACTGGTGATGCCTACAAGGCCACAGGAACAGAGGGAGGATCTGTGCACAGACTGCATGGGTAGCTCCGTCAGCCCAGGGGTCAATCAACGACAGTACCCAAAGCCCCCAAAGGACAGAGTGAAGACAGCATACCCGACGAGGAGTCGGATGATTTTAGAGCAAAAGACCAACCGTCAGGAGTCATGGACGCACAGTGTGGTAAGCGCAGCTCCACGGGCTTCAGGAACTTGAGGCCATGGGGCCCGCACATCACTAAGGGGCTCAGCAGGGTCTCACCTGGGGCGGGGGGAGAGAGGTTAGACAGCTGGCTTCCTTCTAGACCCACAGTTCTCCTCACCCTCCTTCTAACCATATGCTTTGAAGCCAAAGAGGTTAGTTTTCTGTAGTAGCACTGACCAAGAAAAATGTAACAGGCGCCACAGATGTAACTTAATATTTTCCAGTAGCCACATTAAAAAGGAACAGTTGAATTTTAATATTTTATATAACCCAATATATCCAAAACATTATTTCAACATGTGAGCAATATACTGAATCTTTGAAACTGGTGTGTATTTTACACTTCTAGCCCATTTCAATTAAAATAGCCACAATTCAAGTGCTAAATAGCCACAACGTTGCTGGTGGCTACTTCATTCAATCACAGTATTCTTATGGTATAAGACATACTCAAACATTTTACAAATGTTACTTTTATCTTGTGTTTTTAATGTTGTATTTGCTACAGACTTGGTTTAAGAGATTCACACAGGAGGGCCAACATGTTAGTATTCTGGCAAAATGTATGAAAATGAGCTAAAATAATGTATTTAAGGAAGCAAAGCACTGCTAAAATATTCTAAAAGAAGTTGCAGCATGGTTCATTATCATATCACCCTGACAGATCTGGAAGACTGTGAAAAATAAGAGCATTCCTAGATTCCTGAAGCAGCTCAGAAACACACACCGCAACAGCCGATGGGGATGCTTCCTCCTCTGCGGCGTGTTCACTTGTGCTAGGTCTGCGCAGTGAGGAAGACCTAACCCGAGAGCCTGACATTCCACCAGCAGGTGGCGGCACAGAGCAAGGCCTTTGGAGTGGGTGTTACCTAATCCATCTCTAGAGCTGCAAGGCAGGAACGACTCAAAGACAAATCTGGTGAGGTTGGCTAAGACTGGCTGGCAGGTCCAGGAGTGCCCAATGACCCGTCCCCTACTGCCACCGTCACAGTGAAGGTAGCACAGGCTCCCCTCTCCACAGTGCTCATTTGAGAGGCCCTCCCTAGTAGAAGGAACTTGAGGGCAGCCAGGGTGGGGGGAGAATAGAGGTCTAGGGTATCCTGTCTACTGAGCACAATAAGCTTTGAAGAGCGCACGGGGCAACTGGAGTTACTGAAACGAAGCAGGAAATCACACACTCACCTTTCTCCTTATCCAAAGGCGGGAGGATGCTGTTGTCTCGGCAGACCTTGAAATAGATTTCCTGCTCGACCCCCTCAGGTATGGCTCCTTGTGGGATAATTATACTAACGCCGGTCTCTATGGAGCTCAGCACCCCGCCGTTGCTGTTAAATACGCCGCGGGCAGTGGCCACCACGGTGTGACCATCCTCATCTTCATCCTCTTCTACAGCTGAGGGACTGAGAGTTCAGAAATGGCTAATGAGTACATTCCTAGTGACATACAGGAGCTTTCACTGCTAGTCTGGTCCGTGGTTTCATTCTATTTTTATCTCTGCATATAATCAAGCAGTTACTTACTTTAATAAGTTTTCAGTGACTGAGAGACTTTACTCACAGGGATAACTATGCATATTCTTCCTCAAGAAGTCAATGTCATTTTTATTATTTATTTATTTATTATTATTATTATTTTTGCGGTGTGCGGGCCTCTCACTGTTGTGGCCTCTCCCGTTACGGAGCACAGGCTCCGGATGCACAGGCTCAGCGGCCATGGCTCACGGGCCCAGCCGCTCCGCGGCATGTGGGATCTTCCCAGACCGGGGCACGAACCCGTGTCTCCTGCATCGGCAGGCGGACTCTCAGCCACTATGCCACCAGGGAAGCCCTCAATGTCATTTTTAAAGGTAACTAGTCAAGTTACCTTCATTACTGATTTTTGCAATCAGAACATGCAAAGCCTGATCACTGCTCACCCAATATTTTACATCCATGAAATTGGTGTTTTAAAACTGATGGCACATCATGGTTTAATTGGTAGCATGTTTTTTCCTTCTTAGTGATACGTAAGACAGTGGTGCATCTCACAACTGATGGCATCTTAGACCTGATAAAATACACTAATTAGGCTCGCTCTCTCCTGAGGATTTCTGGTGTGCATACTATGGCCTTCCCTCCCCACTCCCTAAGCACAGACGCCCAATTCCGTGAGGTAATAAAGACTCTGGTGTGGGCAATCGCTCATGAAGAGGAGTTGGTCCATTCACGCGGTTCACACAAAGACGCCCGAGGCAGAGGGGATGTGGTACCAATTCTCCTTCAAAAGTGCAGGTTCTCAGGACTTCCTGAAGCAAAGTTTTGAGCCAGGACTAAAGGTGAGCAGAAAGATGGGCCAAGAAAATGAAAGTAAGTGCAGGGAGCTGCGGCTTCACTCCTCCGTGGCCAGAGCGGTGGGCATGGGCACCGCAGGGCCCCTGTGAGGGGGCCTGCTCCTCCACATCCCCTGGCTGTCCTGTCCTTCCGCTCGGGAGGCAGCCTGCAGGTGGCCCGCGAGTACTTTCTGCGTCAGTGGCTTAGGGAGGTTTCTGCGTAGCCAGCACGGGTCTGGTCGGTCACTGTGCAGATGAGGGAAGGGGTGTAGGGAGCGCGGCTCCAGGCAGGCTGGCTTCATCTCATTTGCTCAGCCATCTGACCAAAACTATTAAGAAAGCTCTTTTTTAAACAACCATTTTGAGGTTATTACATCTTTACTTCTTTTCAAACTCACTGCTGAATAAACAGTGGATGAAGAATACAGATACTCTATTATTTTGGGGATATTCTCCAAACGTGCCTCCCCAGCTGGAGGTCAGAGGTCATGGGAAGCCAGGGCTGGTTAGGAGTCTGGCTCTGACGTCAGAAGTCAGACCAGTGGCTGGGTCTAGGCTCCCTGAGCACGGCTGTGTGACCCTGAAATACAGTGCCTCTCAGCCTAGGTTCTTACACAATGGAGATAATGAGCACCAGCGTTAATGCCTCCTGCAGAACCTTTAATCAGTCATTCCAACATTTTGGACAACACCATTCAGCTTAAAGTTTGAGTTGAAATCATCAGTAAGGTTCCCAAAACTACACCCAACTCATGTGAGAGACATCACCAGGCCAAGAAAAAGGCAAAAATCTTACCTCACAGGCACAGCTTTAGGCCCTGTGCTGATACTGTTTACTTGATATTTAGGCTTATTATCTGCGTGGACAGAGAACGTCTCAACTCCACTGTCAAACTCCGGAGGCTGCGTGGAACCGTGTGCTTTCACCAGAGTTTTCGGAGAAGTGGGGGCTTTGGAAGACAAGTCAGGTTTATGTGCAGTTTCACTCGTCAGGAGATTGTGACTGAATTTAGGACTTTCAAACTTGCGTTCAAATGGCCGCGCAGAACTTGTATATGGTTTTGGTGTGAATCGATTGTATGCTGGAGTGATCATTTTCTGAGTCTGTTCGGCCCCGTTAGCTGGGGCTTTATCTGGGAAACTTTTCTGGGGATAGAAAGCAGACTGGGCAGCATCTTCTCGGTTGGCTGGTCTGTAAGCTGCTGGCTTATTCTGAGATGGAGGTGGGTCTGGTTTGGACACTAAAGAGCTCTGAAAATCCAATGACATGGAATTACCTGAAAAACACACACATATAAGTACTTCAAAAACTTCCTGAAAACAGATACTGAATTACTATGTTGTACATCAAAACTAATACTATAAGTCAACTATACTTCAAAAAGAAAAACAATGAAGTACATTCGGTGGCTTGAACAAAAAAAGAATTACAAACCCATCTCTAACGGACTGTAATGGTTTGTGAGATGGAAAAGATGTTATAATGGGTCAAGAATAAAATCTATCCAGATAAGTAATTCATTCATGAAAGTATCAACAAGTGGTAATCTGTGGGAGACCGTGGTGACCATGTTAAACTAAGTTTTTAGGAATAAATCTTGAAACAACTTTTCATCCATACAGAAAACAAAAACCAAAACGCCCTTCCTGACACAAGTTCTAACAGTCATCTGATGTCCCCCTCATCTTAACCTGTCCTGGTGTCAGAGTCAATGACTGGGTCTGGGTCAGCAGTCTGAGGACAATCTTGACCCCTGGTGGCCGTGTGTGATGCTGAGGGGCCAGGAGGTAGCAGGGACACCTGGGACAGTGTTCATGTACCTGCTGCCTGGAGTCAGGGTCATGTGGCTGGGAGTCCTGGCCTCCAGAGACTGGCATCAGAGTGACCCCGCTCCAGTGTCCACAATAAATTAGAAACAGAATGACAAAACTGGCCATGTTAAATTAAAAAAAAATCAGTACTACAAAACTCACCATAATTAAAGTTAAAAAAGAAAAGTCACAGATTGGCAGAAGCTATGTACATGTATAACTGATTTAAAAAAAAATTAGGATCCAAAACCTATGAAGAATACCTATACATCCATAAGAAAGAATCAACCAATAGGAAAATAGGCAAAGACCTGAACAAGCAAAAACACAAGTGAAGACTAGACTAACCAGTAATCATACAATAAGATACTCAACATCACTATTAATAAAGAAAATGCAAAACAAAAACAAAAAACATCATTTCACATCCATTAAATTGGCAAAACTTACAAGTTTGGTAATGCCAAGCACTGGCAAAGATGTGGAATACCAGAAATTTCCATGTACAGATCTTCCTCGACTTCCCAGGGGAGGTTCAAAGTCAAAAATGTGCTTAATACACAGGACCTACCAGAACATCGTAGCTCAGCCCAGCCTCCCTGAACGTGCTCAGAATACTCTCACTAGCCTACAGTTGGGGCAAGATCATCTAACACGAAATATTATAATAAAGTGTTAAATATCTCATGTGATCTATTGAATACTGTCCTGTAAGTAAAAAACAGACTGGCTCTCTGGGTCCAGGACAGTTCAGAGTGTGTCAGTTATTCACCCCCGTGATGCAGCGTATGACTGGGGGCTCTTCTCACAGCAGCTGCCCAGCTTCACGAGAGATTGTATTGCTTATTGCTAACCTGAGAAAAGATCGAAATTCGAAGTAGTTTCTAGTGAATGTTTATCGCTTCTGCACCACGTAAAGTCAAACCGTCATAAGTCAGGGACCCTCTGTACCGCTGGTGGCAGTGCAACATAGCACCAACTGAATTCTATGAAATAATTAAGGAAAAAATCATATCAGTGCTATACAAACTCTTCCAGAAATGAGAGAAAGAGGGAACACATCCCAGCTCTCTTTCATGAAACTAGCACAACTCTGATACCAAAACCAGACAAGGACATTATAAGGAAATTATAAACCAAAGCTCCTTGTGAACATACTAAGATAACTTATTACAGAAACAGAATGAAGGAGACAAATCTTAGGATCATCTTAGTATGTTTGGCCCCCTGTATCTGCAGATGCCCAGTCCATGGACACAGAGGGTCGACTGTACTACACCAGTTACACAGGGGACTTGTGTATCCGCAGATTTCAGTGTGCATGGTGGGATGGGGGTGAAGTGGTGGTGGTGGGGGGGTCCTGGAATCAGCCCCCTGCAGATACTGAGGGACAATGTACATACAAGAAGAAAACAGTTGACAAAATGCTTTCAGCAAACTAGGACTAGAAGGGAACATTCTAAACATAATAAAAGGCACCTACAAAAAACCCTACAGCTAACATTGTAACGGTGAAACATTCAATCCTTTCTCCCCACAATGGGGAACTAACAAAAGATGTCTGCCACCATCACTTCAACTCAACATTTTACTATGGTGTCTCAGCCAGTGCAAAAATGGCATAAGGTTTGGAGAGTAAAAATTTAAACTTTATCTGCAGACATGATAGTGTGTAAAGAAAATCCTAACATAAAGTAATATCAAATTATACCCCTGGGATTGGACTCCTACATAAATACAGAGGAGCACTGTTTCTAGTGGCAAAACATCACCAGGAGATGGGTGAACTGTGGTGTATCCTTTGAAAGCACCAAATGAGAAGAGAGATGTTGGGAGGGTGGAGACAACAGTCCCTTCCAGGACGTCTAACGGCCGTGGAGCTGGGAAGGTGGCATGAGGCAGTGGCACTTGCTGGAAGGCAAAGGGAAGGATTATGGGGAAGGGGAGAGGAAGATGAAGGAAGCAGGACAGGGGTGAGAGGAGCTGGGCCAGTGGCCCGGGAAGAGACAGTTACTGCTCAGAGATGTGAAGGAGAAGACGTGGGTTCACACGCAGGGACGCCACCCTGAGGTGAGCGCTCTGGAGCTGATGGGATCTATCTCGATGAGCCTCCGCCACAGAACACAAATGCAAAGACGAGGTGCTCAGGGACACGTATTATGTGAAATTCTACAGCCGCCCTATGGCCGCCCTATATCCACGTGAGAAGACGGACATCACCATCATTTTTACAAACCACCATTCAAACATTTAGTTTTGGGTGTACTGGTAAACAAAAACAACTTTCAGCAATTAAGCTATGTTAAGGAGGCAGATTAAAATCTATTTAGCTAAAAGGCTTGTCCGATATAACTGTCATTATCATAAAAAGGAAGAAATTCTTTTAACAAAACCCCTTATTTTTCGCTGTTCTCAGCCCAGAGGTTTCGAGCACGTACTTTTTATCTTCTAAGTGTGAGTCTATTACAGTGGTCCTGCCAACTCCTGAGCCACCTACCTTCGCCGAGTGTCCCCTTGGTGTGTGAGTGGAGGCTGAGGGTGGTGCTAGGGCCAGGCTGGGCGGCCTGGCTGTACTGGGCAGGCGGCGGCGGAGGGGGTGGTGTGGCCTGCAGTGGGTCATAGCGCTTCTCCCCAAACGGCCTGTCCACAGCTTCAGCCTCAGCAGACTTCCCCCTGTGGAAAAATGAGGAAATGCCAACGCCTGCAGATGGATCCACATTTACAAAGCAAGTTCCCATTCTTCTAAGTATCCCTGAGTTTTTTTTTTTTAATTGAGAATTTCACAATTTACCCTTATGAGTATGGGTACTCTACCAAAATACACAAACGAGTTCAACCAGTCATCAGCACAAGAGATGTAAAGACAGCACAGGTATTTTAAGAATATTAGTAAAACATCCAAAAGATGGCAACCAAAAGGCAGATGAAATTCGGGGTATATTTGTACTATTCAACACTGTAGTCTACAAAAAATAGTAATGGCTGGTAGGTTTAATGATGTCTTCCAAATATTCTGAAAAATATTTATTGGCCCAAATCCTCATTAGATTCCCTTCTGGTGTAGTGCCTAAGAAGGCATGAAGCGCCAGCTTCTGGCACAGGCTAGGCACCACAGAAGGTGATGTCACGGGCCAGGGGCTGGCAAGCCCTTAGCCAAGGGCTGATAAGAAATGCTATCAGCTTCTTGGCCATACGGCCTCTGTCACAGCTATTCAAACTCTGCCCCAAAGCAGCCAAAAACAGCTTGTAAATGAAAGGGTACTGCTGTGTTCTGGACAGTTTTTTTACTTCAAAATTTGCCCTGGATTTACCAGATCCATTTTTTGTTTAGCAATTGCTACAGTAACAAATACTGTTTGATTTTTAAGGCTCATTTAAATCAAATTGTGAACACATGCTTATTTTTTCAGATTGCCAATTGTTAATATAGAACACGTAAAATTCACACAAAAGAAATCTTTTAAACAGGACCCATAGTTGCAACACTGCCCTCTGAGCTCTGCAGAGCCAAGCTGCACCAGCTTTACGTGCACACGCAGTCACACAGACACTTGGAATGTACTTCCACAGAAGACTACTGTTGCAGAGTCTAGTCATGATCAGCTTTAAAGCTGCGCCATTATCTCATTTTGGGTGTTTGGACTAAGCACTGAAGACGACGTTAACACCTGCAAGTGCACGTAATGCCAGTGCCACGGCGAGGGACCCTCACGTCACAGCCTCACACCAGTGCCCCGTCTTACCACATGACGCTCCTTTCCAAGTAGCCAGAGCTAGTATAAGAGCCAAGAAATCTAGGTGATGGCAAAGCAAGCGCAACAGAAAAATTAAAGAAAACGATCAATCTAAGTTTGCAGCAAACAGAACTCAAATGTCATTTTAAAGCATCAACCAAAAAACACACATCCACCATTTCAGCATACTTCAGTCTATAAAAGAAACCATCAAAAAAAAAAAAGACAAAACAAGAAACCATCACTGGCTCTCATTTAGCTCGGGACACCAGCAGCCGGTGGAGACATGGAACGCAGCTAGGCCCCGCCTGCCCACCCTCCACACATGGGGCTCTGGTGGGCAGCAGTGTGGCTAAGCTTCACTCCTTGGCCCGCTGCCCACTCCTGGTGCTGAACAAAGAAATGAAATAAAGCAGCGGGTTCTAAAGAAGTGGGGGCGAGTGCTCTGTTGAAAGAAAGGGGGCTAGGCACAGAAGTCCAGAGTGAAAACACAGAAGTGACGCAGCACCACAGCTAGCACGGTAAGGACACATGATCAACACGTGCTCCTTCAGAGCCTGACGCTGAGCCCCGAGGTGGGCAGAGCTGCCATGCTGACTCCCTTGGTCTCTACCTCTCTCATCTAATTATGCCACATGCACACAAAACCACCTAACGCCAATCTTAGGCTTAACTCTTGTAAGCTGAAAAACACCAACATGTGTCTTGAGACCTGGAAGTCTCATGGTAGGCTGCGTCTTCAGAGGTAGATATTCCAGTGACAGAAATCCCATTAGATGCCCTGAAGGAGACAACTCAATCTCTGAGCTGCAGCACGTGCACAGACCCAGATGGAGCCTGCTCTTCTAGCCCTGGCTTGGAACCCTGGCAACTCCTAACTTGTTTTGCAGGTGATGTCAAGGCTGCTGTCTCCTCACCTCTCCCAGCATCAATGTGGCTCAACAGACTGTAAGACTGGGTGACAGCTGCCTGCTTCTGGGGCACTTATCCTGTGCTATCAAAGACTTCTCCCTGCTCTAATGCCCACCATTTTTAAGGTTTGCTTTTAAGTGGAACAAAAGCACGTATTATCTGGAAGACGGTAACTTTGTTATTTCTATATTTTACCTTAGAGGATAAGGCCTGTAGGCAATCTATTGATGACAAACAGTAAATAGTTTTGAAATGTAAGACAAAGAGGGTCCCATATTTTAAACTATTTTCCAATTATTAAAGCTGTATTAATTGGGCAAAAGAGTAAAACAGAATTAGAAAGGGAAGGTATAGAAACAACTTCCTGCTGAGTCATCTTCTAGGACACTCGAGTCTCCTTTCCAACTCTCTAACCATTAAAAACCTATATGGGAGGGCTTCTCTGGTGGTGCAGTGGTTAAGAATCCACCTGCCAATGCAGGGGACATGGGTTCGAGCCCTGGTCCGGGAAGATCCCACATGCGGCGGAGCAACTAAGCCTGTGTGCCACAATGACTGAGCCTGTGCTCTAGAGCCCACGAGCCACAACCACTGAAGCCCACGCACCTGGAGCCCATCGTCTGCAACAAGACCGCAATGAGAAGCCCACGCACCACAACAAAGAGTAGCCCCCACTCGCCACAAATAGAGAAAGCCCTCGTGCAGCAAGGAAGACCCAACGCAGCCAAAAATAATTTTTTTAAAAAACCTTATTATATGGGAAAATGCAGCATTACTTTCATATACAAAGGAAGGAAAGGCATCCTAGTATCCATCTCAAGTTAGACTTTCTCACCCCATAACACTACCAACAGTAAACAGTAATATCAAACCGAGTCTGCAGTGAATCTACAGAGACAGACGTGATCTCTTTCTCATGGGACCTCTGCCCAGCAAACACTGGTTCCTCCCAGGGCTGTGGACGTGAGAAGGAGCACGCCGGGGCCTGTGCTGAGCCTTGGTCACTCCACATGGAATGACTGAGCCCCTCCACCGCCAAGTGCTCGGCAGTGTTCTAGACCATGTCTGAAAGCTATACGTCAGAGATATATTATTGAGTCTTCTCTCTAGAGAACAAGATTCACACAAAACCAAAAATGCCTTGTCATCGGATTACCTAGCAAAACTTTTACTTTTTAGACCTAAACGTATCCTGTTAAGGCTGTATTCTATTTACCAAGTATGTAAAGGGATAAATAAAATCTCTCTTTAAACTGGACTCCCTTCTGAGAGGAATGAATATGTTTAAACGGCTTCAGTCAAAGTGGTGACACCCTTCCATCTCACGGAAGGTGAGCTCCTCAGGCTCCACGCCCGGCTCGTCCTGGTCTGGACTCTCTCCAGTTGCACTGGGCACCCCTCTAGGCTTGTGTTAGGGGAGGCTCACAACACTCGTGCAAGACTGTCTGCTTCAAACAGAGCCTGCACTGCACCACTCACAGTTCGCAGCTGTGTTTCTCATAAACTGCTTTCTTCCGTAGACAGAGATTTAAATGGATAACAGTGGAAAAGGTTTTAAATCTTCACTTTAAATGATGTCTTAGAAGGCAAGTGGTAATTAAAAGTAGGTTTTTAGGGACTTCCCTGGTGGCACAGTGGTTAAGAATCCGCCTGACAATGCAGGGGACACAGGTCCGAGCCCTGATCCGGGAAGATCCCACAAGCCACGGAGCAACTAAGCCCGTGCACCACAACTACTGAGCCTGTGCTCTAGACCCTGCAATCCACAGCTACTGAGTCCGCGCACCTAGAGCCCGTGCTCCGCAACAAGAGAAGCCACCGCAATGAGAAGCCGGCGCACCGCAACGAAGAGTAGCCCCCACTCGCCGCAACTCGAGAGAGCTCGCGCGCAGCAACGATGACCCAATACAGCCATAAATAAATAAATAAAATTTTTTTTAAAGTAGGCTTTTAATATTAGAGGTTTTAAAGTATATTCTAAAAGAATTTTCACTGATCAGCAAGTAACAAATGATATGTTCAGACAGTCCGAAGCATCTAATTCAGTAAAGATCTTCATGCTTTTAAACTTAGGCACAAAAGTGATTTGTGGTTGCTTTTTAATGTCTCATCTTGGCTATGCAGAACTACAGTCCTAGTTATTCACTCAAACACTAATGCAGGTATCCCCAGGGAGATTATCTAGATGGGCCCTTCTCAAGAGGACTTAACAGCTTCCCTGAGCTCCGAGACCACTAGCATTTCCCTTCCTGCCCTGCAGACTTAGGACTTGCTCAGCCCGGCCCCACAACTGCGTAAACAAATCCCTTGTAATAAATCCACATCTATTTCCATTCTTGTGGGCCTGTTCTGCTCAAGTATGAACCCACCTGTGCCTGTGTGGGTTTATATTCCACTCTCAGAACCAAATTCACCATCAGTCAGGGTTCAACCAGCGGCAGAACCAGAATGGGATACGAACTCATGCAGGCACATGTGGGTTTGTAGTTTGTACCCCAACAAAACACACAAGAAAGAAAAACAAAAAACCCAGTAGACAAGCAAACAGAAGGGAGCAGCACAGACAGGAAAAAGACAGCAGGAACTTGGGGCTCAGTCCTAGCTCTGCCCCTGTCACGGCCCCTCGCTGGAGCTTGGGTTCCTCATGTTTACAGCTGGACCAGAAATCTCAAAAGCCCCCTCAAGCTCAAACAATAATAAAAGACAAGTTTTTTCTTGCCTTGGAAAAAAATTTTAAATACTCTTTAGTATCGTCCCTCAATGTCACTCCCCAACATAACCCTACTTTTTTTTTTTTTTTTTGCGGTATGCGGGCCTCTCACTGCTATGGCCTCTCCCTCTGCGGAGCACAGGCTCCGGACGCGCAGGCTCAGCAGCCATGGCTCACGGGCCCAGCTGCTCCGCAGCATGTGGGATCTTCCCGGACCGGGCACGAACCCGTGTACCCTGCATCGGCAGGCGGACTCTCAACCACTGCGCCACCAGGGAAGCCCTAACCCTACTTTTATATTTAAAAAAACAAACACAGAAAAGAAGGATGAGAACGTGTACTGCACAGAAGGGAGAAACTCTTAAAAATCAGGGTCTTAACCGTTTACCCTCTCTTACCTCAAAACGCTTTGATTTCAAAATCCTTTGATTTTAACATTTTTTTAATGCAAAAAATTTACATATCTGACACTAGAGTCTAAGAACAAAAAACACACATCCCAGAGCTAGACAGAACACACACTGCTGAAATGCTAAGAGCCTACAGAAGTCATGTATTACATAGTTAACTATTTTCCTTCAAAATATACTGAACTTAGGACTTCCCTGGCAGTCCAGTGGTTAGGACTCTGCACTTCCACCACAGGGGCAAGGGTTTGATCCCTGGTCAGGGAACTAAGATCTCACATGCCATGCAGCAAGGCCAAAAAACAAAACAAAACAGAACAAAACAAACACACACACACACACACACACACACACACACACACACTGAACTTTGTGTGATTAACTCCACTTTATGTTTCATCTTATTTTTAAAAGGTAAGTCTTAAACAAAATAACTCACTTGGAAGAGTAACTAGAAAACTGTGGCTGACTCTGAGAATGAACCGGCTTGGCGGGCTCTGAGAGGTGGCTGGCAGGGACATGTGCAGAAGGCTTGCTCTCAAAACTTCTTCGATCAAAGTAGGAGAGCTGTTTTCGATAGTATTCTTCATCTTCCTCAGGATCATAATGATTTGACCGAACAATGTCTTCAGGCGGCTTCATTTGAGGTTTTTGCGGTTCGGGGATCCTGATAATGAATGATAAATGGAACAACTTTTGAGAAGTTAATTTGACAAATAAAATGGAATACATAAGTTTCACCTTGACCTTCCACTGACTGCTGTGATTACTCAGGATCTGGCTGAGCAGTGCAGCAGTCAAGGTGGACATTCCCAGTCCCATGTCCTCATACATTATACTCAATGGCAACACTCTCCTGGCCCGTGAGTCCTAAACACAACCTACTACTGAGCTTGAGAGTGACCTGGTTAGAAGCAGCTCATCAGAAAAAGAAAAGTAAGCCAGACAGTGGAGGGCTTCCTCAAGTACATGCACCATCGTCAGCAACAATAAAAACTGAGAGCTGAAGAACTTTACAGCAGGATCAATAAATGATCCTCATATAAGGAAAGAGCTCGACATGTCCAAAGTTCCAGAGGACACAGGAAGCACATGGGGAAGAAAGTACATTATCAGCAAATTAAGGCACTGTTACATAGGCCCTAGTTAGCAAATTTCAGAAACCCTGCATCAAAAATGGATAAACTTAAATATGTTTCACCAAGAAGGGGGGCTAAGCTTTCAGTTATTACATGTTTACTCTGTGTAGAAGAGCTTATTTGCTAGTGATCCCAGCTAAAGGAGACATCACAGTAGTTTACATTTTCATGAAGAGCACTAGACATTAAAATCAGAGGAAAATGGGGCTTCCCTGGTGGCGCAGTGGTTGAGAGTCCACCTGCCGATGCAGGGGACACGGGTTCGTGCCCCGGTCCGGGAAGATCCCACATGCCGCAGAGCAGCTGGGCCCGTGAGCCATGGCCACTGAGCCTGCACGTCCGGAGCCTGTGCTCCGCAGCGGGAGAGGCCACAACAGTGAGAGGCCCGTGTACCGCAAAAAAAAAAAAAGAAAAAAAAAATCAGAGGAAAATGTACATGTTAGACAGTAGTTCCTCTTTATTAAAAGCACAAATATAAGCAAATGAAACATATTAGGCCAAAGAACTGTATTCAAATGCAGCCCGTCAACTTAGCAGCAGCCAGATCGGGCCACAGCTAAGAGCACAGCTGGCAGGTTCCTCTTCCAACAACTCCTGTCAGCCTCAGCCTCATCCCTCCTGGCGCTTTCTAAAGGATTAAGTTTAGTTATCTCATAGCTATCTGAGTCTGTTTCCTCACCCCTAAAAACTAACAGTTTGCACGTCCAAAAGCACTATTAAACTAAAAAACACAGTCCAAAAGTTAGGGCTTTAAAAACTGTACTTTAGCCATTTGCTAGAGAAATATGTGTTCGAAAGATTTGTTAACTGAAAGAATAACAAAGATGTGTTACAGAAGGTATAATAAATAAAGCTCTTTACCTTTCCTTCTAGGACCACTGTTTTAACTGCAGAAGCTGGAGGAGTTCTCCTAAGGATAAGAGAGACCTCTGCCTTCCCCGCCTCCGCTCTACTAAGAGGGCCACACTCCCAGTCAGTTGTAGGCCACAAGCCCACAAAGCACCCACCTGTGCAGTGTTCTGTCGTGTTCAATGAGCTGATTCTGAGCAGGGGCTTTAGGACCCAGGACGGGAGCACCTGCAGGTTTAGACGTGACCTCTGGAGGCTGCAGAAAAATAAGACACACGAGCCTCAGGGAGAGATCATGAGAAAACAGGCTTCGTTTAAGGGGGAGGGAACATTATGAAGCGTTACACACAAGTCACAGAATGTGCTCTGCATGTGAGGCAGGAGACACAGTCACGTATTTACCTTGAAACCAGAGTTATGGTTTTCATCCTTCTTGTTCTCCACTGATGCAGACCTTTTGTTTTCAAACATTTTCACTCTGGTGAGCACTGACTGTGGCTTCATTGCTGGGTCTTCCTCTTCCTCGGCCAGAGCTGGGGGTGGAGGCAGTGGTTTGGTACTTGCGGGCGGCACTTCTGGCTTGTGCTGGGGCGGGACAAGGGCAGCACCGTGGAGAGGCTCGTAGTGGCCTGGGCCTGCTTTGGAGGTGAAGCCTTGGGGCGGGGCCTGCTCATAACTCCGTGGGTACTGGTCAAAATACTGCTTAGGCTCGGACGCCTTGGGGCCTGTGGAGGAGTAGGGCTGCGCGTCTGGCCTGTACCTCCCGTGCA
This sequence comes from Mesoplodon densirostris, assembly GCF_025265405.1. Lineage (NCBI taxonomy): Eukaryota > Metazoa > Chordata > Mammalia > Artiodactyla > Ziphiidae > Mesoplodon > Mesoplodon densirostris. The sequence goes on from NC_082664.1 coordinate 153,854,801, forward strand.
CGTCAAACCCAGGAGCGGGCTGCTCTTCGTGCCGCAGGGTGGAGGTCCTGAGTGGCGGGTCGTAGCGTGGTCGGCTTTCATAGGACAGAGGGGTTGGCTCCTCAAAACGTGGGAAATACCCTCGTTCTGAGGACTCCTCGGGATGCTGTCTGGAGTCCAGGTCTCGCGGGTGCTGATTATCAAAAGAAGGCCGGGGCTGGTACGGCTGTTTGTCATCATAATAGGACCACTGTTCCTCATACGCAGGGATGCGGTCGTCATAGCGCACACGATGGTCATAGTTTCGAGGAAACTGGTCCGCGTAGTTTGAGGAGTCGTATCTGTAGGCAGGCTGCTCCAGGTCCCTGCTGGCCTGTCTCTCTGCGTATGGGGGCTGCGGCTCATAGCTCAGACTGGGCTCCTTGTCTAGCCTCTGCCCTGGGTGAACAACAGCTGGCTGCTTCAAAACATGGTTCTGTCTCATCACTTCCTCAGGATAGGGATCCTTCCTATATACCTGTATAAAAAATTCACGTGTAAGGACACAGGCTTATTTCAAATTCTAGTCTATTTTAAGAGACAAACTATGATTTAATATGTAAAAATGGCATGTTCTACCATTTATTACCAGGACAGAAACAGATTAGTGGAGAAAGCCAGTTTAAGTGAAAGCTCAAAATTTACAATGCAAGTAGGGGCTTTTACTTTTCAGCATGTTATCAATACTAAATGAAAAGTGAGTTAAAGATATTTTAACTTTTTAATTATTAAGTTTAGTAGAAAATTAATGCACTGAACTGTTGATTCCACTTGATTTGGACACTGAAAATAAAATCAAAAAGAAGTTTATGGACACCATAACTTACAAAACATAAAGAAGTTTAAAATGGGTCTGAACTATAGATTAAGAAATTCTGACCACCTAGAGGGGTGGGATAGGGAGGGTGGGAGGGAGACGCAAGAGGGAGGGGATATGGGGATATATATATACATATAGCTGATTCATTTTGTTATACAGCAGAAACTAATACAACACTGTAAAGCAATTATACTCCAATAAAGATGTTTAAAAAAATAAAAATAAAAAAGAAAGAAAGAAAGAAATTCTGGAAGATTCTGAAAGCCAAACATTAAAAAAATAATAAAAACATTAAGTACCAATCCCAATTAAAAGGCCTATTTTATATCACTGGAAGCCATGCAAATTATAGAACCGAAATGATTTGTACTGATTTGAAAACACTATGGTGCATAAGCCCACAGTAAAAAGCAAAAGGAACACTTAAAGGGCAAAGCAAACATGATCATGTGCTAGACTGATGGAGAGCAACAGATTAGCGCAACACTGCAGCACAGGTACCTTTGCTGGATCTACATGCGACGACAATGATGGCTCTTGACCTCTTAGCATTATGTGAGCTGCCTCAGTGCGTGGTGCTCTTAAAGAATCAGCTTGTGGTGAGTCAGAGGTGAAAGGAGCTGGGGTGGGCTCCTCCAGTCTGACATTAGTTAAGTTTACATTAGGATTAACAGCAGAGGTTGATGATGCTGGGTTTGTTTCAGGCGAAAGGTAAGGGCCTGGAGATGAGGCTTCTGCTTTCTGTGAAGTGTTTAAAATATTTTAAATATAGTGTTTCTGTTTACTGCTAACTTCCCACTTCCATTTATAGTGGCTGATAGACATACATTTTAAGTGTGCTGAATAACAAAACTATGACCTCATGTCCTGAATTTTTTTAATTTCAGTATACTGCTGTCTAAGATAAACACACAAAGTTTAGAATTAAGTCCTTGGTATTCTCAAGTTGAAATTAAAGATTAATTCTTAATCTGGAGAAAGGACAATATATTTTTTAATTCAATCACCACATCCTAGACTTTAACAATGCACCTCTAACTGCAAAACGTTGAATGCTTGCTGCTTACCTGTTGAGAGGCTGTTTTAAGTCCAGGGGAGTCTATTCTATGAACTGGCTGTGGCTGCGCTTGTGGTGAGTAAGGAGGATATGTCTGGTGGTCATGATGCATTCCAGAGGAGTCCTCTCTGACAGGCTCAGAGGACCGTGTAATGGCAGACTCCGGGGGAGTCCCCACCTCATCATTAAGAGTCTCATCTAGTTCTTGATCAGTGTAGGCCCCGCCTTCTGTATCTGTATCTTCATAGTCAGAAGTATGTCTACTGTCCGTGCTATACATTGAGTATTCACTACCTGGGGCTGACAGGTAGGACAGACGATCATCATGCAAATCAAGGTCATCACTTGTAGCACCATCCGCCTGGGTCAAATAGAAGTAAATTAAAAATTTATTCAGTAGTTCTTTAAGAGATGGCCTTTATTTTACAAGGGAGACTGAAAAGGATACTTTTCTTTGGAGAAATCACATCTGTTTCTTGAAACTTCTGGTGAGGAAAGGTCAAGAAGATAGTACAAGCACACATGCAGACACACAGAGAATCCTTTGAGATCTGAAGGGCTTGGATGAGTGGAACGTCGGCTGGCTGGCCGTGACAAAGCCCCAGAAGACAGCGAAGGAGCCCTGGCCCCACTCTGATTTTGAAACCTAGTCAGTCACTAGCTTGTCAGCCCAGAGCAGGGTGAAGAGGGAGAATGCTGCCAGACCAAGCTCACAGAAACAAAGACACAGTGACTGACAGAACAGCGCACGTGAGAATAACCAGGAAAATAAACGCCACAGTTCAAGCTGAACAAGAGCTTATGTATATATAAAATCTATATATTAAGAAAACAACTTCTTTAAAAAGTTGGTATTTGGCCCTAGAGCTTTATAAAACACAACAGAAAAGCATCATCTAAGTGCTGGTTGCCTAATTAAACTAAGAACTTTTAAAAATTATTCTTCACAGATGGATACAGAGAGGGAAATGCAGTTATGACTCTCTTTTACAGACAATTAAGAGCTGAGTTAGCCTTCAGTCTGCACTGATTATCTTCTGAGCAGACCAGAAAGAACAGAAGTATTTGAGGGAAAGGGAAGTACAGTGCTGCAGTCAACAGGCTGTCATGGATACTAATTTGAAGCTAGTGCCCGTATTACACACAACAGTTCCAGAAGACGCTGCCTGGACCCTGCACCCAGAGAGGCACGACAGCTGGAGGATCCAGAACCCAGAATTCTGACGGCATGGACTGAAGGATAAACAAGGCTCGAGCCGCCTGAATGGTGCTTCCCCCACAGTCCCAAATCCTGGCTCTGCAACAGCCTGACCCTGAGCCCTCCCTTAATGGGAAAGACCAGCCTTCCGTGACTCTGGCTTTCGAGAGATCACCTGCCCGGTTTGGAAAGTGAGCGCACCAGGGCTCTGCTCTATGTTCCGGCAGAGTCTCTCCCACTGAAACCTCAATGGCTTGAAACCTTCTTGCTATCTACTTTGATCTCTGACTCGCAGGGTCTGGAAGACTATAACCCAGGAGCCAGCCAGGGAAGTATTTAAGGCCCTGGGAAAGAACAACTCAACTCACTAATCTGCTCAGCTTTTGCAGTGTTATGAAATGCAGAAGTGAGCAAGAACCAGGAGTGCTCTGAACTAGAAATGACACATGCTTACATGTTAAGAAAGCCTCCAGATGATTTTTCTTGGTTTAACAGGGAACATACAAGCCTGTAACAGAAATTGCAAAAAGGAACTCTTCCTAGCAATCAGATCAAAGTAGTTAGCTCAGGAGAGTCGATGTGAAATGAAGTGGTTTTAGTTTAAGAATCTATTTGGAGAAAATATACTTGAATGGAAGGGGGGCATAAATCAAACTTGATTTAAATTGTAACACTTTTTCTGATTTACAAAATGCATCAATCTATTCTAATAGTAAATGACCTATTAGACCTATTAATAAAGTTAATAACATTAATTGAGATGACCTATTTTCCTCACACAAAAAGCTGGGAGAGCTAGACCTTCATTTTAAAATCCAAGCAAAGAAAGGAAGTACACAATAGTATCACAAAGAAATCACAGAAAATTAAGATTTGTGGATTTAAAAAAACCTCTCAGATAGGTAGACATGTATACCTTGTGCATTTATAAACCAATATTATTTCAAAAATCACCAGTGATACCGCAAAAAAAAAAAAAAGAAAAATCACAGGTGAAAGCTATTAACATTCTACCTGACCAAGGCTGCTAGCAGAACTGTGTTGTCATAGAAGATTAGTATGGAGAGGACGGTAATCCTTTTAATCAAATGCCACAGGAGTTAAGAATTAGTAACAGTGTGTCATGTAAAGTGGTGTAGTGAGTTTATTCTACCTGCCTCTGTCTATAAAGCGTCCCGGCTGATATGTCAGTTACTCAAAAGTGGTCTCAGGATCTCATGTGTACAGTCCACCGCCCAGAGTGGTACTGAGGAGAAAAGGCATGGTTCTGACATAGGACCACAGGTGGGAGCAGCAGACAGTACCTCTACATGTCAGCATTTCAACATCTCTTCTTGGCAGAGGTGGTGTTTTCTGGGTAAGGAGCACGGGGGTCCTAAGCATGCAGCATGCACTGCCACAGCACCTGGGGCCATAGCCAGGCAGAGGAAAGTAGGGGCCATGCAGGGGCAAAACACAACAAAAACCAAGCCGACAAGGAAATACAAAAAACAAAATAAGAGAACAGATATTCTCAATCTTCCCTAGCAACTAAAATATATTAATATTGTGTTGATCTGAAGGTAAAAGACATTTAAAACAAAAGATTCTTTTAACTGTATACTTTGAGAAAATTATTATCTCTCCCAACAAAATAAACAGGACTTTCCCATCAAGAACTGTTAAAAGACCAGAAAGACTTAACAACAGAAAATAGTTATTTTAATCTTTATAAAATCAAAATTCAAAGCCAAAAGGATGTATTGCTTTGTCTAACATTTTCAGTATGTTTTAAGAATGTTAACAGGTGCTGAGTGAAAAAAAATTCCTTAGGTAAGGATTTAGGGAAATGCTTAAAGTAGCAAAGTAAGTCCTTTACTTCAGACCTCTCAGAGCCATCACCACACTGGTGGGTACTGTGCTGCTCCAGGGGGCTTGGTTTGCAGCACGGTGGTCCCCACCCATTCCTTGCCTTCAGAGTGCCTTTTCTTCAGGGCCAGTCCTGGATCTCACATGCTGAGCACAGCACTTTGGGGACCACTCATCTAGCCCACCCATTCCCCTTGTTTCCAGAGGAAGAAATGGAAGCCAGATTCAAAGTCATTCCTCAGTCAGACAGGGGCAGAGTCAGAACTCAACCCTGCTCTTTTAAGTTACCCTCTGAGAATTCTCAGAGAATACCACTGAATGGTAATTCAGTGGGGAGAGAAACTTCAGAATCTTCTACTATCAAAAACAACTTTCGGGCCTCCCTGGTGGCGCAAGTGGTTGAGAGTCCGCCTGCCGATGCAGGGGATACGGGTTCGTGCCCCGGTCTGGGAGGATCCCATATGCCGCGGAGCGGCTGGGCCCGTGAGCCATGGCCGCTGAGCCTGCGCGTCCGGAGCCTGTGCTCCGCAACGGGGGAGGCCACAACAGTGAGAGGCCCGCATACCGCAAAAAAAAAAAAACAAACAAAAAAAACAACTTTCATAACCCCTACAAATTATAAAAACCTAAAAGCTAATGCCCCAAATTACTTTAATAAGTTGATCCAATTAGAAAACAATGGTGACTCAAAGGCTTCTCTGATTAGTTATATAATTTATCAAATGGGTTAAAAACAGGAAATTTCTTACCTTTCCCTCAGAAACCCACACCAACTGGTTCTGTTGTTGCTGAATTGCTTCCTTCAATGCACCATACCAACCATCATTCATTGAGTTTAAATTAATTGTAGCTGCAAATAGATAACATTGTTCTATGATTACAACACGGCAAAAGTCAGAATTCACTCAACCATTGCTTAGAGTTCAGTCACCACTACTGAGTTATCTGACAGATGGTATTGAGGACACACCCCTGGGAATGTCTATTTTGGCACTGAACCATTTCTTTCAATCAACAGCAGCCGTTAACACAACAGCAAGCATAACAGGCAAAGGTTATATGAGTTTTAATATTTGAACAACACAACATTTTTGCCCACATATTGTTGCACAGACACTGTAAGCTGCAAGAAGGCCTTTAATATACTCACTTGTAAAAAGATGGTGATTATTTTTACGTAGTTTATGAGACCGCTCATATAATTTCCTGGCGCTTTTCCGAGATTCTGGACATAACCTCATCCTCATTGTTTTCACACCTTGCTTAGAATCAGGGTTAAGGAATACTACAATTGGATACCACTGGGCGTAATTCAGACGATCAACTGCATTTGGTGTTACATCCAATAAAGCATGTTTATCCTGAAGACACAAGAAAAAAATAAACAAGGACGCAAGACACGGTAACTAAGAAGCATCACCTTCAGAAAGTCACAGCTGAGACTACATTCCAATGGGAATGGACGTTTAACTGTGCTCCAAAATGTCTCAGGAGCACATATTAGAAAAAGGTGTACTCAGAAGTTAATGCAATTTAATTTCTAGTACAATTTTTAAAAAAAGTTTTAACTAGCTCACTTTTAAGACAGCCCAAATACTTGCAAGCAGAGAGTGAAAATAAGTGTAACAATTTAATGTTCCTGACATGACCTTGTGAGTAGCAACACATTCCTAACATATAAATATCAAAGTGCAACCTGAATTGTCCTGATGTGATATCAAGTCTATCAACATATGTGAACACTGTATACTTTTTTGTGGTAATGAAAGCTCATCTTTTCAGGCACGTGCTACTGTTCCATTGAAAGTGATTATTATAATGTCTCGGTAACTTACTTACGGTATACCAGTAATAACTTTAGAAAAACTACCTTCTACTTTCAGTTTAACCAAACCCACCCCACTGAGAAACACAAAATTCACAGCTTACAATGAAACGGGTAAATTTCTAATAACTTACTTGATCTATTATTTGCTTTATTGTATGAAGGCGAATAATGCCAGAGCTTCGTTGGTCAGTTCCAGCATCTCGAGGTTCACTTTCTAATCGTGCAGTCAGGACAAAAACAAAACACCAAATTTCCACTGGTTAGGTCAGTTTCTCAACTGCTGGGCATAATGACACGCTGGGGTCCATGACGTGTAGTTGTGGGGGCTTCCCGTGCACCACGGCCTATTGAGCAGCATTTCTGGCCTCCACCCACTGGATGTCAGTAGCAGCCCCCCACCTCCCTTTTGCTCCCATGGTGACAAACAGAACTGTGGCCAAATGTCCTCTCTGGGGCAGACCCACCCTGGCTGAGAACCCGGGGTTACATCCATGTTTCCAACACTGCTGGGATCAGAAGGCAAGGGGGAGAACTTCCCTGGTGGTCCAGTGGCTAAGACTCCACGCTCTTAATGCAGGGGGCCCAGGTTCAATCCCTGGTCAGGGAACTAGATCCCACGTGCATGCCTCAACTAAGAGCCCACATGCCCCAACTAAAGATCCTACATGTCACAATGAAGATTCTGCACACCACAACTAAGACCCAGCACAGCTAAATGAATAAGTAGGTAGGTAGGTAAGTAAGTAAGTAAATAAATAAATAAATAAATAAAATTTAAAAAAAAAAAAAAAGGCAAGTGGGCCACTCACCCCAGTGCAAAATTCAAGGGGGTGCCCCCAAACCTCAGAAGTCCAATCATATTTGAATGCAATATGTTCACAAAAGCAAAATAAATACTTCAAACATTTAAATAGAACATTTTAAATAGACTCAGTAAGTGGAGGGACCTCCCTGATGGTCCAGTGGTTAAGAATCCGCCCTGCAGATGCAGGGGACGTGGGTTCAATCCCTGGTTGAGGAACTAAGATCCCACATGCCACGGGGCAACTAAGCCTGCGTGCTCTAGAGCCTGCATGCCACAACTAGAGGGAAGCCGGCATGACACAACGAAGAGCCCGCGTGATGCAACTAAAACCTGATGCAGCCTGACTAATTAATTAATTAATTAATTAATTAATTAATTAAAAGAAAAGAATCAGTAAGTGGAACTTGAGCAAAAATTATTTAGGACTGTCACTTGGTCAAGACAAACAGCCAAATACGGCAATTCTCTCAATTGAAAATAAGCTTAAAATTAAAAAAGTAGATTTATAAAATAATATTGATAAATTTGCTTCCATTAAAACCGGGAAGGTAAAATTACAAATTATGTTTGGTCTAAATAAAATATTTAAATTTAAAATAATGTCAGTTTTAATACACATGTTTTCAAAAATCTTCCAACTATTTTCATGTTCTGGAAAAAACAGCCATTAATATATATATATAATATATATATAAAAACATGTATATAGGGATTTCCCTTTTTCTTTTGCTCCAGTGTGGCCTGGCATGGCACTGTCTGTAAACCTTTTTCATATTGTGGCATGTGAGTAGCAATGGTTCTGTCTGTATGGCACACAGATACCCTGAGGAGGCCTCCCCTCAGCAGGGCCCGCCCGGCCGCAGACGGCTGCTCAATACCTAGGCAGGCCCACACTCAGCAGCAACAACTACAGCAGACTGGCTGGGGAGTCCTGGGTTAGGGACCTCTTTTCACATCAGCAGAAGGGGACTGGGGAGCAGAGAAGGCTGTAACTTGTGACTATGACACAGCCTGTGCTTTCACACTGGCAACCTGTGCCTCCCTCCTGGCGCAGAACACGCCAAGGCAGCTTGGGCTGATTTCTAACCACGCGTCTCAGAGGTCCGCTGACATGAAGGCTTTCACCGAAAAGGCACAGCGATGTCTGAGACTCTGGTCACAGGAAAGCTCAGAAGTTAGAGAGCTCTGGTTGTTCAGATCAGACAAAGACAGAGACACGGAAGTTCAGAGGTCAGGCTGAGGGACAAGGGGATGATCTGGGAGAACAAGGCCATCGCGAGACAGCAGGGCCAATCTCCAACCTGGTGGACACGGGGGAACGACAGAGGGAGATCAACTGGGAGGCTCTGGGTGGAGAAAATGCTACTAGTCTCTAAACTCAAAAAACTCTCATGAGATTCAAAGAGGATACATAACTAAGCAATCTGAATCCCTTTTGTAAGAGTCTGGTTGTAGAGTAAACCCAATTAATCAACCAATTAGTCCTTAAGACAGAGCTTTCTAAGTCTTCACACTTGCTTTTCCTAAATGTAAAAGCCCTAAGTTTGGTTACAGGTGGTATCTATACGTATCAACTTCTTCAGTCAAAATGTTATCTATAAGCAATGACCAAAAAAAGATCTCTTCTGAAAAGACTAACAAACTGAGTGATGAATCAGAAATGAACATTTTCTAAATTGCTCAAATTTTACTATCATTTGTCTACAAATCTTGTGAGTTTCAGAAAATATCCTCATTCAACTTTACCAGCAACCAAATGAAAAGCAATATATATAATATTAAATTAGCACTTGGGTGTTTATAGTGCCAGCAGGAACAACAGCTGCACAACCCTCTGGAAGCTGCCATAGTTACACAGCAGCAGCCAAGGAGTGCTCATGTCTTGGGTCATTCCTTCCTATCTTTGGTAATTCTGTCTAAGAAATTCAGCATATATATGGAAAAAGCTATATTCTTGAGTATTTAAATCCTTTGCAGAACAAAAGCAAAGCATAATATAGACAGACAAAGCAACCAAAATATGGACAGATTTCTGCACCCTCTGTATTAGTAAAATATAAAATTGAAACAGACTATACAAATAACTTAAAGCAAGCCTAAGTGATCATAACTAAGTCTGTGTATTTAAACTACCATAATAGCTAAAATAATGAAACAATGAAAGAATCTGCAAGGAAAATCTGTAAGGCATTTAAAGACTACTTCCTCAATATTTATATTTAATACTAACCTACTATATATGTCTGCAATAAGCAATAGCATGAATCATGCTTTTATTACTCTTTTGACATATCTGAGTATTTGTTTGCTTAATGACTAAAAGCACTGGGCTGGAGCCAGAAAGAGCTGGGTTCAGAGCCAAGTGTGTGACTCATTAGCTGGGTGTCATCATGACACCCCAACTAAAGAGGCGGGGCGGTGGTCTCAGTCACAACCACCCTACAGCTCAGCTTGCCCAGCTTCAGCTGGACATTCTGACACCTGCCCCATGGATACTGTCAGGATTAAACAAGACTGTGTGCTAAGAGATTCTCATAAATGGTGATTCTTTTTCTTATGAAAGGGAACTGGCAGAGCACAGACACAGTCACTCAGGTTTCCCTCCCAAATTAAATACATGGGGTCAATTGCAAATGTTCACTTACAAAAAGTGTTATTTCTATTAAGTGAATGGATCAGACCCACCCTTTAGAGAAGTAATTAGTAAAGAAACATGCTCAATCTCATCTGAAGTCCATATGGAGACTACTTACTTGCAATCTGATAAATATCTGGTTCTTCCCTGGCCAGCTTTTCTCTGGCAACATCAGCTATTGGTCCAAAGATGGTTACAGGCCTCAGAAATCCAGCTGGGGAGATTCAAATGAAAAATAGCACAGTTTATACTTCTTCTTTCTTAGGCAAACTGACATTAAAAGGTATTAGGTTCATCTATAGAAAACAGACTACCTTCTCGAAGAACAACTCTCTCATATGCTGGGAACTTTGTCTGAACCGGCTGAGCTGACAAATCTTCTCTGCTCTTGCGCAGATTTCTCTTGGAGCTACGCAGACCTCGGAATCTCCAGAAGTCGGCACGGTCTCCTCCTGCCGTCTTTGGAAGTGTGTACTGTACACTGGCTAACTGCTCAGCTCTGGACAAGACAAAAATAAAAATAAGGGTATTTTAAAAACAAAATGGAGAAAGACTTATAGTGAAACAAAATGCCAAAATACTGGATAGAACTTCACATGCAGTTTAAATCTTAATGGTTAAACTAAAATAAAGGAGTTTATACAACTAAGTCAGTTTTAGATACGGTAAATACAGTGAAAACTAATTCTTTACGTTACCAAAATTTCCCAGTGGGACTGAAATCTTGTCATCAGTTCCTTAATCTGTTCTGTAAGAAGTATCCAAACATTCATACCTGTTCTTATTAGGGATGATGCCTCGTTCTACCTCCTTATGATTTTTGCCAATTCGAATAGCAAGCCAAGAGCCCAGTTTTCCATTGTACAAAGTATCCACAACACGGAACACCTCTCCTTTGTTAAAACTAAGTCCATAAGGAGATTCCTTTTCATATTCAAAATGGGTTCTAATATAGAAAGAATCTCCTACATCTGATTCTACGATGCGACGATAAACTAAAAAGAATCAAAACAAAAAATTATCAATAACTAGTGGGAAAATATATTAATCTGAAGAGAATACATTATGTGAAGATTCTATTGATAATATCAACAATAACAAAAACAACAGTATCCAACAAACGGCAGCTCCTTACTAAGTATTCTGTCTCATGGACATCATCATTATCTCACGAAATGGGAACTCTTAACACTTCCATTTCACAAATGAGGAAACTACTGCAGATACAGATCAAGCAACTTGTCCAAAGCCACACATGCTTTCTATTTAAATCATCTAACTTAATTTCACTGCAGCCCCTGCAAACCTCATCTATGTCCCACTTTCTAAATGAGTGGTTCTCAAATGAGGGCAATTCTGTTCCCCACAGGGAATAACTGGAGACATTAATAATATGGAGACATTTTTGATAGTTGCAACTGTGTGTTGAAAGGAGGGTGTGTGTGCTACGGACACTTAGTGAGCAGAGGGAAGGATGCTTTTAAACAGCCTAAAACACACGGGACAGCCTTTACAACAAAGAATTATTTGGTTCAAAACATCAACAGTGACAAGCTTGAGAAACCCTGTTCTAAATGAAAATGTATCTGCTTAATCACAGAGAAAATCAGGCATTCCCTTGCATTAATGCTAACAAACATCAGAGTATATTGCTTAGAAAACATCAATACAAAATTCAGAAGCTGCCCATATGCACTTTTGTGTGAAATACTACAGGATTTTTCCATGCAGATGGCACTCTACTTCAATAGAATGCCAGCAAGGTTGGCTGGTCCTATTACCGTGCTGTGCTAACGAGTACAGTGTAAGACTGTATGCCCCTAAATGACAAAATAAACAAAATCTGTGAGATTAACAAATTCATTTATCACTTAAC